>NC_059217.1:34418241-34776991 GCF_020615455.1 Coregonus clupeaformis | reverse complement strand
GGTATGTAGAAGTATCTGTTCACCTGTCTCAAACAGCATCCTACGGTATGTAGAAGGATCTGTTCACCTGTCTCAAACAGCATCCTACGGTATGTAGAAGGATCTGTTCACCTGTCTCTAACAGCATCCTACGGTATGTAGAAGTATCTGTTCACCTGTCTCAAACAGTATCCTACGGTATGTAGAAGGATCTGTTCACCTGTCTCAAACAGTATCCTACGGTATGTAGAAGTATCTGTTCATCTGTCTCTAACAGCATCCTACGGTATGTAGAAGTATCTGTTCACCTGTCTCAAACAGCATCCTACGGTGTGTAGAAGGATCTGTTCACCTGTCTCAAACAGTATCCTACGGTATGTAGAAGTATCTGTTCACCTGTCTCTAACAACATCCTACGGTATGTAGAAGGATCTGTTCACCTGTCTCAAACAGCATCCTACGGTATGTAGAAGGATCTGTTCACCTGTCTCTAACAGCATCCTACAGTATGTAGAAGTATCTGTTCACCTGTCTCTAACAGCATCCTACGGTATGTAGAAGTATCTGTTCACCTGTCTCAAACAGTATCCTACGGTATGTAGAAGGATCTGTTCACCTGTCTGAAACAGTATCCTACGGTATGTAGAAGTATCTGTTCACCTGTCTCTAACAGTATCCTACAGTATGTAGAAGTATCTTTTCACCTGTCCTGGGGCGCTGCACTGCAGCTTGAACCTGTGCTTGTCTCAGCTGTATGTGTGATGTGTTCTGTCTGGTGGGTTGAGAATGGCGCAGAAGACACATTTGCATTGTTTGTTGTAAGTAATGGACAATAAAGTTGTATTGTCACTAACAGTAACTCCTTCAACCTCCTGCCCTGCTCCATATTATGACTATATAACGTTTAAACTTCACTGATCTTTGGCAGGTGACATCATAGAATTTGAATAGAAGGGACAAAGCTCATCAGACCTCTGACTTCAATGTGAATAGCCATTCTAGAAAGTGTATTTCTATGGGGGATACTCCTTATTTCAAACAACGTAAATATCACAGAGTGGGCCTTTACCTGTCTTTAACAGTCTTTAACTGTCTGTCTTTAACTGTTTAACTGTTTAACTGTCTTTAACTGTCTTTAACTGTTTAACTGTCTAACTGTCTTTATTTGTCTAACTGTCTAACTGTCTTTAACTGTCTAACTGTCTTTAACGGTCTGTAACTGTCTTTAACTGTTTAACTGTCTTTAACTGTCTGTAACTCTTTAACTGCCTTTAACTGTCTGTAACTGTCTAACTGTCTTTAACTGTGTGTCTGTCTGTAACTGTCTAACTGTCTAAATGTCTTTAACTGTCTAACTGTCTCTAAATGTCTTTAACTGTCTAACTGTCTAACTGTCTGTAACTGTCTTTAATGTCTAACTGTCTGTCTAACTGTCTAACTGTCTGTAACTGTCTTTAACTGTCTAACTGTCTAACTGTCTGTAACTGTCTAACTGTATTTAACTGTCTAACTGTCTAACTGTCTTTAACTGCCTTTAACTGTCTGTAACTGTCTAACTGTCTTTAACTGTTTAACTGTCTAACTGTCTTTAACTGTGTGTCTGTAACTGTCTAACTGTCTAAATGTCTTTAACTGTCTAACTGTCTCTAAATGTCTTTAACTGTCTGTAACTGTCTAACTGTCTAGCTGTCTGTAACTGTCTTTAACGTCTAACTGTCTGTCTAACTGTCTGTAACTGTCTAACTGTCTGTAACTGTCTTTAACTGTTTAACTGTCTTTAACTGTTTAACTGTCTTTAACTGTCTAACTGCCTGTAACTGTCTGTAACTGTCTTTAACCGTCTAACTGTCTAACTGTCTGTGACTGTCTAACTGTCTTTAACTGTCTGTAACTGTCTAACTGTCTTTAACTGTTTAACTGTCTAACTGTCTTTAACTGTGTGTCTGTCTGTAACTGTCTAAATGTCTTTAACTGTCTTTAAATGTCTAACTGTCTGTAACTGTCTAACTGTCTGTAACTGTCTTTAACGTCTAACTGTCTGTCTAACTGTCTAACTGTCTGTAACTGTCTTTAGCTGTTTAACTGTCTCTAACTGTCTAACTGTCTAACTGTCTGTAACTGTCTAACTGTCTAACTGCCTTTAACTGCCTTTAACTGTCTGTAACTGTCTAACTGTCTTTAACTGTTTAACTGTCTAACTGTCTTTAACTGTGTGTCTGTCTGTAACTGTCTAACTGTCTAAATGTCTTTAACTGTCTAACTGTCTCTAAATGTCTTTAACTGTCTGTAACTGTCTAACTGTCTAACTGTCTGTAACTGTCTTTAACGTCTAACTGTCTGTCTAACTGTCTGTAACTGTCTAACTGTCTGTAACTGTCTTTAACTGTCTTTAACTGTCTAACTGTCTGTAACTGTCTGTAACTGTCTGTAACTGTCTGTAACTGTCTTTAACCGTCTAACTGTCTAACTGTCTAACTGTCTGTGACTGTCTAACTGTCTTTAACTGTCTGTGACTGTCTAACTGTCTTTAACTGTTTAACTGTCTAACTCTCTTTAACTGTGTGTCTGTCTGTAACTGTCTAACTGTCTAAATGTCTTTAACTGTCTAACTGTCTCTAAATGTCTTTAACTGTCTAACTGTCTGTAACTGTCTAACTGTCTGTAACTGTCTTTAACTGTTTAACTGTCTTTAACTGTTTAACTGTCTAACTGTCTTTAACTGTCTGTAACTGTCTGTAACTGTCTAACTGTCTTTAACTGTCTGTAACTGTCTAACTGTCTGTAACTGTCTGTAACTGTCTTTAACGGTCTAACTGCTTTAACTGTCTAACTGTCTTTAACCGTCTAACTGTCTTTAACCGTCTAACTGTCTAACTGTCTTTAACTGTCTGTAACTGTCTTTAACGGTCTAACTGCTTTAACTGTCTAACTGTCTGTAACTGTCTTTAACGGTCTAACTGCTTTAACTGTCTAACTGTCTGTAACTGTCTTTAACGGTCTAACTGCTTTAACTGTCTAACTGTCTTTAACTGTCTGTAACTGTGGTCCTCTGTAGCTCCTCTGTAGCTCAGCTGGTAGAGCACGGCGCTTGTAACGCCAAGGTAGTGGGTTTGAACCCCGGGACCACCCATACACAAAAAAAAATATGTATGCACGCATGACTGTAAGTCGCTTTGGATAAAAGCGTCTGCTAAATGGCATATTATTATTATTATTATATTATAACTGTCTGTATTTAACTGTCTAACTGTCTTTAACTGTCTAACTGTCTGTAACTGTCTTTAACTGTCTAACTGTCTTTAACTGTCTGTAACTGTCTAACTGTCTTTAACTGTGTGTCTGTCTAACTGTCTAACTGTCTAAATGTCTTTAACTGTCTAACTGTCTCTAAATGTCTTTAACTGTCTGTAACTGTCTAACTGTCTAACTGTCTGTAACTGTCTTTAACGTCTAACTGTCTGTCTAACTGTCTGTAACTGTCTAACTGTCTTTAACTGTTTAACTGTCTTTAACTGTCTAACTGCCTGTAACTGTCTGTAACTGTCTTTAACCGTCTAACTGTCTAACTGTCTAACTGTCTGTGACTGTCTAACTGTCTTTAACTGTCTGTAACTGTCTAACTGTCTTTAACTGTTTAACTGTCTAACTGTCTTTAACTGTGTGTCTGTCTGTAACTGTCTAAATGTCT
Source organism: Coregonus clupeaformis (assembly GCF_020615455.1). NCBI lineage: Eukaryota > Metazoa > Chordata > Actinopteri > Salmoniformes > Salmonidae > Coregonus > Coregonus clupeaformis. The sequence continues at coordinate 34,773,324 of NC_059217.1, read as the reverse complement.
TTAACTGTCTAACTGTCTCTAAATGTCTTTAACTGTCTGTAACTGTCTAACTGTCTGTAACTGTCTTTAATGTCTAACTGTCTGTCTAACTGTCTAACTGTCTGTAACTGTCTTTAACTGTTTAACTGTCTCTAACTGTCTAACTGTCTAACTGTCTGTAACTGTCTAACTGTCTAACTGCCTTTAACTGTCTGTAACTGTCTAACTGTCTTTAACTGTTTAACTGTCTAACTGTCTTTAACTGTGTGTCTGTCTGTAACTGTCTAACTGTCTAAATGTCTTTAACTGTCTAACTGTCTCTAAATGTCTTTAACTGTCTGTAACTGTCTAACTGTCTGTAACTGTCTTTAACGTCTAACTGTCTGTCTAACTGTCTGTAACTGTCTAACTGTCTGTAACTGTCTTTAACTGTTTAACTGTCTTTAACTGTCTAACTGTCTGTAACTGTCTTTAACCGTCTAACTGTCTAACCGTCTAACTGTCTGTGACTGTCTAACTGTCTTTAACTGTCTGTGACTGTCTAACTGTCTTTAACTGTCTAACTGTCTTTAACTGTGTGTCTGTCTGTAACTGTCTAACTGTCTAAATGTCTTTAACTGTCTAACTGTCTCTAAATGTTTTTAACTGTCTGTAACTGTCTAACTGTCTGTAACTGTCTTTAACTCTTTAACTGTCTTTAACTGTCTAACTGTCTGTAACTGTCTGTAACTGTCTAACTGTCTAACTGTCTTTAACGGTCTAACTGCTTTAACTGTCTAACTGTCTGTAACTGTCTAACTGTCTTTAACTGTCTGTAACTGTCTTTAACTGTCTAACTGTCTGTAACTGTCTGTAACTGTCTTTAACGGTCTAACTGTTTTAACTGTCTAACTGTCTTTAACCGTCTAACTGTCTTTAACCATCTAACTGTCTAACTGTCTTTAACTGTCTGTAACTGTTTTAACTGTTTAACTGTCTTTAACTGTCTAACTGTCTGTAACTGTCTAACTGTCTTTAACGGTCTAACTGCTTTAACTGTCTAACTGTCTGTAACTGTCTTTAACGGTCTAACTGCTTTAACTGTCTAACTGTCTGTAACTGTCTTTAACGGTCTAACTGCTTTAACTGTCTAACTGTCTTTAACTGTCTGTAACTGTGGTCCTCTGTAGCTCCTCTGTAGCTCAGCTGGTAGAGCACGGCGCTTGTAACGCCAAGGTAGTGGGTTTGAACCCCGGGACCACCCATACACAAAAAAAAATATGTATGCACGCATGACTGTAAGTCGCTTTGGATAAAAGCGTCTGCTAAATGGCATATTATTATTATTATATTATAACTGTCTGTATTTAACTGTCTAACTGTCTTTAACTGTCTAACTGTCTTTAACTGTCTGTAACTGTCTAACTGTCTTTAACTGTCTAACTGTCTTTAACTGTCTTTAACTGTCTAACTGTCTTTAACTGTCTTTAACTGTCTAACTGTCTTTAACTGTCTAACTGTCTTTAACTGTCTAACTGTCTTTAACTGTCTTTAACTGTCTTTAGCTGTCTAACTGTCTTTAACTGTCTAACTGTCTTTAACTGTCTTTAACTGTCTAACTGTCTTTAACTGTCTTTAACTGTCTAACTGTCTTTAACTGTCTAACTGTCTTTAACTGTCTAACTGTCTTTAACTGTCTAACTGTCTTTAACTGTCTGTAACTGTCTGTAACTGTCTTTTCCCTCTCCCCATCCCATCCTGTCCTCTCTCCCATCCTGTCCTCTCTCCCACCCTGTCCTCTCTCCCACCCTGTCCTCTCTCCCACCCCATGTATTCTCTCCCCATTCCACCCCATGTATTCACTCCCCATTCCACCCCATGTACTCACTCCCTAGGCCGAGTATGAAGCTGGTGAAGTTTAAGAAGGGGGAGAGTGTGGGTCTGAGGCTGGCAGGGGGGAACGATGTGGGCATCTTTGTAGCAGGAGTCCTGGAGGATAGCCCAGCAGCTAAGGAGGGACTGGAGGAGGGGGACCAAATTCTCAGGGTGAGACAAGATACATCAGCAACTACACACTCACTACAGCCACACTAAGGTTGTCGGTTCAATTTCCACAGGGATCACATGCACAATGTATGCACTCCGCTGTACTGTGTAAATTGCTTAGGATAAAATAGCTTGTTGTGTAATATGATCCTCATCTAAATGACATGCTGTGTAGCCCAACGTGTTAGTGAAGGCCTACACAAATTGAATCAATGCTAGCAGCTACTGAATTTCACTGCACAGAAATCCAATATTAGTTGCCACTGGAATTGAAGAAAGACACAAAAAAAAGGTGATGATGCATACACTAGCAAATATGTATTAACACTGTAAACTGACAGCCTAAACACCAATAAGACGCTACAGGGGATACCACAGTAAACTGACAGCCTAAACACCAATAAGACGCTACAGGGGATACCACAGTAAACTGACAGCCTAAACACCAATAAGACGCTACAGGGGATACCACAGTAAACTGACAGCCTAAACACCAATAAGACGCTACAGGGGATACCACAGTAAACTGACAGCCTAAACACCAATAAGACGCTACAGGGGATACCACAGTAAACTGACAGCCTAAACACCAATAAGACGCTACAGGGGATACCACAGTAAACTGACAACCTAAACACCAATAAGACGCTACAGGGGATACCACAGTAAACTGACAGCCTAAACACCAATAAGACGCTACAGGGGATACCACAGTAAACTGACAGCCTAAACACCAATAAGACGCTACAGGGGATACCACAGTAAACTGACAGCCTAAACACCAACAAGACGCTACAGGGGATACCACAGTAAACTGACAGCCTAAACACCAATAAGACGCTACAGGGGATACCACAGTAAACTGACAGCCTAAACACCAATAAGACGCTACAGGGGATACCACAGTAAACTGACAGCCTAAACACCAATAAGACGCTACAGGGGATACCACAGTAAACTGACAGCCTAAACACCAATAAGACGCTACAGGGGATACCACAGTAAACTGACAGCCTAAACACCAATAAGACGCTACATGGGATACCACAGTAAACTGACAGCCTAAACACCAATAAGACGCTACAGGGGATACCACAGTAAACTGACAGCCTAAACACCAATAAGACGCTACAGGGGGATACCACAGTAAACTGACAGCCTAAACACCAATAAGACGCTACAGGGGATACCACAGTAAACTGACAGCCTAAACACCAATAAGACGCTACAGGGGGATACCACAGTAAACTGACAGCCTAAACACCAATAAGACGCTACAGGGGATACCACAGTAAACTGACAGCCTAAACACCAATAAGACGCTACAGGGGGATACCACAGTAAACTGACAGCCTAAACACCAACAAGACGCTACAGGGGATACCACAGTAAACTGACAGCCTAAACACCAATAAGACGCTACAGGGGATACCACAGTAAACTGACAGCCTAAACACCAATAAGACGCTACAGGGGATACCACAGTAAACTGACAGCCTAAACACCAATAAGACGCTACAGGGGATACCACAGTAAACTGACAGCCTAAACGCCAATAAGACGCTACAGGGGATACCACAGTAAACTGACAGCCTAAACACCAATAAGACGCTACATGGGATACCACAGTAAACTGACAGCCTAAACACCAATAAGACGCTACAGGGGATACCACAGTAAACTGACAGCCTAAACACCAATAAGACGCTACAGGGGATACCACAGTAAACTGACAGCCTAAACACCAATAAGACGCTACAGGGGATACCACAGTAAACTGACAGCCTAAACACCAATAAGACGCTACAGGGGATACCACAGTAAACTGACAGCCTAAACACCAATAAGACGCTACAGGGGATACCACAGTAAACTGACAGCCTAAACACCAATAAGACGCTACAGGGGATACCACAGTAAACTGACAGCCTAAACACCAATAAGACGCTACAGGGGATACCACAGTAAACTGACAGCCTAAACACCAATAAGACGCTACAGGGGATACCACAGTAAACTGACAGCCTAAACACCAATAAGACGCTACAGGGGATACCACAGTAAACTGACAGCCTAAACACCAATAAGACGCTACAGGGGATACCACAGTAAACTGACAGCCTAAACACCAATAAGACGCTACAGGCGATACCACTGTAAACTGACAGCCTAAACACCAATAAGACGCTACAGGGGATACCACAGTAAACTGACAGCCTAAACACCAATAAGACGCTACAGGGGATACCACAGTAAACTGACAGCCTATATAACAACAAGACGCTACAGGGGATACCACAGTAAACTGACAGCCTAAACACCAATAAGACGCTACAGGGGATACCACAGTAAACTGACAGCCTAAACACCAATAAGACGCTACAGGGGATACCACAGTAAACTGACAGCCTAAACACCAACAAGACGCTACAGGGGATACCACAGTAAACTGACAGCCTAAACACCAATAAGACGCTACAGGGGATACCACAGTAAACTGACAGCCTAAACACCAATAAGACGCTACAGGGGATACCACAGTAAACTGACAGCCTAAACACCAATAAGACGCTACAGGGGATACCACAGTAAACTTACAGCCTAAACACCAATAAGACGCTACAGGGGATACCACAGTAAACTGACAGCCTAAACACCAATAAGACGCTACAGGGGATACCACAGTAAACTGACAGCCTAAACACCAATAAGACGCTACAGGGGATACCACAGTAAACTGACAGCCTAAACACCAATAAGACGCTACAGGGGATACAAATGTATTCTGTTTTTGTGGTTGTTGTTTTTTACAATATGTGGTTAACAGTGTAACGGTAGCAGTGTTTTTACAGGGCCTTGGTTTGTATCTAAAAGGTAGCATCCCAAATGGCAGCCTATTCTCTACATTAGCACACTACTTTTGACCAGAGCGCATAGGGGACGTATCCAAAAGCTTCTCTTCTGTGATTTTTATTAATGGCTTTAAAACAGGCTGCTCTGAGATTCCTGATCGTTTTGGAGTCTGTCTCCTAGCAATGTGCTCTGGGAATCACACAAAAACTTTTCTTTCCTTTCTCTGTTTGGCCCATTTCTCTTCCTCTCCCTCTGAGCTGTATATCTTTTTCTGTTTACACTCCTCCTCCTCCTCCTCCTCCACCCCGTCCTCCTCGTCTCTCTGCCAGTGTAATGTGTAATGGCGTGGATCTTAGTTTACAGTGCAGTAAAACTCTGTCAGGGTTATAGTCACAAGGGGTGATGCTGAAGGATATAGAGGTATAGACCATCAGCACTATTAAAGACATGCTCCGGGAACTTTTGGCAACTACTAAGTATTTTTCAAACCATCTCGTTTTGGGCTGGATGTGTCAATGTGTAGTTCACACATGCAGAATCTATAATCAGAATGATTGTCTTACCTCAATTAGCCACGAAATCCCTTAGTTTGAAAGCAACCGTTTTTCTGTAAGCTGTGCTGCACCATTTTCCCCCCATGTGGGCCAGCCCCCTAGCAATTCGATGTCAACCAATGAGCTTCAGCCCCTCGCCATATGAGTGACAGCTAGAGACTCATCATGCACTCACAGGAAGGAGGCAGGGAGGGAGGGAGGGAGGGATTTTCAGTGACCACTTTTGGCTCATGAGCGCCACTTTCTCTAAAAAGTAAACAAAAGTACCGGAGAATCTCTTTAACACTGATGGTGTGTAAACATTTAGACAGGTAGACCATCAGCACTATTAACCAGAGCTGAAATGTGTGTTAGCGACGGTGTAGACCATCAGCACTATTAACCAGAGCTGAAATGTGTGTTAGCGACGGTGTAGACCATCAGCACTATTAACCAGAGCTGAAATGTGTGTTAGCGACGGTGTACTATATGGCAGTTCTGTCACGGCATACATTTCGTAAGTGTGTGTGTTCCCTGGGGGAATTGAATCCACAACCTTTCCCCAGGTCACGAGTGAACACTTCAGATGTCCTCGAGGCTTTCCAAGGCTACATATTCAACAGGATAACAAGAAGGATGTTGTGTTGTTGTGGTGGTATCATCCGTTGTGGACTGTAGATTCCACAACAACACAACATTGAAGCTACCTACTCACTTCATCCCTTTGGTACATATGGCCACAAAAACGTTCAACAAAGTAAAATAATAATTTGGAATAACTGAATAACACATCTCCCTTCCCTCCATGTTTCCAGGTTAATAATGTGGATTTTGCTAATATAATCAGAGAAGAGGCAGTGCTGTTTCTCCTTGACCTCCCTAAAGGTGAAGAGGTCACCATCCTGGCCCAGAAGAAGAAGGATGGTGAGTACAGGAGGAGGAGAGGAAACTGGTTGAACTGGTCCCCTTCACTCCCTCCCCTCCCCCACTCATTAGAGCACCCTTCACTCCCTCCCCTCCCCCACTCATTAGAGCACCCTTCACTCCCTCCCCTCCCCCACTCATTAGAGCACCCTTCAGTATATGCAGATCTGAAGGGTCTGGATAGGTACAGTATAGTCCGTTTAGGGGTGGAGCTTTCACCATACTACTTCCACTTAACAGACCTCCAATCACATGATTAGGGCCGAGGTAAGGGGAGGGAAGTGAACTGGGCCGGTTGAACGACCATCATCAGAGATGCATCTCTATTGGGCTTCTCTCCTTCCTCTGCCTCTGACTCTGACTCTGACTCGGTCTCTGACTCGGTCTCGGTTTCTGACTCTGACTGGCTCTGTTTCTGACTGGCTCTGTTTCTGACTCTGTCTCTGACTCTGTCTCGGTCGTTGACTCTGACTGGCTCCGACTCTGTCTCTGTCTCTGACTCAGACTCTGACTCGGTCTCGGTCTCGGTTTCTGACTCTTGACTGGCTCTGTTTCTGACTGGCTCTGTTTCTGACTCTGACTGGCTCTGCCTCTGTCTCTGCCTCTGCCTCTGTCTCTGACTCTGTCTCTGACTCTGTCTCTGACTCTGACTGGCTCTGTCTCTGTCTCTGACTCTGACTGGCTCTGTCTCTGACTCTGTCTCGGTCGTTGACTCTGACTGGCTCCGACTCTGTCTCTGTCTCTGACTGTGTTCTGCTCCAGTGTACCGGCGGATCGTGGAGTCTGATGTGGGCGACTCGTTCTACATCCGGACCCACTTTGAGTATGAGAAGGAGTCTCCGTACGGCCTGAGCTTCAACAAGGGAGAGGTGTTCAGAGTGGTGGACACCCTGTACAACGGCAAGCTGGGCTCCTGGCTGGCCATCCGCATCGGGAAGAACCACCAGGAGGTGGAGAGAGGCATCATACCTAACAAGAACAGGTGATGATGACGCGCTCTTCTTCTTCTTCTTCTTCTTCTTCTTCTTCTTCTTCTTCTTCTTCTTCTTCTTCTTCTTCTTCTTCTTCTTCTTCTTCTTCTTCTTCTTCTTCTTCTTCTTCTTCTTCTTCTTCTTCTTCTTCTTCTTCTTCTTCTTCTTCTTCTTCTTCTTCTTCTTCTTCTTCTTCTTCAGTCCTTCCCATTTGGCTCCTCTAGGTGTTTGTATCTGCAAGCCATAATGATGTTGAGTTCTCACAGAAATCAAAGTTCTCACAGAAGTCAGTTTGTTTATTTGAAAAGAGAACGTGTTCCATATAACTTACCTGGTTAAGACAATAATATAAATATATTAAAAATAATAGGGGAACAAGATTTACACTGGTCACAATTTATCATAACAATGTTAATGTCACGTTGTCCTCTCATAGCTTTAACCACATTTGTTATGATTATCATTGTAAGTGCCTCTGTGTTGGCAGTATTGACGTTAGCCATGCCAAGTGTACTGGACACAGTCACAGACACATGAAAGCCCTTTAGAGGTGTCCACCAAGAGCTCTGTCTGTCCCTCTCATTCTCCTGAGTAGAAAATAAACTACAGCACGGGTGATTTTGATGCCCCAAAAATGTCATATTTTTCACAAACATTTCAATCGCAATAGACCTTCATCTGGGCTTTACAGAGAGCTAAATCTCAATAGTCCTTCATCTGGGCTTTACAGAGAGCTAAATCTCAATAGTCCTTCATCTGGGCTTTACAGAGAGCTAAATCTCAATAGTCCTTCATCTGGGCTTTGCAGAGAGCTAAATCTCAATAGTCCTTCATCTGGGCTTTACAGAGAGCTAAATCTCAATAGTCCTTCATCTGGGCTTTACAGAGAGCTAAATCTCAATAGTCCTTCATCTGGGCTTTACAGAGAGCTAAATCTCAATAGTCCTTCATCTGGGCTTTACAGAGAGCTAAATCTCAATAGTCCTTCATCTGGGCTTTACAGAGAGCTAAATCTCAATAGACCTTCATCTGGGCTTTACAGAGAGCTAAATCTCAATAGTCCTTCATCTGGGCTTTACAGAGAGCTAAATCTCAATAGTCCTTCATCTGGGCTTTACAGAGAGCTAAATCTCAATAGTCCTTCATCTGGGCTTTACAGAGAGCTAAATCTCAATAGTCCTTCATCTGGGCTTTACAGAGAGCTAAATCTCAATAGTCCTTCATCTGGGCTTTACAGAGAGCTAAATCTCAATAGTCCTTCATCTGGGCTTTACAGAGAGCTAAATCTCAATAGTCCTTCATCTGGGCTTTACAGAGAGCTAAATCTCAATAGTCCTTCATCTGGGCTTTACAGAGAGCTAAATCTCAATAGTCCTTCATCTGGGCTTTACAGAGAGCTAAATCTCAATAGTCCTTCATCTGGGCTTTACAGAGAGCTAAATCTCAATAGTCCTTCATCTGGGCTTTACAGAGAGCTAAATCTCAATAGTCCTTCATCTGGGCTTTACAGAGAGCTAAATCTCAATAGTCCTTCATCTGGGCTTTACAGAGAGCTAAATCTCAATAGTCCTTCATCTGGGCTTTACAGAGAGCTAAATCTCAATAGACCTTCATCTGGGCTTTACAGAGAGCTAAATCTCAATAGTCCTTCATCTGGGCTTTACAGAGAGCTAAATCTCAATAGTCCTTCATCTGGGCTTTACAGAGAGCTAAATCTCAATAGTCCTTCATCTGGGCTTTACAGAGAGCTAAATCTCAATAGTCCTTCATCTGGGCTTTACAGAGAGCTACATCTCAATAGTCCTTCATCTGGGCTTTACAGAGAGCTACATCTCAATAGTCCTTCATCTGGGCTTTACAGAGAGCTAAATCTCAATAGTCCTTCATCTGGGCTTTACAGAGAGCTAAATCTCAATAGTCCTTCATCTGGGCTTTACAGAGAGCTAAATCTCAATAGACCTTCATCTGGGCTTTACAGAGAGCTAAATCTCAATAGTCCTTCATCTGGGTTTTACAGAGAGCTACATTTTACATTTACATTTTAGTCATTTAGCAGACGCTCTTATCCAGAGCGACTTACAGTTAGTGAGTGCATACATTTATTTTCTCCATATTGGCCCCCCGTGGGAATCGAACCCACAACCCTGGCGTTGCAAGCGCCATTCTCTACCAACTGAGCTACACGGGGCTCAATAGACCTTCATCTGGGTTTTACAGAGAGCTAAATCTCAATAGACCTTCATCCCCAATACAGCATGGTTAGGGTTAGTTATCGAGATAGTTAGTTAGTTATCCAACTCCCTCTCCTCTATCTGTCTCCAGAGCGGAGCAGCTGTCCAGTGTGCAGTACACCCTCCCCAAGACAGCAGGGGGCGACAGGGCTGACTTCTGGAGGTTCAGGGGCCTGAGGAGCTCCAAGAGGAACCTGAGGAAGAGCAGAGAGGACCTGTCGGCCCAGCCCGTACAGACCAAGTTCCCCGCTTACGAGAGGGTGGTGCTGAGAGAGGGTGAGGACCGAGGACTCTGATACTCCTCCCTAACCCCTCCTCTCTAGCCCCTCCTCCCTAGCCCCTCCTCCCTAACCCCTCATCCATAACCCCTCCTCTCTAACCCCTCCTCTCTAGCCCCTCCTCCCTAGCCCCTCATCCATAACCCCTCCTCTCTAGCCCCTCACCCCTCCTCTCTAACTCCTCCTCCCTAACCCCTCCTCCCTAGCCCCTCCTCTCTAACTCCTCCTCCCTAACTCCTCCTCCCTAGCCCCTCCTCTCTAGCCCCTCCTCCCTCCTATCTAACCCCTCCTCCCTAGCCCCTCCTCTCTAACCCCTCCTCTCTAACCCCTCCTCCCTAACCCCTCCTCTCTAACTCCTCCTCCCTAACCCCTCCTCTCTAACTCCTCCGCCCTAACTCCTCCTCCCTAACCCCTCCTCCCTAACCCCTTCTCTCTAGCCCCTCCTCCCTAACCCCTCCTCTCTAGCCCCTCCTCCCTAACCCCTCCTCTCTAGCCCCTCCTCCCTAGCCCCTCCTCTCTAGCCCCTCCTCCCTAGCCCCTCCTCCCTAGCCCCTCCTCTCTAACCCCTCCTCTCTAACCCCTCCTCTCTAGCCCCTCCTCTCTAACCCCTCCTCCCTAACCCCTCCTCCCTAGCCCCTAGCCCCTCCTCCCTAGCCCCTCCTCCCTAGCCCCTCCTCCCTAGCCCCTCCTCCCTAGCCCCTCCTCCCTAGCCCCTCCTCCCTAGCCCCTCCTCCCTAACCCCTCCTCCCTAACTCCTCTTTAGCCCCTCTTCCCTAGCCCCTCCTCCCTAACTCCTTCTCCCTAACTCCTCCTCCCTAACTCCTCCTCCCAAACCCCTCCACCCTAGCCCCGCTGTCTGTGTTTGTCTCTGCCTCTGTCTCTGCCTCTGTCTCTGCCTCTGTCTCTGCCTCTGTCTCTGCCTCTGTCTCTGCCTCTCTCTGTCTCTGCCTCTGTCTCTGCCTCTGTCTCTGTCTCTGACTCTGCCTCTGTCTCTGCCTCTGTCTCTGCCTCTGTCTCTGCCTCTGCCTCTGCCTCTGCCTCTGTCTCTGCCTCTGTCTCTGTCTCTGTCTCTGACTCTGTCTCTGTCTCTGTCTCTGTCTCTGCCTCTGTCTCTGTCTCTGCCTCTGTCTCTGCCTCTGCCTCTGTCTCTGCCTCTGTCTCTGCCTCTGTCTCTGCCTCTGTCTCTGCCTCTGTCTCTGCCTCTGTCTCTGACTCTGTCTCTGCCTCTGTCTCTGACTCTGCCTCTGTCTGTCTATAGTGGTGAGTTTGGAGTGTTTTTTATAAAGGAGAACAGAGCACCGTTTTCGTATTTCATAACAGAGCGCCTACTTTTTGTATTTCTCAGTAAATGTAGAGAGTTGGAAAGGCTATACTAGATTACTGGCTATCAATTGATAGAGGGAAGAACTGCATGCTGGGGTGGGATGCAACGCCACTGCTACGCCACCCTGCCAGTCTGTTCTCTGATGGCCGTTTGTTGGCCTGTGTGTTTGTCCAGCTGGTTTCCTCAGGCCTGTGGTGGTATTTGGACCCATCGCAGATGTGGCACGAGAGAAAATCTCCCGGGAGGAGCCTGATCTGTTTGAGCTTGCAAGTGAGTAACACAGTGTATCAGAATGATGTGCAAGTGAGTAACACAGTGTATCAGAATGATGTGCAAGTGAGTAACACCGTGTATCAGAATGATGTGCAAGTGAGTAACACCGTGTATCAGAATAATGTGCAATTGAGTAACACAGTGTATCAGAATGATGTGCAAGTGAGTAACACAGTGTATCAGAATGATGTGCAAGTGAGTAACACCGTGTATCAGAATGATGTGCAAGTGAGTAACACAGTGTATCAGAATGATGTGCAAGTGAGTAACACCGTGTATCAGAATGATGTGCAAGTGAGTAACACCGTGTATCAGAATGATGTGCAAGTGAGTAACACAGTGTATCAGAATGATGTGCAAGTGAGTAACACAGTGTATCAGAATGATGTGCAAGTGAGTAACACCGTGTATCAGAATGATGTGCAAGTGAGTAACACAGTGTATCAGAATGATGTGCAAGTGAGTAACACCGTGTATCAGAATGATGTGCAAGTGAGTAACACAGTGTATCAGAATGATGTGCAAGTGAGTAACACAGTGTATCAGAATGATGTGCTAGTGAGTAACACAGTGTATCAGAATGATGTGCAAGTGAGTAACACAGTGTATCAGAATGATGTGCTAGTGAGTAACACAGTGTATCAGAATGATGTGCAAGTGAGTAACACAGTGTATCAGAATGATGTGCTAGTGAGTAACACAGTGTATCAGAATGATGTGCTAGTGAGTAACACAGTGTATCAGAATAATGTGCTAGTTTCTGAGCATTCTAGAATGATTAAACTGATTAGAGAACTATGTCATAAAACTGTGCCTTCCCCTGTGTTCCAGAGAGTGAACCTAGAGATGCAGGGACAGACCAGCGTAGTTCAGGAATCATCCGTCTGCACACCATCAAGCAGATCATCGACAGAGTGAGTTTTGAATTTACACAGTCGCTCGTTTCAATAGGACTCATTTTGATTTGAGCAATTAAGGATTTTCTTTTCCACAATTGCATAACTGTTGTGGGTGTTGATGTTCGGTTGAGATATTTTTTGTGATGCGGTCAGAATGACTATTTCAAATGTAGCGTTTGTCCATTGCTATTTCCACTCATGATGAAAAGAGAACTGCCCAGAATAGGATTCACTGGAGTCTGTTGAGGCTCTGCTCCACTAGGAGCTAAAAAGGAATGACTAAGTCAACTAAGTTATGGTGTCTTGTCTGGGTCTTGTCCGGTGTAGGATAAACATGCAGTCCTGGACATCACCCCCAATGCGGTGGACCGTTTGAACTACGCCCAGTGGTACCCCATCGTGGTGTTCCTGAACCCCGACAGCAAGCAAGGGGTGAAGAACATGAGAACCAGGCTCTGTTCCGAGTCCAGGAAGTCAGCCCGGAAACTCTACGAGAGAGCCTTGAAACTAAGGAAGAACAACCACCACCTCTTCACCAGTGAGTAAAGAGGGAAGGGGGAGAGAGGGGGGGAGAGAGAGGAGTTGAGGAAAGATGGGCAAGTACAGAGAGAGAGCCCTGAAACTAAGGAAGAACAACCACCATCCCATCACCAGGAAGCACTGAGGGGGGTATTTAATATGTCACGTTTACAGACATTTTTTTGTTTACAAGCAATCGTCACGTTCGAATGATATGCCCACATCCTCGCACCGAAAATATCTACAGCAGGATAGCTAAGCCTGATGTCGGAAACCTTGGGTGATGATGGCATGGAAGCACCAGACTGATTGGCTATATCAACACACAGATTATTCTTCTGGCTTTGTCTAGCTCTATTTGGGATGTTTTACATTGCCTCGCTGGCTTGCCAGCTTCTAGGTAATCAATCCTCCAATGACATCTGCCATGTTGTAGATGATAACCAACTGATTACGTGTTTATTTTTAAATGTTCTTTATTTTTTAAGTTAGGGGGTAGATCTGTCAATGTAATTGTCTGCATCATTTCCAATCCCCCATATATATTTTAGTAAATATAAATATACATACATACATACTGTACATATATATATATATACATATACACACAGCTTTTAAAAATATATTTTCCTTTATTATTTTCCACTAACCCTACCACTCCTCCCCTAATTGGAGTAAACTAATGAACAACACTTAGGCTTCTACTTCCAGCTTATACATACTATATACATTTTACGGACACAATCTATTTTACAATAGTTATATTTAGTTTGTTTTTACTCCTGTCCTTCCCCCTCCCATCTATCTCTGAAGACCATCCAGTTTGATTTATATTTGCCATATATTTTTAACTGTGCTGTTTCACAAAAATTCTGAACCTATATACATTTTACGGACACAGTATATTTTAAATGAGCTATCTTGTTGTTATTAGTCCCACCCTTCAGCTCCATTCAACCCCTCCCATCTACAGTATCTCTTAACACCATCCATATTGGATTTCTATTTGCCATATATATTTTCAACTGTACTGTGATGTTTCACAAAAGTTCTGAACCTTTCTATTCTCATAGATTCTACAGATTGTAAATTAAAGATAAACATTTTTGCTAAGAGTATTATTATATTATTGATCGATTGACTATGACTTTTCAGATCACCCAGCAGTTCTATTTGCAGGGTTAGCTCCAGGTAAATGTTGCAATTCTTCAGCCATTCCTGAACGTGTGACCAAATACAAGCTACATATGGACAGTACCAAAACAAATGATCTAATGATTCTGTCTCTTCGCAAACACAATCTGCAGAGCTGGGGTTGGTTGTATCCACAATATATACACTACCGTTCAAAAGTTTGGGGCTCACTTAGAAATGTTTGTTAACTTGCTGCATTTGAAGTCAGAGGATTACACTTTTCTGGTGCGAACCTGCGCAACTTTTTCATGACAATGGCTGGGAAATGGGTCTACATTATGACGGTGTTATGAGACGTTGTTCAAATCTGTTATTAAAGAACAAGGGTTCAGGAATAGATCACAGAGGAACTCCACAAGAGATATATTGGGCCCTGTTAAATACCTGTCTGTTTTCACACACAAACTGCTCGTAAGCATGATTCTGTAACCATTTGATTGCTTGGTCATGAAAATGTGAATTATTCACACGGGTATCTACACTGAACAAAAAATATAAACGCAACATGTGAAGTGTTGGTCCCATGTTTCATGAGCTGAAATAAAAGAACCCAGAAATGTTCCATGCGCACAAAAAAGCTTATTTCTCTCAAATTGTGTGCACAAATTTGTTTACATCCCTGTAAACTAATTTGCCATGATAACCCGTCCACCTGACAGGTGTGGCATATCAAGAAGCTGATTAAACAGCATGATTATTACACATATGCACCTTGTGCTGGGGACAGTAAATGGCCACTCTAAAATGTGCAGTTTTGTCACACCACCCAATGCCACCGATATCTCAAGTTTTGAGGGAGCGTGCAATTGGCATGTTGACTGCAGGAATGTCCACCAGAGCTGTTGCCAGAGAATTGATTGTTCATTTCTCTACCGTAAGCTGCATCCAACGTCGTTTTAGAGAATTTGTCAGTAAGTCCAACCGGCTTCACAACCACAGACCACATGTAACCACGCCAGCCCAGGACCTCCACATCCGGCTACTTCACTTGTGGGATCATCTGAGACCAGCCACCCGGACAGCTGATGAAACAGTGGGTTTGCACAACCGAAGAATTTCTGCACAAACTGTCAGAAACCGTCTCAGGGAAGCTCATCTGCGTACTCGTCGTCCTCACCAGGGTCTTGACCTGACTGCAGTTCGGCGTCGTAACCAGCGTCAGTGGGCAAATGCTCACCTTGGCATGCTGGAGAAGTGTGCTCTTCATGGAAAAATCCATGTTTCAACTGTACAAGGCAGATGGCAGACAGTGTGGGCGAGCGGTTTGCTGATCTCAACATTGTGAACAGAGTGCCCCATGGTAGTAGTGGGGTTATAGTATGGGCAGGCATAAGCTACAGACAACGAATAAAATTGCATTTTATCTATGGCAATTTGAAAGCACAGAGATAATGCATGATAATGCACGGCCCAATGTTGCAAGGATCTGTACATAATTCCTGGAAGCTGAAAATGTCCCAGTTCTTCCATGGCCTGCATACTCACCGGACATGTGACCCATTGAGCCTGTTTGGGTTGCTCTGGATCGACGTGTATGACAGCGTGTTCCAGTTCCCACCAATATCCAGCAACTTTGCACAGCCATTGAAGAGGAGTGGGACAACATTCCACAGGCCACAATCAACAGCCTGATCAACTCTATGCGAAGGAGATGTGTCGCGCTGCATGAGGCAAATGGTGTTCACACCAGATACTGACTGGTTTTCTGATCCACACCCCTACCTTTTTGTTGAAGGTATCTGTGACCAACAGATGCATATCTGTATTCCCAGTCATGAAATCCATAAATTAGGACCTAATTTATTTATTTCAAATTGACCGATTTCCTTATATGAACTGTAACCCATTAAAGTCTTTGAAATTGTTGCATGTTTTGTTTACATTTTTGTTACGTGAAATAAAGGCCAAGATATCTGGTGTAATTCCTCTGGGATCCATTCATAGCATGTTCAATTGTTCACACGCTAACTAGTAGCATCATGCTAACCAGTAACACGGTTCTGTCCTCTGTTAGCCACCATCAACATGAACAACATGAACGACGGCTGGTACGGAGCTCTGAAGGAGACCGTCCAGCAGCAGCAGAACCAGTTGGTCTGGGTGTCCGAGGGCAAGGTGAGAGAACACTCAGCTGCAGTTTCACTCATAAACGCAGTGTGCAGGAGCTTCTTTCCTTTGAATAACATCTAAACATTTCTGACTCACCTGCTGAAGCAAAAAACATTTAATAAAAAAAAAAACTGGCTTATTTCTTCTCATCCACCACTCCCATCTCCCTCCTCCTCTTCCTCTTCCTCCTCCTCCTCTCCCCAGGCGGACGGAGCTCCGGACGATGACCTGGACATCCATGATGACCGTCTGTCATATCTGTCGGCCCCGGGCAGTGAGTACTCCATGTACAGCACGGACAGCCGCCACACCTCTGACTACGAGGACACGGACACAGAGGGCGGGGCCTACACCGACCAGGAACTAGACGAGACGCTCAATGACGAGGTGGGTGAGATTTTTTTTTTATTCAATGTTTTTTATTTTATTTGATTTCTGATTTGATTTGATTTAATTCATGTTCGCAGTCAAAAAGACTGAATTATGCAGAAACAGTTACATTAAGACACCTGCTCGTCGAACATCTCATGTTTCAGGGGCATTGTCATGCTGAAACAGGAAAGGGCCTTCCCCAAACTGTTGCCACAAAGTTAGAAGCACAGAATCATCTAGAATGTCATTGTAAGCTGTAGCGTTAAGATTTCCCTTTACTGGAACCAAGGGGCCCGAACCATGAAAAAACAGCCCCAGAACATTATTCCCCCTCCACCGAACTTTACAGTTGGCGCTATGCATTTGGGGCAGGTAGCGTTCTCCTGGCATCCGCCAAACCCAGATTTGTCTGTCGGTCTGCCAGATGGTGAAGCGTGATTCATCACTCCAGAGAACACGTTTCCACTGCTCCACAGTCCAATGGCGGCAAGCTTTACACCACTCCAGTCGATGCTGGGCGTTGCGCATGGTGATCTTAGACTTGTGTGCGTCTGCTCGGCCATGGAAACCCATTTCATGAAGCTCCCGATGAACAGTTATTGTGCTGACGTTGCTTCCAGAGGCAGTTTGGAACTTGGTAGTGAGTGTTGCAACCGAGGACAGACGATTTTTACACGCTACGCACTTCAGCACTCGGCGGTCCCATTCTGTGAGCTTGTGTGGCTTACCACTTCACGGCTGAGCCGTTGTTGCTCCTAGACGTTTCCACTTCACAATAACAGCACTTACAGTTGACCGGGGCAGCTTTAGCAGGGCCGAAATTTGACAAACTGACTTGTTGGAAAGGTGGCATCCTATGACGGTGCCACGTTGTAAGTCACTGAGCTCTTCAGTAAGGACATTTTACTGCCAATGTTTGTCTATGGAGATTGCATGGCTGTGTGCTCGATTTTATACACCTGTCAGCAACGGGTATGGCTAGAAATAGCTTAATCCACTAATTTCAAGGGTTGTGGACATACTTTTGTATATATGGTGTATGTCATACACGTTTTAAAAAGTCTCAGTTTGTAGTAAGTCCAGTTTCTAAATCTCATTAGGTTGGCCTGCCCACGGAGCCAGCCATCACCCGCTCCTCAGAGCCGGTCAGAGAGGACCCGCCAGTCATCCAGGACCCCTCGTCTGTTGGTTACTCTGGGTACCAGCACGTTGCTGTGACACCATCCGACCCGGCCACCTGCATCGACCCATCCGGGTTCAAGATGTCCGCCGCTCCTCAGCAGGTAGGAGAGAGGGGGGGAGGGAGGAGTGGAGGCAGGGAGGGAGGAGTGGAGGCAGGGAGGAGGAGTGGAGGCAGGGAGGGAGGAGTGGAGGCAGGGAGAGAAGAGGGAGGGAGGGAGAGAGAGAGGGAGGATTGGAGGGAGGAGGGGGAGTGGAGAGAGAGGGAGGTTTGGAGGCAGGGAGGGAGGAGGAGGGAGGGAGGATGGAGGCAGGGAGGGAGGAGTGGAGGAGGGAGGGAGGGAGGAGTGGAGGGGCAGGAGGGAGGGAGGGAGGAGTGGAGGGAGGGAGGGAGGAGAGGAGGGAGGGAGGGAGGAGTGGAGCAGGGAGGAGGATGGAGGAGGGAGGGATGGAGGAGGGAGGGAGGGAGGGAGGGAGGAGGCAGGGAGGAGGGAGGGAGGGAGGGAGGAGGAGGCAGGCAGGAGTGGAGAGAGGGAGGGAGGGAGGGAGGAGGGAGGAGGAGGAGGAGGCAGGAGGGAGGGAGGAGTGGAGAGAGGGAGGGAGGAGAGAGGGAGAGAGGAGGAGGGAGAGAGGGAGGGAGGAGGAGCAGGCAGGAGGGAGAGAGGGAGGGAGGGAGGAGTGGAGGGAGGGAGGGAGGAGTGGAGGCAGGCAGGGAGGGAGGAGTGGAGGCAGGGAGGGAGGAGTGGAGGGAGGGATGGAGGGAGGGAGCGAGAGAAGAGAGAGGGAGGGAGGAGTGGAGAGATGGATGGAGGGAGGGAGGGAGAGAAGAGAGAGGGAGGGAGTAGTGGAGAGATGGATGGAGGGAGGGAGGGAGAGAAGAGAGAGGGAGGAGTGGAGACAGGGAGGGAGAGAGAGAGGGAGGAGTGGAGAGAGGGAGGAGTGGAGACAGGGAGGGAGAGAGAGAGGGAGGAGTGGAGAGAGAGAGGGAGGGAGGAGAGAGAGGGAGGGAGAGAGGAGAGGAGTGGAGGGAGGGAGGGAGGGAGAGGGAGGGAAGGAGGGAAAGAGGGAGGGAGAGAGGGAGGGAAGGAGGGAGAGATGGAGGAGTGGAATGAGGGAGAGAGGGAGGAGTGGAATGAGGGAGAGAGGGAGGAGTGGAAGGAGGGAGAGAGGGAGGGAAGGAGGGAGAGAGGGAGGGAGAGGGAGGGAAGGAGGGAGAGAGGGAGGAGTGGAAGGAGGGAGAGAGGGAGGAGTGGAAGGAGGGAGGGAAGGAGGGAGAGAGAGAGGGAGGGAAGGAGGGAGGGAGAGAGGGAGGAGGGGAAGGAGGGAGGGAGAGAGGGAGGAGTGGAAGGAGGGAGAGAGGGAGGAAGAGAAGGAGGGAGAGCAGTAGAGGCCTCTCTGTAGGTAAAACGGGCTGAAATGACGTTATTACAACATTAAATATATTCTATGTTCTTCAGAGTGATGTTTGTGCCACAGTTAAATAATACAAACATGTTTGTTCCTTCAGTAACCCTTTATATGCTTTAGGATACATGAAGAATGCATATTGTAAAGCTATCTGTCTTCTGGCTGGTGTAAAATGATTCAAGGAGGAGGAACATAGAGAGGTTACTTACTACGGAGACGGAGAGAGAAACTGCTGTAGTTTGTGGGGTGTGTTGCTGTGCTCTTGCTCTTGGCAGCCTGTTGCAATAAAATGTCTCTTAATGATACTTCACAGCAAGACGATGCTGCTCTCGCTAGTCCTGCCTCTCTGCTGCCCGCGGCGGTGGCTGTGGCGCCCCCTGCTGTTGAGGATGAGTCACAGCAGCCTATGCTGCAGCTAGAGGGTATGACCCCTGACCTGGAGGAGGCGGCTCCGGCTGCAGCTCCTCGGGCTGCAGACTCATCACTCCTTAGCAGCCCCAGCCCCGCCCCTACTGAGCTAGCCCCGCCCCCAACACCAACACCACCATCACTCGAACCCCAACACCTGTCTCAGTCGCAGCCTGGCCCTGGTCCTGAACCCAAGGTACTCACCTACCTACCACCACCCCAGCACCTACCTGCTGCCTCACTAGAACACCTGGGCACCAGGACCGGGCCTGGGCCAGAGACGCCCTTAACCGCCCCTCCCGGTTCTCTGCCCCCCCAGCCTGCTGTTCTGTTTTAACTTGCCTGTCATCTTCTTCGCACATGCTTCTTTCACCTCTGACTGGCTCTCTGTCTGCATGCCCCGCCCACGCTCTGTGACTGCCCACTGTGTGACCACTGACCTTTTGACCAATCAGAATAGCGAGAATGTAGCCAATCGGCGTGTTTTGAGGGGAAGAGTTTGGAATAAGGCGACAATGGAGGAGGAGAATCGCTTCTTTTCGCTTTAGCAAGCAAAGGTGACTTGTAAGATCAGTGATTGTGCAGAATATAGTCAATCTCAAACACACACCTTGTGTGACTTAAGTCAGTACGCTGCACCAATCACAGTGGGCCGGTGGCGGGAGCTGTCTTGGTCGTCCCATGGGGCGAATCTGAACCCGCCCCCCTCCTTTCCCTATTTAGGACACTACTTTTGGCCAGTGTCTGCCTGTGTGACCAGGAAAAAGAAGAAACAGGCACCAGCCCTCACGGTTACCCAGGTTCTGGACAAAAGTAGTGCACTAGATAGGGAATAGGGTGCTGTATAATTTGGGAGTCTTGACTGTGTGACCAGGATGAGAAGCACCTGTTGCCTCCTCCTCTTCCCCCTCCGCATGGCTCCTAAGGGTTTGGGTTCCTTTCTGCTGCTTTACTTCAACTTCTCTGATTGACTATAGTTGAATTTGAGTCAACAGTACCTAGAGTGGCACATGTATGTTGTAGTGCTAGTATGTAGTAGATTGTAGTTGCATGATAAACGATGCTATGCTAACCTGCAGACAGTATTCTTGGTATTTAATAGTCTCTGTCAAAGCAGTTGACTCTCCCTATGGAAAAACCACAAACTTTGCATATTAAAACTGCATAACTGTACATCTTCCGTTGTAGTGTCGACCCATGTGGAAGTTTAACTTTACCAGCTTCTTCCATAGGAAGTAACTGTCTGTTGTTGTGCAATGTGCTGTCTACAGGCTACACATCACCTGTTTTGAAATGAAGCCGTTCGAGAAAAAAAACGCTATTGACAACATCATCCGAAAACGTGACCACACCAACTGATTTGGTGACGGAGGTTTTTGACATTTTCAGTCATTCTTGAAAGGCTTCTTGTCAAATACGCATTCAGAACCGATTAGGAATAATTGATAAGAGAATTGCTTGTGTACTTGCACTTTGACTTGATGTTTGTTTAATTTATTGGTGTTAGTTATTATTGAATTGTGTGTATGATGATGTGTTGTATCTTAATTGATCTGTGTTCAGTCCTTAAGCTTAACCTCTCAGCAACCTCCCTTTTTTGTCTTTAGTAATTCAGTCTTGTCTTTAATAATTCAGTCTTGTCTTTAATAATTCAGTCTTGTCTTTAATAATTCAGTCTTGTCTTTAATAATTTAGTCTTGTCTTTAGTAATCCAGTCCTCTGACTCAATTTGGGGGATTTTTGTAGTTTCTGTCATTTTTCAGTTCCTTTTTAATTTTAATTATTATTTATTTATTTTATTATATATATTTTTGGATTATTATT
Organism: Coregonus clupeaformis; assembly: GCF_020615455.1. Taxonomy (NCBI): domain Eukaryota; kingdom Metazoa; phylum Chordata; class Actinopteri; order Salmoniformes; family Salmonidae; genus Coregonus; species Coregonus clupeaformis. The sequence goes on along the minus strand of NC_059217.1, from coordinate 34,752,022 downwards.
ATTTGTTCAAAACTGTTTCAAAACTATAGCTTTCCAATGAGGTTTACACGTTTTCAACTTAATTTGCCATGTGTAATAATTGATCCATCGGAAATCTCATTCAGCTCTGACCCAAGTAGTTTACTACTACAGCTAGTTTGGTAGATACCAAGCTCTGACGTCTGTGTTGGATGTCTCTCTCCCCCTGCAGATGTACAAGAAGGATCTGTACAGTATGGAGGAGCCAGTGAGAGTGAACCACGGCGGCATGAAGTCGTCTCTGAGCTACACCCACCAGCCCTACCAGGACAAACAGCCATACCGCCAGTACGACCACCCGCCTTCCGCCTACTGTAGCGACGGGGGCGGTGGGGGCTACGCTGAACCAAAGCAGCCTCACCAGGGGAACTTTGACTCTCACGCTCCTCACCTGCACTACAACAACCGTGTGCCTCAACACTACGACGACGGCCGGTGGCCCCCTTACGACCAGCAGTCCTCTTTTCCCCAGCCCCCGGGGTACCAGACTGGCCCGGGCCACCAGCAGGGTTACACCCCAAGGGGGACCACCCCCTACGAGGACGGCCCCGTCAGGGACTACAGCCCCCCCCAGCCCCGCTACGATGAGGCCCTGGCGGGGATACAGGGCTACGACGGCAAGCCTCGTCACGGTAAACCTCCAGGGCCCATGCGGTATGATGAACCGCCTCTCCCACCCTCGGCTGGCCCTTACGACTCCCGCTCCCCCTACGAGCCGGAGCCCCCTCACGGCTACCCCCTCAGCTCGCCCCGCTCCCCGGACCCCCCCAAACAGTATTACGGAGACTCTGCTCCTGGTCCGAGACCCTCTTATAACCCCGGCCCACCCAGCCGGGGCGGTGGTGGGGGCTACAACCGTGAGCCTCTAATGAACTCTGACCCGCCCCTGCCCCCTCCCAAACCTGAGCCCTTGGCCTCCCCGGGAGAGATGGGGGTAAACACGGGGTCCAAACCCCTCCCTCCGCCGCCCCGGGGGGAGGGGGAAAGGGACGACCCGGCCATGAAGCCCCAGTCGGTGCTCAACAGGGTCAAGATGTTTGAGAATAAGAGGTCGCTGTCTGTGGACCGGGCCAAGGAGGCTGGTGACTCCACCGTGATGAGGGTAGGTCTCTTATACCACCACACAGTCAAACACCTAGACAGCATGCTTATAATGGATGTCTGGGGGGTCTCAGCCTGGGGTACTATTAGCCCTGGTACTTATAATGGATATCTGGGGGGTCTCAGCCTGGGGTACTATTAGCCCTGGTACTTATAATGGATGTCTGGGGGTCTCAGCCTGGGGTACTATTAGCCCTGGTACTTATAATGGATATCTGGGGGTCTCAGCCTGGCGTACTATTAGCCCTGGTACTTATAATGGATGTCTGGGGGGTCTCAGCCTGGGGTACTATTAGCCCTGGTACTTATAATGGATGTCTGGGGGGGTCTCAGCCTGGGGTACTATTAGCCCTGGTACTTATAATGGATATCTGTGGGGTCTCAGCCTGGGGTACTATTAGCCCTGGTACTTATAATGGATGTCTGGGGGTCTCAGCCTGGGGTACTATTAGCCCTGGTACTTATAATGGATATCTGGGGGGTCTCAGCCTGGGGTACTATTAGCCCTGGTACTTATAATGGATGTCTGGGGGTCTCAGCCTGGGGTACTATTAGCCCTGGTACTTATAATGGATATCTGGGGGTCTCAGCCTGGGGTACTATTAGCCCTGGTACTTATAATGGATGTCTGGGGGGTCTCAGCCTGGGGTACTATTAGCCCTGGTACTTATCATGGATGTCTGGGGGGGTCTCAGCCTGGGGTACTATTAGCCCTGGTACTTATAATGGATGTCTGGGGGGTCTCAGCCTGGGGTACTATTAGCCCTGGTACTTATAATGGATATCTGTGGGGTCTCAGCCTGGGGTACTATTAGCCCTGGTACTTATAATGGATGTCTGGGGGGTCTCAGCCTGGGGTACTATTAGCCCTGGTACTTATAATGGATGTCTGGGGGGGTCTCCGCCTGGGGTACTATTAGCCCTGGTACTTATAATTGATATCTGTGGGGTCTCAGCCTGGGGTACTATTAGCCCTGGTACTTATAATGGATGTCTGGGGGGTCTCAGCCTGGGGTACTATTAGCCCTGGTACTTATAATGGATATCTGGGGGGTCTCAGCCTGGGGTACTATTAGCCCTGGTACTTATAATGGATGTCTGGGGGGTCTCAGCCTGGGGTACTATTAGCCATGGTACTTAGAATGGATATCTGGGGGGTCTCAGCCTGGGGTACTATTAGCCCTGGTACTTATAATGGATATCTGTGGGGTCTCAGCCTGGAGTACTATTAGCCCTGGTACTTATAATGGATGTCTGGGGGGGTCTCAGCCTGGGGTACTATTAGCCCTGGTACTTATAATGGATGTCTGGGGGGTCTCAGCCTGGGGTACTATTAGCCCTGGTACTTATAATGGATGTCTGGGGGGGTCTCAGCCTGGGGTACTATTAGCCCTGGTACTTATAATGGATGTCTGGGGGGTCTCAGCCTGGGGTACTATTAGCCCTGGTACTTATAATGGATATCTGTGGGGTCTCAGCCTGGGGTACTATTAGCCCTGGTACTTATAATGGATGTCTGGGGGGTCTCAGCCTGGGGTACTATTAGCCCTGGTACTTATAATGGATGTCTGGGGGGTCTCAGCCTGGGGTACTATTAGCCCTGGTACTTATAATGGATATCTGTGGGGTCTCAGCCTGGGGTACTATTAGCCCTGGTACTTATAATGGATGTCTGGGGGTCTCAGCCTGGGGTACTATTAGCCCTGGTACTTATAATGGATATCTGGGGGGTCTCAGCCTGGGGTACTATTAGCCCTGGTACTTATAATGGATATCTGTGGGGTCTCAGCCTGGGGTACTATTAGCCCTGGTACTTATAATGGATGTCTGGGGGGTCTCAGCCTGGGGTACTATTAGCCCTGGTACTTATAATGGATGTCTGGGGGTCTCAGCCTGGGGTACTATTAGCCATGGTACTTATAATGGATATCTGGGGGGTCTCAGCCTGGGGTACTATTAGCCCTGGTACTTATAATGGATATCTGTGGGGTCTCAGCCTGGGGTACTATTAGCCCTGGTACTTATAATGGATATCTGGGGGTCTCAGCCTGGGGTACTATTAGCCCTGGTACTTATAATGGATGTCTGGGGGGTCTCAGCCTGGGGTACTATTAGCCCTGGTACTTATAATGGATGTCTGGGGGGGTCTCCGCCTGGGGTACTATTAGCCCTGGTACTTATAATTGATATCTGTGGGGTCTCAGCCTGGGGTACTATTAGCCCTGGTACTTATAATGGATATCTGGGGGGTCTCAGCCTGGGGGAACCTGACCTATATGTAACCCGTGTGAAAGTGCTAGCTAGTTAGTGGTGCTCGCTAGTAGCGTTTCAATCGGTGACTTCACTCACACTGAGACGTTGAAGTAGTTGTTCCCCTTGCCCTGCAAGGGCCGCGGCTTTTGTGGAGCGATGGGTAACGGTGCTTGATGGGAGGCAGTTGTTGATGTGTTCAGAGGGTCCCTGGTTCGACCCCAGGTTGGGGAGAGGGAGGGAAGCAACACTGTTACATATCCAGCAGGCCTACTGATCAGTGGCAAATGGGGGTTCTTCTGGCAGACCAACATGTGATTGGGGTAACAAACCACTGATGAATGTGATAGGGGGTTGTGTAGTTGGTTCCCACTCTATGGCCAAGCTGCACAGTCAAAATAAGCTATATCATAAACATTTATGAAACCAAAAACATTTGCTTATTGATCTTAATTGAAGGTTGGGGGGACAGCCATAAGGTTAGCACTGTGGTTTACGGTTTTAAGAAGATAAAATGTAGAACTGAGCGGGTCTTCCAACTGCAACTTGGTCAGATAGTGGCATCCTGGGTAGTTGTACAATACTCTGGTTTAACCTTCCCTCTCGTCTGTCTGGCGTTCCAGCCTGCAGACCTGCCCAGACCTGTGACTGCACCTGGCCCTGTCCCCAAAGCCAACTCCCTCAGCAACCTGGAGCAGGAGAAGTCTGCTTACAGGTACTCACACAGCACTCTGCCCTGGCGCTGATTACACCAAGGTTATGGGTTCAGCTCCCGAAAGGATCACATACTGTACTGGAAGTCATGTTGGATCAGATCTGTGGCATATACTGTATATATATATATATATATATATATAGGTAGATGAAGGACGATGTTGAGGAAGTCCACCTGGTCCATGTATCACTGTCAACCCCAGAGCTCCACCTAGTGGACATGTTAGAGTGCAGCATTAAAACAGCACACTGAACACAGTGATGTAATGTGAAGACTATTGTGAATATTTGCCTCTTTCTCTCTCTTGTATTGATCTGTGCAGTTACCCGTCTCTCTCGTTCTCCTGTGTTTATCCATGTTTGTACTGTTGCTGATCCCCTGTGTGGATCTGTGCTGCTCTCTGTCTGTCTGACTGTCTGTCTGTCTGTCTGTCTGTCCCTCTGTCACACTGTCTGTCTGTCTGTCTGTCTGTCTGTCTGTCTGTCTGTCTGTCTGTCACACTGTCTGTCTGTCTGTCTGTCTGTCTGTCTGTCTGTCTGTCCCTCTGTCACACTGTCTGTCTGTCTGCTGTCTGTCTGTCTGTCTGTCTGTCTGTCTGTCTGTCCCTCTGTCACACTGTCTGTCTGTCTGTCTGTCTGTCTGTCTGTCTGTCTGTCTGTCTCTCTGTCTTACTGTCTGTCTCTGTGTCTGTCTGTCTGTCCTTCTGTCTGACTGTCTGTCGCTACTTTCTCCTGTGTGGATCTGTCTGTGTGGATCTGTCTGTGTGGATCTGACTGTGTGGATCTGTGCAGCTCTCTAACTGGCCATCCTGTCTCTCACTCTACTTTGTGGAATGGATTTGTAAGTGTATCAGGGTTGGGGTCAATTCCATTTCAATTCCATTCAGGAAAAATTGCAATTGGAATTGGGTTTACTTTCTGAATTGACTGGAATTGACCCCAACGCAAAAAGTTTCTGTGCTGCTCTCTGACTGCTCCCTCCCTCCCTCCCTCCCTCCCTCCCTCCCTCCCTCCCTCCCTCCCTCCCTCCTTCCCTCCCTCCTCCCTCCCTCCCTTCCTCCCTCTCTCCCTCTCTCCCTCTCTCCCTCTTCTCTCCCTCCCTCTCTCTCCTCCCCCTCTCTCTCTCTCTCTCTCTCTCTCTCCTCCCTCTCTCCCTCCCTCCCCCCTCTCTCTCTCTCTCTCTCTCTCTCTCCCTCTTGCCCTCCCTCAGAGCCCCTGAGCCCCAGAAGCCCCCTGGGTCTAAACCCCTGGATGATGTGGTCCGCTCCTCCAACCACTACGATCCTGACGAGGATGAGGAGTACTACAGGAAGCAGCTGTCTTACTTTGACCGCCGCAGCTTCGACAGCAAGGCCATGAACCCCAGCCCCGGGATCAACCGCTTCCCACCACAGACCCAGCTGGCTTACCCTTACAACAGGTACACTACACTACCCATAATCCCTACAACAAGTAAACTACACTACCCATAACCCCTACAACAAATACACTACACATTAGTGATGCGCGGGTTGACTCATAACCTGCAGTCCCCGCGGTTACATCTGCGGAGCGGACGTGTTTAAGGTAATTAAATATTGTGTGGCTGAAGGGCGGGCGGGTGGCGGGCGGGCTGAATAAAGAGAAAACAATACCTTCAAAAATCCATAAATGTATCATTCTTGTGCAATTTATATCTCTAGGCTACATTGAGGTTTTTCGATCATTATTTTAGCCTACCTGGCATTAGTACGTAGCCTGGGCTTCAGGGCCTAACTGGAATAGAAGGGAGGGTCAGAACAGTAGTCTAATGCTATAGAAGGGAGGGTCAGAACAGTAGTCTGATGTTATAGAAGGGAGGGTCAGAACAGTAGTCTAATGTTATAGAAGGGAGGGTCAGAACAGTAGTCTGATGTTATAGAAGGGAGGGTCAGAACAGTAGTCTGATGTTATAGAAGGGAGGGTCAGAACAGTAGTCTAATGTTATAGAAGGGGGGGTCAGAACAGTAGTCTAATGTTATAGAAGGGAGGGTCAGAACAGTAGTCTAATGTTATAGAAGGGAGGGTCAGAACAGTAGTCTAATGTTATAGAAGGGAGGGTCAGAACAGTAGTCTAATGTTATAGAAGGGAGGGTCAGAACAGTAGTCTAATGTTATAGAAGGGAGGGTCAGAACAGTAGTCTAATGTTATAGAAGGGGAGGGTCAGAACAGTAGTCTAATGTTATAGAAGGGAGGGTCAGAACAGTAGTCTAATGTTATAGAAGGGAGGGTCAGAACAGTAGTCTAATGTTATAGAAGGGAGGGTCAGAACAGTAGTCTAATGTTATAGAAGGGAGGGTCAGAACAGTAGTCTAATGTTATAGAAGGGAGGGTCAGAACAGTAGTCTAATGTTATAGAAGGGAGGGTCAGAACAGTAGTCTAATGTTATAGAAGGGAGGGTCAGAACAGTAGTCTAATGTTATAGAAGGGAGGGTCAGAACAGTAGTCTAATGTTATAGAAGGGAGGGTCAGAACAGTAGTCTAATGTTATAGAAGGGAGGGTCAGAACAGTAGTCTAATGTTATAGAAGGGAGGGTCAGAACAGTAGTCTAATGTTATAGAAGGGAGGGTCAGAACAGTAATCTAATGTTATAGAAGGGGAGGGTCAGAACAGTAGTCTAATGTTATAGAAGGGAGGGTCAGAACAGTAGTCTAATGTTATAGAAGGGAGGGTCAGAACAGTAGTCTAATGTTATAGAAGGGAGGGTCAGAACAGTAGTCTAATGTTATAGAAGGGAGGGTCAGAACAGTAGTCTAATGTTATAGAAGGGGAGGGTCAGAACAGTAGTCTAATGTTATAGAAGGGGAGGGTCAGAACAGTAGTCTAATGTTATAGAAGGGAGGGCCAGAACAGTAGTCTAATGTTATAGAAGGGAGGGTCAGAACAGTAGTCTAATGTTATAGAAGGCAGGGTCAGAACAGTAGTCTAATGTTATAGAAGGGAGGGTCAGAACAGTAGTCTAATGTTATAGAAGGGAGGGTCAGAACAGTAGTCTAATATTATAGAAGGGAGGGTCAGAACAGTAGTCTAATGTTATAGAAGGGAGGGTCAGAACAGTAGTCTAATGTTATAGAAGGGAGGGTCAGAACAGTAGTCTAATGTTATAGAAGGGAGGGTCATAACAGTAGTCTAATGTTATAGAAGGGAGGGTCAGAACAGTAGTCTAATGTTATAGAAGGGAGGGTCAGAACAGTATTCTGTTCAGATGGGTTAAATGGTACACACTACCCAAATCAGCCCTAAGGCACATGTGTACTGTGGATTTGAGAGGGTAAGTACAATCAATATGGTCAGACGTCAGGCTGACTGTCAGAGGTCAGGCTGACTGTCAGAGGTCAGGCTGACTGTCAGAGCGTTTTTAGGGGATCATGTCCTGAGGCAGAACTGCTCATCTTGATCACATAATGACTTATTGGGGCTTCAAGGTGACACTGATTTGTAGATTTAAATTACTCTGCACAAATCGACTGCGACGTAGTTGATCTCAAACACCGTCTGTCGTTTCTGTGCTTTAGGGCGGAGTCTGCGGAGAAGGTGAGTCCGGTAGAGAAGAGGTACGACCCCCTCCCCCAGATCAGTCCTGTCTCTCAGTACGGACCCCCCGGCCCCGCCGTACCACCCAACAGCCTGCCCAAACTCGCCACCAACGATGGTAACGAACCATGATGATGTGATGTCATGGTGCCTTTTTTAATCCAGCGGAGTACTGAGAATTCACTTGTGATTTTCTGGGGGCTACTAAAAGCATCTCTACCATGTAACAGTATGGTAGATCTGCGGCTGTATAGAAGTGTAAAGGCTGCATCACAGTGCTCACATCCCTTTCCCTCTCTCTCCAGTCAACTCACACCCCGACCAGCTCCTCAGCGCCTCTCCCAAACACGATCTCTCCGGCCTTCGACCCTCTACCCTCCAGGACCTCCCTTCCCAGCCCTACCTGGCCCAGAGGTCCCCAGTGGGGGTCAACGGCACCGACGCACCCCCCAAAACCCCTGGAACCACCCCCACCCCACAAAGCTACAACCGCTACGTCCCCAAGCCTTACACCTCCTCGGCCCGGCCCTTTGAGAGGAAGTTTGAGAGCCCCAAGTTCAACCACAACCTCCTCCCCAACGACAGTGGGAAGACAGACCTCCTGATCAGTAGCAGCAGCCCCAAACCCAGCGTGGTCAACAACAACAGCAGTACCAAGCCACCGCTGTCCCCTCAGCCTCTGGACCACGACAGTGGGCTGGACACGTTCACGCGCAACATGGACAACAGGGGGCCCAAGTACCAGCAGCACAACAACCTAGTCAACAATGCTGTGCCCAAGGCCATACCTGTCAGGTAAGGATATGGCGGGCGGGGGGGGGGGGGGCAGACGGACGGACGGACTGAACAGGACTCAAACCCTGGTCAGGCGACTGTTAGCGTTTATCCCAACAGTTCCAAACCTCTTGACAAAGATGGCAAGGTTGTTCCACTATGGTAATTTAGCAGATACCTCTATCCAGACCTCCCTGCATACCGGCCTGCCTCATTCTTGTGCCTCTAGTCCAGCCTCCCTACACCCATAAACGGTGCATACAGTGGCTTGCGAAAGTATTCACCCCCTTGGCATTTTTCCTATTTTGTTGCCTTACAACCTGGAATTAAAATAGATTTTTTTGGGGGGGGGTTTGTATCATTTGATTTACACAACATGCCTACCGCTTTGAAGATGCAAAATATGTTTTATTGTGAAACAAACAAGAAATAAGACAGAAAAAAACCAGAAAACTTGAGCGTGCATAACTATTCACCCCCAAAGTCAATACTTTGTAGAGCCACCTTTTGTAGCAATTACAGCTGCAAGTCTCTTGGGGTATGTCTCTATAAGCTTGGCACATCTAGCCACTGGGATTTTTGCCCATTCTTCAAGGCAAAACTGCTCCAGCTCCTTCAAGTTGGATGGGTTCCGCTGGTGTACAGCAATCTTTAAGTCATACCACAGATTCTTAATTGGATTGAGGTCTGGGCTTTGACTAGGCCATTCCAAGACATTTAAATGTTTCCCCTTAAACCACTCAAATGTTGTTTTAGCAGTATGCTTAGGGTCATTGTCCTGCTGGAAGGTGAACCTCCGTCCCAGTCTCAAATCTCTGGAAGACTGAAACAGGTTTCCCTCAAGAATTTCCCTGTATTTAGCGCCATCCATCATTCCTTCAATTCTGACCAGTTTCCCAGTCCCTGCCGATGAAAAACATCCCCACAGCATGATGCTGCCACCACCATGCTTCACTGTGGGGATGTTGTTCACGGGGTGATGAGAGGTGTTGGGTTTGCGCCAGACATAGCGTTTTCCTTGATGGCCAAAAAGCTCAATTTTAGTCTCATCTGACCAGAGTACCTTCTTCCATATGTTTGGGGAGTCTCCCACATGCCTTTTGGCAAACACTAAACGTGTTTGCTTATTATTTTTTTTCTTTAAGCAATGGCTTTTTTCTGGCCACTCTTCCGTAAAGCCCAGCTCTGTGGAGTGTATGGCTTAAAGTGGTCCTATGGACAGACACTCCAATCTCCGCTGTGGTTATGTAGGGACCTGGTTGTGTAGCAGGGTTATGTAGAGGCTTGGTTATGTAGCAGGGTTATGTAGAGGCTTGGTTGTGTAGCAGGGTTATGTAGAGGCTTGGTTGTGTAGCAGGGTTATGTAGAGGCTTGGTTGTGTAGCAGGGTTATGTAGAGGCTTGGTTGTGTAGCAGGGTTATGTAGAGGCTTGGTTATGTAGAGGCTTGGTTGTGTAGCCTGCTGTTGGTATGACTCACTGTTCAGCCTCTACCCTCTCTCTTGTCTAGATGAGCCCCTCCACCTTTCACCTCCCCATCTCTCCCTCTCTCCCCCGTTCACCTCCACCTTTCACCTCCCCATCTCTCCCCTCTCCCTTTCACCTCCCCCTCTCTCCCCTCTCCCTTTCACCTCCCCCTCTCTCCCCTCTCCCCTCCCCCTGTGTTATGACTAATGACACCAACATTCTGCTCGCCCCCACTCCTCTCTACCCCAGTGTTATGGAGGATGACGAGGAGGATGAAGGTCACACTGTAGTGGCCGCGGCCCGGGGGATCTTCAACTGTAACGGCGGGGTGCTGAGCTCCATCGAGACGGGAGTCAGCATCATCATCCCCCAGGGAGCCATCCCAGACAGCGTGGAACAGGAGATCTACTTCAAGGTCTGCCGGGACAACAGCATTCTGCCCCCCCTGGACAAGGAGAAAGGTATGTGTCTAGTGCTTTGCCTTATGCCTTCATTTTTTTTATTAAATCACTATGCCCACTGGATAGTACATCTTACTCTTGTGCTGCCAACTCAGGACCCTGGAGACAGCGGTTCGATCCCTTGGTCCACCTCGAACTTCCATCCCTTTCAACCGTCTCCCCCCCTTTCTCAAGATCTGTCTATCTTAAATATGAAAGGAGAGCAGAATTATGTTCTCCTAAAGACAAAATAGAAATATGTCAGTCTTGCCTCTGTCTTATTCCATCCAGGAGAGACCCTGCTCAGCCCTCTGGTGATGTGTGGCCCTCACGGCCTCAAGTTCCTGAAGCCGGTGGAGCTGCGCCTACCTCACTGTGCGTCTATGACCCCTGATGGTTGGTCTTTTGCTCTAAAATCCTCCGACTCCTCGTCGGGTACGCTGTCCTCTATCTCTGTCCTTTTTGGGGGTTGGGTCGGGGGCTTCAAATGGCTTATGTGATTGGTTGGGGGGTTGGGTCGGGGCTTCGGGTGGCTTGTGTGATTGGTTGGTGTTGTGATTGAGGAGGGATCACCATAGAGTTGGATAGAGCGTACACTTGATAGGGGGCGGGCTGTCTTTCCAACTCTATGGGTGTCACCGGGGAGCAGGGTCAGTTCCATTTCAATTCAGTCAGTCAAGTAAATTGAAATTCCAAGTCAATAATTGAAAAAAAAAATGTATTTATTTTCAATGATTTCTCAAAAAAATTAATTCCAATATTTAAAAAACTATTAAAAATCAAATCACTTCGTGAATTGAAAAGGAATTGACGGCAACCCTTTAAAGGAGAGATCTGGCTTGTTCATCATCACGCTTTAAAATAATCTCATCTACTGGTTTCTACTGGTCATCTACTGGCTTCTACTGGTTTCTAGTGGTTTCCATGTTTCAGTCATTCAATTTTCTAGTCACAACATTGCATTTTCTTTATGGGGTTTTGCAACATTCTGAACATTTGTATCACTCAACCACATTCACCGACTTAGTTACTTCCCACAGTAGTCACAATGTGAGATTTATGAAATATAACCTGTTGTTGTTGCACCTTACATATTGCTGATCCATTCTAAGGCTTTAACGTTTGTAAGTAGCTGAATATGTACATGGTGCAAGCACAACAGTTGAGATTTTTAACAAATATGTAACACTTACGTAACAAAATATTTTGAGTATGTACATTTACATTTACGTCATTTAGCAGACGCTCTTATCCAGAGCGACTTACAAATTGGTGCATTCACCCTATAGCCAGTGGGATAACCACTTTACAATTTTTTATTTTATTTTTTATTATTTTTATTTTTATTAATTTTTAGGGGGGGGGGGGGGTAGAAGGATGACTTTATCCTATCCCAGGTATTCCTTAAAGAGGAGGGGTTTCAGATGTAGTTCTGAAGTGTGAAGCTACGATGGATTATATACAGCATCTGATTGCTAAAGTGTTCAAACCCCTTGGATTTCTTCACATTTTATTGTTACGACGAGGGATTAAAATGGATTTAATTGATTTTTTTTTTTTGTCAACAATCTACACAAAATACTCTGTTAAAGTAGAAGAAAAGTCTAACTCAAATATAAATATTCCAGGCCCTTTGTTTAGGCCTAAATTAGTTGAGGAGTAAAATGTGGCTTAACAAATCACATAATAAGTTACATGGATTCTCTGTGTGGAATAATAGGGGCTGACTTGATTTTTGAATGACTAACCTGTCCTCTGTCCCCAATACATACAACATCTGTAAGGTCCCTCAGTCAAGTATTGAGATTCAAGCACAGATTCAAATACAAAGACAAGGGAGCTTTTAGAAAGCCTCGTAAAGAAGGGCTGTGATTGGTAGATGGGTAACAATAACAAATTAAACATTTAATATCTCTTTAAACAAGTTTACTAATTATGCTGTGGATTATATACAGCGCCTTCGGAAAGTATTCAGACCCCTTGACTTTTTCCACATTTTGCTACGTTACAGCCTTATTTTAAAATGGATTTTAAAAATAATAATAATCCTCGGCAATCTACACAAAATACCCCATAATGACTAATCGAAAACAGGTTTTTAGAAATGTTTGCAAATTTATGAAAATAAAAAACAGAAATACCTTATTTACATAAGTATTTAGCCCCTTTGCTATGAGACTCGAAATTAAGCTCAGGTGCATCCTGTTTCCATTGATCATCCTTGAGATGTTTCTACAACTTTATTGGAGTCCACCTGTGGTAAATTCAATTGATTGGACATGATTTGGAAAGGCACACACCTGTCTATATAAGGTCCCACAGTTGACAGTGCATGTCAGAGCAAAAACCAAGTCATGAGGTCGAAGGAATTGTCCATAGAGCTCCGAGACAGGATTGCGTCGAGGCACAGATCTGGGTTAGGGTACCAAAAAATGTCTGCAGCATTGAAGGTCATCAAGAACACAGTGGCCTCAATCATTTTTAAATGGAAGATGTTTGGAACCACCAAGACTCTTCCTAGAGCTGGCCGCCCGGCCAAACTGAGCAATCGGGGGAGAAGGGCATTAGTCAGGGAGGTGACCAAGAACATTTACATTTTAGTCATTTAGCAGACGCTCTTATCCAGAGCGACTTACAGTTAGTGAGTGTATACATTATTTAATTTTTTCATACTGGCCCCTGTGGGAATCGAACCCACAACCCTGGCGTTGCAAACGCCATGCTCTACCAACTGAGCTACATCCCTGCCAGCCATTCCCTCCCCTACCCTGGACGACGCTGGGCCAATTGTGCGCCGCCCCATGGGTCTCCCGGTCGCGGCCGGCTACGACAGAGCCTGGATTCGAACCAGGATCTCTAGTGGCACAGCTAGCACTGCGATGCAGCGCCTTAGACCACTGCGCCACTCGGGAGTTCAGAACCCGATGGTAACTCTGACAGAGCTCCAGAATTCCTCTGTGGAGATGGGGGAACCTTCCGGAAGGACAACCATCTCTGCAGCACTCCACCAATCAGGCCTTTATGGTAGAGTGGCCAGACGGAAGCTACTCCTCAGTAAAAGGCACATGACAGCCCGCTTGGAGTTTGCCAAAAGGCACCTAAAGAAACAAGATTCTCTGGTCTGATGAAACCAAGATTGAACTCTTTGGCCTGAATGCCAAGCGTCACGTCTGGAGGAAACCTGGCACCATCCCTACGGTGAAGCACGGTGGTGGCAGCATCATGCTGTGGGGATGTTTTTCAGCGGCAGGGACATGGAGACGTGTCAAGATCGAGGCAAAGATGAATGGCGCAAAGTACAGAGATCCTTGATGAAAACCTGCTCCAGAACGCTCAGGACCTCAGACTGGGGCGAAGGTTCACCTTCCAACAGGACAACGACCCTAAGCACACAGCCAAGACAACGTAGGAGTGGCTTCGGGACAAGTCTCTGAATGTCCTTGAGTGGCCCAGCAAGAGCCTGGACTTGAACCTGATCGAACATCTCTGGAGAGACCTGAAAATAGCTGTGCAGCGACGCTCCCCATCTAACCTGACAGAGCTTGAGAGGATCTGCAGAGAAGAATGGGAGAAACTCCCCAAATACGGGTGTGCCACGCTTGTAGCGTCATTCCCAAGAAGACTCAAGGCTGTAATCGCTGCCAAAGGTGCTTCAACAAAGTACTGAGTAAAGGGAAGGAATACTTATGTAAACGTGATATTATTTTATTTTTTATCAATTAGCACAAAATTATAAAAACCTGTTTTTGCTTTGTCATTATGGGGTATTGGGTGTAGGTAGATTGAGGGGGGGAAAAACAATTTAATCAATTTTAGAATAAGGCTGTAACGTAACAAAATGTGGAAAAAGTCAAGGGGTCTGAATACTTTCCGAAGGCACTGTATTAAACCACCCAGACGTCCTTCTGAACTGAGCTGCAGGAGAGGAATGAAACTGCTCAGGGGTGTTACCATGAGGCCATTGGTGGTTTTAAAATAGCTACAGAGTTCGATGTCTGTGACGGGAGAAAACTGAGGCTGGATCAACAACATTGTAGTGACTCCAAAGTAGTGACCTAGTGAAAAGAAGAATACTGTAATGTACTGTAAAAAGAAAACACAGCAAAGGAATACACTTTTTGGCCTGAATGCAAAGCCTTATGTTTGGAGCAAATCCAACACAACACATTTACATTTACGTCATTTAGCGGACTGACGCTTTTTTTTTTTTTGGTGGGGTAAGGGGGGGGGGGTTAGAAGGATTACTTTATCCTATCCCAGGTGTTCCTTAAAGAGGTGGGGTTTCAAGTGTCTCCGGAAGGTGGTCAGTGACTCCGCTGTCCTGGCGTCGTGAGGGAGCTTGTTCCACCATTGGGGTGCCAGAGCAGCTCACTAACACATTAGTGAGTAACTGCCTGCTTGTTTTCAAGCATGCTGGTGGCTGCATCATGGTATGGGTATGCTTGACATCGCCAAATTCTGGGGATTTGTTTCAAGATAAAAAAATTTTTTAACAAGATAGAGCTAAGCACAGGCAACATCCTAGAAGGAAAACCTGCTGCAGTCTGCTTTACAACACACTGGGAGAGGAATTCACCTTTCAGCAAGTCAAATCAAATTTATTGGTCACGTACACCTGGTTAGCAGATGTTATTGCGAGTGTAGGGAAATGCTTGTAGTGTAGCGAAATGCTTGACAATAACCTACAACACAAGGCCAAATCTACACTGGAGTTGGATACTGTATTAGGGTTAGGATACTGTATTAGGGTTAGGATACTGTATTAGGGTTAGGATACTGTATTAGGGTTAGGATACTGTATTACCGTCAGTGTTGGGGTTAGGATACTGTATTAGGGTTAGGATACTGTATTAGGGTTAGGATACTGTATTAGGGTTTGGATACTGTATTAGGGTTAGGATACTGTATTAGGGTTAGGATACTGTATTAGGGTTAGGATACTGTATTAGGGTTAGGATACTGTATTACCGTCAGTGTTGGGGTTAGGATACTGTATTAGGGTTAGGATACTGTATTAGGGTTAGGATACTGTATTAGGGTTAGGATACTGTATTAGGGTTAGGATACTGTATTAGGGTTAGGATACTGTATTAGGGTTAGGATACTGTATTACCGTCAGTGTTGGGGTTAGGATACTGTATTAGGGTTAGGATACTGTATTAGGGTTAGGATACTGTATTAGGGTTAGGATACTGTATTAGGGTTAGGATACTGTATTAGGGTTTGGATACTGTATTAGGGTTAGGATACTGTATTAGGGTTTGGATACTGTATTAGGGTTAGGATACTGTATTAGGGTTAGGATACTGTATTAGGGGGTTAGGATACTGTATTGTAGTTGGGGTTAGGATACTGTATTAGGGTTAGGATACTGTATTAGGGTTTGGATACTGTATTAGGGTTAGGATACTGTATTAGGGTTAGGATACTGTATTAGGGTTAGGATACTGTATTATTCAGTGTTAGGGTTAGGATACTGTATTAGGGTTAGGATACTGTATTAGTCAGTGTTGGGGTTATGATACTGTATTAGTCAGTGTTAGGGTTAGGATACTGTATTAGTCAGTGTTGGGGTTAGGATACTGTATTAGTCAGTGTTGGGGTTAGGATACTCTATTACAGTCAGTGTTGGGGTTAGGATACTGTATTAGTCAGTGTTGGGGTTAGGATACTGTATTAGTCAGTGTTGGGGTTAGGATACTCTATTACAGTCAGTGTTGGGGTTAGGATACTGTATTAGTCAGTGTTGGGGTTAGGATACTGTATTACAGTCAGTGTTGGGGTTAGGATACTCTATTACAGTCAGTGTTGGGGTTAGGATACTCTATTACAGTCAGTGTTGGGGTTAGGATACTCTATTACAGTCAGTGTTGGGGTTAGGATACTGTATTAGTCAGTGTTGGGGTTAGGATACTCTATTACAGTCAGTGTTGGGGTTAGGATACTCTATTACAGTCAGTGTTGGGGTTAGGATACTGTATTAGTCAGTGTTGGGGTTAGGATACTCTATTACAGTCAGTGTTGGGGTTAGGATACTGTATTAGTCAGTGTTGGGGTTAGGATACTCTATTACAGTCAGTGTTGGGGTTAGGATACTCTATTACAGTCAGTGTTGGGGTTAGGATACTGTATTAGTCAGTGTTGGGGTTAGGATACTGTATTAGTCAGTGTTGGGGTTAGGATACTGTATTAGTCAGTGTTGGGGTTAGGATACTGTATTAGTCAGTGTTGGGGTTAGGATACTCTATTACAGTCAGTGTTGGGGTTAGGATACTGTATTAGTCAGTGTTGGGGTTAGGATACTGTATTAGTCAGTGTTGGGGTTAGGATACTGTATTAGTCAGTGTTGGGGTTAGGATACTGTATTACAGTCAGTGTTGGGGTTAGGATACTGTATTAGTCAGTGTTGGGGTTAGGATACTGTATTACAGTCAGTGTTGGGGTTAGGATACTGTATTACAGTCAGTGTTGGGGTTAGGATACTGTATTACAGTCAGTGTTGGGGTTAGGATACTGTATTACAGTCAGTGTTGGGGTTAGGATACTCTATTACAGTCAGTGTTGGGGGTTAGGATACTGTATTAGTCAGTGTTGGGGTTAGGATACTGTATTACAGTCAGTGTTGGGGGTTAGGATACTCTATTACAGTCAGTGTTGGGGTTAGGATACTGTATTACAGTCAGTGTTGGGGTTAGGATACTCTATTACAGTCAGTGTTGGGGTTAGGATACTGTATTAGTCAGTGTTGGGGTTAGGATACTCTATTACAGTCAGTGTTGGGGTTAGGATACTCTATTACAGTCAGTGTTGGGGTTAGGATACTCTATTACAGTCAGTGTTGGGGTTA
The DNA here is from genome assembly GCF_020615455.1 of Coregonus clupeaformis. Lineage (NCBI taxonomy): Eukaryota > Metazoa > Chordata > Actinopteri > Salmoniformes > Salmonidae > Coregonus > Coregonus clupeaformis. Next base: position 34,734,858 of record NC_059217.1, on the reverse strand, counting down.
GGATACTGTATTAGTCAGTGTTGGGGTTAGGATACTCTATTACAGTCAGTGTTGGGGTTAGGATACTGTATTACAGTCAGTGTTGGGGTTAGGATACTGTATTACAGTCAGTGTTGGGGTTAGGATACTGTATTACAGTCAGTGTTGGGGTTAGGATACTGTATTACAGTCAGTGTTGGGGTTAGGATACTGTATTACAGTCAGTGTTGGGGTTAGGATACTCTATTACAGTCAGTGTTGGGGTTAGGATACTGTATTAGTCAGTGTTGGGGTTAGGATACTGTATTACAGTCAGTGTTGGGGTTAGGATACTCTATTACAGTCAGTGTTGGGGTTAGGATACTGTATTACAGTCAGTGTTGGGGTTAGGATACTCTATTACAGTCAGTGTTGGGGTTAGGATACTGTATTAGTCAGTGTTGGGGTTAGGATACTCTATTACAGTCAGTGTTGGGGTTAGGATACTGTATTACAGTCAGTGTTGGGGTTAGGATACTCTATTACAGTCAGTGTTGGGGTTAGGATACTGTATTAGTCAGTGTTGGGGTTAGGATACTGTATTACAGTCAGTGTTGGGGTTAGGATACTGTATTACAGTCAGTGTTGGGGTTAGGATACTCTATTACAGTCAGTGTTGGGGTTAGGATACTGTATTACAGTCAGTGTTGGGGTTAGGATACTGTATTACAGTCAGTGTTGGGGTTAGGATACTGTATTAGTCAGTGTTGGGGTTAGGATACTGTATTAGTCAGTGTTGGGGTTAGGATACTCTATTACAGTCAGTGTTGGGGTTAGGATACTGTATTAGTCAGTGTTGGGGTTAGGATACTGTATTAGTCAGTGTTGGGGTTAGGATACTCTATTACAGTCAGTGTTGGGGTTAGGATACTGTATTAGTCAGTGTTGGGGTTAGGATACTGTATTAGTCAGTGTTGGGGTTAGGATACTGTATTACAGTCAGTGTTGGGGTTAGGATACTGTATTACAGTCAGTGTTGGGGTTAGGATACTGTATTAGTCAGTGTTGGGGTTAGGATACTCTATTACAGTCAGTGTTGGGGTTAGGATACTGTATTAGTCAGTGTTGGGGTTAGGATACTCTATTACAGTCAGTGTTGGGGTTAGGATACTGTATTAGTCAGTGTTGGGGTTAGGATACTCTATTACAGTCAGTGTTGGGGTTAGGATACTGTATTCAGTCAGTGTTGGGGTTAGGATACTGTATTACAGTCAGTGTTGGGGTTAGGATACTGTATTACAGTCAGTGTTGGGGTTAGGATACTGTATTCAGTCAGTGTTGGGGTTAGGATACTGTATTAGTCAGTGTTGGGGTTAGGATACTCTATTACAGTCAGTGTTGGGGTTAGGATACTGTATTAGTCAGTGTTGGGGTTAGGATACTGTATTAGTCAGTGTTGGGGTTAGGATACTGTATTAGTCAGTGTTGGGGTTAGGATACTGTATTACAGTCAGTGTTGGGGTTAGGATACTGTATTAGTCAGTGTTGGGGTTAGGATACTGTATTACGTCAGTGTTGGGGTTAGGATACTGTATTACCGTCAGTGTTGGGGTTAGGATACTGTATTAGTCAGTGTTGGGGTTAGGATACTGTATTACGTCAGTGTTGGGGTTAGGATACTGTATTACAGTCAGTGTTGGGGTTAGGTATTTTGTGTAGATTGTCGACAATCAAATCAATTTTAATCCCAATTTGTAACACAATAAAATGTGAAGAACTCCAAGGCGTCTGAATACTTTTGCAAGGCACTGTATGTTCCTGTATGTTCCTGTATGTTCCTGTATGTTCCTGTATGTTCCGTGTAAGTTCCTGTATGTTCCGTGTAAGTTCCTGTATGTTCCGTGTAAGTTCCGGGTAAGTTCTCGTCAGCAGATGCTGTTATTTACGTACGTCACTCTTAACATAACACCGGGCCTTCAAAACCAACGTAAAAAAGACTTGTTCTGCACACTAAGAAAGACAAATGACCGACCGATAACTGTGTTCCTGTTTCTCCAATTCCTCCAGGTGACTCCAAGACATGGCAGAACAAGTCTCTCCCAGGTGACCCCAACTACCTGGTGGGAGCCAACTGTGTGTCTGTGCTCATCGACCACTTCTGAACATAGAGGGAGACAGCTGGCCTGTTACTGAATGTGTTAGATCGGGGGACAGCCACAGACTGAAACGTTACCCCATCTCCTGCTGCTGTGGCCACCTTGCTCCGTTGTCCAGCAGGGGGCAGCACTGCTTGACTTGATGAAGCACGAACTTGATTCTTGAATATATTCTAGAACTTGAATATTGAACATTGAAGCGTTGTTTACTGTGCCCGCCCCCAACCCCCCCCCCCCCAAAAAAAAAAAACAGTGAAGTAGGAGGAGTCTCAACGCAGCATCCTATCCCAGTGCTGTGCTCTCTTTCTCCCCCCCCCCCCCTTTTTTTTGGTGCTTTAACTAAAGGCTTGCAAAAAATAAAAACATTTAAAAACTAAAATATATTATACTATAAAAATTGAACTGTTGTTGGAATGCATGAACAGTGCCACAGACTGACTGAAGAATAATCTCATTTTGATTTTATTAGCCTTTTTTTGATATATTTTTTTTTACCACGTCTGAGCAAATTGCAAGAAAAATAACATTTTTGAAAAAATTCTAGATAAGGAGAATTCTTGAAAAAAAAAATGGTTGAATATTGCAACGGGAATTTTCCAATTTAATGTATGCACTCACAAACAGAAAGGTTGGTATATGCAAAAATGTTTTTGTTTGTGAGGTTGTCTGTGGTCATGCGTTTCGCTCTTGAAGGACAGCTGAGGACTTTTGAAATGCAGATGATCTTGACTCAACAAGGGTTATGAAGGAAGATTAGAGATTAATATTGTAGGCATCGTTTATGAAGATATATAATTTTTTTTAAAAATAACACATACTGTATGAAGGTAATACTGAAGGTATAATACTGAAGACTGAAGGTAAAGTATTGGTTGGTCAAATGGGCTTTCTCTCCATGTTTAGAAGAAGTTAGTCTTTTGTAGTTATGTTTTACTGACTTGATTTGACAAACTCCTGCAGCTGTCTAGATCTCTATGCATGTGCTATGACTCAGGTCCAGAAGCCTGCTTACTACTAAGTTCGAACACATTAAAAAGTCCCATCTTACACTGCAAGCAGTGATGCCTTATCTGCATATTAACTTTTTTTTTCAGTATAAAAGACTTATTAAAAACAGATCTTTTTAAGTTGTAGTGATTTATCAATTATGGAAGTAAAAAAATAAAAAAATAAAAAGTAGAATTTCTCTGCATTTTCAACCTATTATATCAGTGAACTTGGATTTAGCGTACAATAATATTTGAGGCTAATGAAAAGGTATGGTAATGCTTTCTTTTCCTGCTATGCATATTGAAGTTTGAGAAAATACTACAAACGAAAAAACACTAAAACATGTTTAAATTGTGGCTGTACATAATGCTAGCATATGGCCTTGGTTCGCTGTAAATGAACTTTTCTACATCTTTGTTATTTTGTATAAAAGAGGTTAAAAAAAGAAATGTTTCTTATAAAAGAGAGAAAGTGATGATTTAATTGGTTATGTTTGTATTCTGGTTATGCATACCTACCGTGAGCCTTGGAACTGACCTAAGCAGTAATAAAATCCAACTTTTCTACCATCATACATAGACACACAACACTACGACTTAAAGGCATTTTTAACAGTCAGAAAAACTTTTTATTCTTCTTTACAAAAATAGAAAAAGTGCTTGGTTTAAATAATTTTAAAAAGATCTGTACTTGAGGGGAGCTGCTTTAAAGAGCGGTCCCGTCTTCTATTTGTGATACTGGAAGCTCTGTTCTATTGAAATGTATTTTTGTACTAATAGACTATTTATTATGGCACATTTGAATTATTTTTCTTTTTGAAATGGATGATAACACTGCTTCAATCTGACACTAGTTCTCTTTATTTTTCCTGTGTGGCTGACATTTATTTATTTAGTTTTATTTACGTTAAATGTTTTTTTTCTTTGCAACACAAGTATACCACTGTATTAATACATAAAAATCATTTTTAAAGTAGTGCTTGGTTTGAGACTTCAATCGTGAGAAGAGAAGATTGATTTGATTGATTGATCTGACCGTAAGTGTGTCTCGCTTAACAGATTGATCTGACCGTAGTTGTCTCGCTTAACAGATTGATCTGACCGTAGGTGTGTCTCGCTTAACAGATTAGTGTGTAGATTTTTCAGCTGCTAATCTTTGGATGCAAATGCATGTCCGGAGATCCATTGCAGTAATAAGATATTTCAAATCATCTGCAAGTCATGTTGCAACTCCTTTCGGTGTCCAAGCCTTTACTCATGGTGTCGAGTGTCTCATATGGGGAATGAATGGTGTACAAAGGTTACAGATTGTCTGGTGCGTTATCACTGTCGGTCAATGATCTCATCAGGGTCCAAAGGGAATCTACACTGAACAAAAATATAAAAGCAACATGTGAAGTGTTGGTCCCATGTTTAATGAGCTGAAATAAATGATCCCAGAAATGTTCCATACGCACAAAAAAAAGCTTATTTCTCTCAAATTTAGTGCACACATTTGTTTACATCCCTGTTAGTGAGCATTTCTCCTTTCCAAGATAATCCATCCACCTGACAGGTGTGGCATATCAAGAAGCTGATTAAACAGCATGATCACTACACAGGTGCACCTTGTGCTGGGGACAATAAAAGGCCACTCTAAAAATTTGCAGTTTTGTCACACAACAAGTTTTGAGGAAGCGTGCAATTGGCATGCTGACTGCAGGAATGTCCACCAGAGCTGTTGCCAGATCATTTAATGTTAATTTCTCTACCATAAGCCGCCTCCGTCGTTCTAGAGAAATTGGCAGTACGTCCAACCGGCCTCACAACCGCAGACCATGTGTATGGCGTTGTGTGGGCGAACGGTTTGCTGATGTCAACGGTGTGAACAGAGTGCCCCATGGTGACGGTGGGGTTATGGTATGGGCAGGCATAAGCTACGGACAACGAACACAATTGCATTTTATCGATGGCAATTTGAATGCAAAAAAATACTGTGACCAAATCCTGAGGCCCATTGTGAGGCTCGTCTGTTTTAAGGTATCTGTGATCAACAGATGCATGTCTGTATTCCAAGTCATGTGAAATCCATAGATTAGGGCCTAATAAATGTACACTGCTCAAAAAAATAAAGGGAACACTAAAATAACACATCCTAGATCTGAATGAATTAAATAATCTTATTAAATACTTTTTTCTTTACATAGTTGAATGTGCTGACAACAAAATCACACAAAAATGATCAATGGAAATCAAATGTTTCAACCCATGGAGGTCTGGATTTGGAGTCACCCTCAAAATTAAAGTGGAAAACCACACTACAGGCTGATCCAACTTTGATGTAATGTCCTTAAAACAAGTCAAAATGAGGCTCAGTAGTGTGTGTGGCCTCCACGTGCCTGTATGACCTCCCTACAACGCCTGGGCATGCTCCTGATGAGGTGGCGGATGGTCTCCTGAGGGATCTCCTCCCAGACCTGGACTAAAGCATCCGCCAACTCCTGGACAGTCTGTGGTGCAACGTGGCGTTGGTGGATGGAGCAAGACATGATGTCCCAGATGTGCTCAATTGGATTCTGGTCTGGGGAACGGGCGGGCCAGTCCATAGCATCAATGCCTTCCTCTTGCAGGAACTGCTGACACACTCCAGCCACATGAGTTCTAGCATTGTCTTGCATTAGGAGGAACCCAGGGCCAACCGCACCAGCATATGGTCTCACAAGGGGTCTGAGGATCTCATCTCGGTACCTAATGGCAGTCAGGCTACCTCTGGCGAGCACATGGAGGGCTGTGCGGCCCCCAAAGAAATGCCACCCCACACCATGACTGACCCACCGCCAAACCGGTCATGCTGGAGGATGTTGCAGGCAGCAGAACGTTCTCCACGGCGTCTCCAGACTTTCTGTCACGTGCTCAGTGTGAACCTGCTTTCATCTGTGAAGAGCACAGGGCGCCAGTGGCGAATTTGCCAATCTTGGTGTTCTCTGGCAAATGCCAAACGTCCTGCACGGTGTTGGGCTGTAAGCACAACCCCCACCTGTGGACGTCGGGCCCTCATACCACCCTCATGGAGTCTGTTTCTGACCGTTTGAGCAGACACATGCACATTTGTGGCCTGCTGGAGGTCATTTTGCAGGGCTCAGGCAGTGCTCCTCCTGCTCCTCCTTGCACAAAGGCGGAGGTAGCAGTCCTGCTGCTGGGTTGTTACCCTCCTACGGCCTCCTCCACGTCTCCTGATGTACTGGCCTGTCTCCTGGTAGCGCCTCCATGCTCTGGACACTACGCTGACAGACACAGCAAACCTTCTTGCCACAGCTCGCATTGATGTGCCATCCTGGATGAGCTGCACTACCTGAGCCACTTGTGTGGGTTGTAGACTCCGTCTCATGCTACCACTGGAGTGAAAGCACCGCCAGCATTCAAAAGTGACCAAAACATCAGCCAGGAAGCATAGGAACTGAGAAGTGGTCTGTAGTCACCACCTGCAAAACCAGTCCTTTATTGGGGGTGTCTTGCTAATTGCCTATAATTTCCACCTGTTGTCTATTCCATTTGCACAACAGCATGTGCAATTTATTGTCAATCAGTGTTGCTTCCTAAGTGGACAGTTTGATTTCACAGAAGTGTGATTGACTTGGAGTTACATTGTGTTGTTTAAGTGTTCCCTTTATTTTTTTGAGCAGTGTATTTCAAATAACTGATTTTCTCATATCAACTGTAACCAATGTTCCCTAAAAATTGTTTTGCCATTGAGCAAATTTCAGGTCTGCTGAGCTCAAACTTTTAACATTCTGTGCAACTTCCAGCACGTGTTTCCTAAGTTACAGTTTTAACAGTGGCCAAGTAGGCTACTGTGGCTATTTGATCATAATGTAGGCCTACCAGAGTGGCCTACCATCAAAAACAATGGAGAAAATGCATCCCATAACATTTTTAACATGGAAAAGCTGTTCTATCGGCATTAACCTAATTATCCACTGGTCCTTCAGAAAAGGAGGTGACTGAAAATGTTGTGTTTGATGCAAGAAACCGCGTTAGAAAATAAAAATCATTATTATTCCCAAACCTTTATTACAGAGAATCAGACAAATTACTACCCTCTGCCTATTGGCTACTTATTCAAGCCTGTCTCAAAATACAACACTGCCGCATCGGTCTGTGTAGAGTACGCTTCAGCGATACAGATTGAATAGAGCCTTTAATCTAAGTACTGTGTCGTCAATACTGTAGTTCTGTGCTTTAATAGGTTGTAGGTTGCGGACCAGTGTTTTGATACAGTCCATGTACACTACCGTTCAAAAGTTTGGGGTCACTTAGAAATGTCCTTGTTTTTGAAAGAAAATCAATTTTTTTATCCATTAAAATAACAAACTGGCACTAACCAGAATAGAAAGAGGAGTGGGAGGCCCCGGTGCACAACTGAGCAAGAGGACAAATACATTAGAGTGTCTATTTTGAGAAGCAGACGCCTCACAGGTCCTCAACTGGCAGCTTCATTAAGTAGTACCCGCAAAACACCAGTCTCAATGTCAACAGTGAAGAGGCGACTCCGGGATGCTGACCTTCTAGCCAGAGTTGCAAAGAAAAAAAGCCATATCTCAGACTGGCCAATAAAAAGAAAAGATTAAGATGGGCAGTCTGAGGTATGTAACTACAACAGCCATAAACTAGTGGAATATGAGATTGGTTTAAAGGAAGGCCACAGTGAGTCTGGCCCTAGATCACTCTGTGCTCATGCCAACTCCAAAGCAGTCATTGTCAAGCCAAAGTTTATTCGTTTTTTGTTGTTGTTTAAAACTAGTTTGACATGACAATGAGTGACATGGAGTTGGTATGATAGCTGTGGTCCTCTGTAGCTCAGCTGGTAGAGCACGGCGCTTGTAACGCCAAGGTAGTGGGTTCGATCCCCGGGACCACCCATACACAGAAATGTATGCACACATGACTAAGTCGCTTTGGATAAAAGCGTCTGCTAAATGGCATATTATTATATTATTATTATAGCACAAACCGACTAGCACTCAAGCCAGACCAAAGTAGTTGCAAATATACACTACATGGCCAAAAGTATATGGACACCCCTTCAAATTAGTGGATTAAGCTATTTCAGCCACACCCGTTGCTGACAGGTGTATACAATCGAAACACACAGCCATGCAATCTCCATAGACAAACATTGGCAGTAGAATGGCCTTACTGAAGAGCTCAGTGACTTTCAACGTGGCGCCGTCATAGGATGCCAGCTTTGCAACAAGTCAGTTCGTCAAATTTCTGCCCTGCTAGAGCTGCCCCGGTCAACTGTAAGTGCTTGGAAGTGGAAACGTCTAGGAGCAACAACGGCTCAGCCGTGAAGTGGTAGGCCACACAAGCACACAGAACGGGGCCGCCGAGTGCTGAAGCGCGTCAAAAATCCCAAAAGGCCGTTCCAAATCTCTTGCGTAGCTTTGTTTCGGTATGTTGCATTGAAAGTGGCTAATATTGAGTTGATTCGATCCCTATTGCCACAGTAAAGGGTAAAACACTATATGCCACTACTTTGGCCTCGCCTGAGTGCCAGTCGGTTTGTGCTATCATACCAACTCCATGTCACTCATTGTCATGTCAAACTAGTTTTAAAACAAACAAAACAATGAATAAACTTTGGTTTGACAATGTGCTCTTGCAAACTCCAAAGCAGTCAAAGTGATCTATGACCAGCCTTCCTTTAAACACCAATCTCATATTCCACTAGCTTATGGCTATTGTAGTTACATACCTGCACTGTATCAAAAACACACTGGTCCGCAACCTACAACCTATTAAAAAAGCACAGAACTACAGTATTGACGACACAGTACTTAAGATTAAAAGGCTCTATTCTATCTGTATCGCTGAAGCGTTACAGATTGTGCAATATTACTTTGAAGGTAATTTCCAATTGCGCCGACTTATGCAGCGTTTACCATGAATGTAGTCTCCGCTAACGTGGGAGCATGACCTTTTAAATTTCAAATCACGCTGTAACGTTGAACTTCTGCGATACGGATTGAATAGAGCCCTAATATCATAAATCCGTTTTATAGTGCCCTCCTACAATCTAGTATAGGAAGAAGACAAGGACATTATTTGGGTTCATAAAAGTGTTATTAACCATTCAAAAAAAAGTACAATCAATATTCTGCACATCAAAATATCATGTTTGTTTTCAAGCACCTTCAGATGGTGGTACCCTCTACAATATAATGTATAACTGTAAACAACGTCAAGTCTTGTTAAGACAAAAATACATCATTTTAAACATGATCAGGGTTTGTTACAAAATATACATTCAATCTATCCCCGAGATTAGCTAGTGGTTAGTCTACAGAATCATTATACTACAGTGTTATACAATACTATTCCCTGTGTAATCTGATAACACACTACATAAGGGCTTGTAAGTAAGCATTTCACTGTAATGTCTGCACCTGTTGTATTCGGCGCATGTGACCAATAAAATTTGATTTGATTTGATTTGATACATGCAACATTACAGCAGACCTGGCTCCAAATGCTATTGGATATCATTCAGGACTATTCTATTGGTCCATTAACCCCAAGCAAGCTCAATGCACAGAGAAAAAGTATATGAAATTATCAAATAGTATTTGAACCAAGGTCTTAACATTAGACATTTAATAATTAAAGCAGATTTTTTTTGTACATTAATTAGCGACCATGATTTTTTTTCAAAATCCCATTTTTGATTTTATAACTTAATTTCTCTGGTGTTTATGGAGGAGTATATCTCTTCGGTGAGTGGTACGTATGTTTTCTTAGCTGGATCTAGGAAGTACAGAGGATCTTGGACCGCAGCTGGGTTGAAGCCCTCTTCCACCAACGTCACTTTCTTCATCTTAAATGTTCCCGTCATCTCGAAAGAGCTCTAAAGTGTTATACATAAGAATATATTGAAGAGTATTTTAAGAATATACAGTTGAAGTCAGAAGTTTACATACACCTTAGCCAAATACATTCAAACTCAGTTGTTCACAATTCCTGACATTTAATCCTAGTAAATATTCCCCGTCTTAGGTCAGTTAGGATCACCACTTTATTTTAAGAATGTGAAATGTCAGAATGATCGTAGAGAGAATGATTTATTTAAGCTTTTATTTCTTTCATCACATTCCCAGTGGGTCAGAAGTTTACATACACTCAATTAGTATTTGGTAGCATTGCCTTTAAATTGTTTAACTTGGGTCAAACGTTTCGGGTAACTTCCACAAGCTTCCCACAATAAGTTGGGTGAATTTTGGCCCATTGCTCCTGACAGAGCTGGTGTAACTGAGTCAGGATTATAGGCCTCCTTGCTCGCACACGCTTTTTCAGTTCTGCCCACAAATGTTCTATAGGATTGAGGTCAGGGCTTTGTGATGGCCACTCCAATACCTTGACTTTGTTGTCCTTAAGCCATTTTGCCACAACTTTGGAAGTATGCTTGGGGTCATTGTCCATTTGGAAGACCCATTTGCGACCAAGTTTTAACTTCCTGACTGATGTCTTGAGATGTTGCTTCAATATATCCACATCATTTTCCTTCCTCATGATGCCATCTATTTTGTGAAGTGCACCAGTCCCTCCTGCAGCAAAGCACCCCCACAGCATGATGCTGCCACCCCCGTTCTTCACGTTTGGGATGATGTTCTTCGGCTTGCAAGCGTCCCCCTTTTTCCTCCAAACATAACGATGGTCATTATGGCCAAACAGTTCTATTTTTGTTTCATCAGACCAGAGGACATTTCTCCAAAAAGTATGATCTTTGTCCCCATGTGCAGTTGCAAACCGTAGTCTGGCTTTTTTTATGGCAGTTTTGGAGCAGTGGCTTCTTCCTTGCTGAGTGGCCTTTCAGGTTATGTCGATATAGGACTCATTTTACTGTGGATATAGATACTTTTGTACCTGTTTCCTCCAGCATCTTCAAATTGGTCCTTTGCTGTTGTTTGATGATGCTGTTGTTTGATGGATTGATTTGCACTTTTCGCACCAAAGTACGTTAATCTCTAGGAGACAGAACGCGTCTCCTTCCTGAGCGGTATGACGGCTGCGTGGTCCCATGGTGTTTATACTTGCGTACTATTGTTTGTACAGATGAACGTGGTACCTTCAGGCATTTGGAAATTGCTCCCAAGGATGAACCAGACTTGTTGAGGTCTACAATTTTTTTTCTGAGGTCTTGACTGATTTGTTTTGATTTTCCCATGATGTCAAGCAAAGAGGCACTGAGTTTGAATGTAGGCCTTAAAATACATCCACAGGTACACCTCCAATTGACTCAAATGATGTCAATTAGCCTATCAGAAGCTTCTAAAGCCATGACATCATTTTCTGGAATTTTCCAAGCAGTTTAAAGGCACAGTCAACTTAGTGTATGTAAACCTCTGACCCACTGGAATTGTGATACATTTACATTTACATTTTAGTCATTTAGCAGACGCTCTTATCCAGAGCGACTTACAGTTAGTGCATACATTACTTATTTATTTTTTTCATACCCCCCGTGGGAAACGAACCCACAACCCTGGCAATGCAAATGCCATGCTCTACGAACTGAATTATAATTGAAATAATCTGTCTGTTAACAATTGTTGGAAAAATGCACAAAGTAGATGTCCTAACCAACTTGCCAAAACTATAGTTTGTTAACAAGAAATGTGTGGAGTGGTTGAAAATCGAGTTTTAATGACTCCAACCTAAGTGTATGTAAACTTCCGACTTCAACTGTACATACACACACATATTGAGTGTACAAAACATTAAGAACATTTCCTAATATTGAGTTTATTGAAGGTTCTCCCATCTCCACAGAGGAACTCTGGAGCTCTGCCAGGGTGACCATTGGGTTCTTGGTCACCTCCCTGACCAAGGCCCTTCTCCCCCGATTGTCAGAGTGACCCGGTGGTCACTCTGAGAAAGCTCCAGAGTTCCTCTGTGGAGATGGGAGAACCTTCCAGAAGGACAACCATCTCTGCAGCGCTCCACCAATCAGGCCTTTATGGTAGAGTGGCCAGACGGAAGCCATTCCTCAGTAAAAGGCACATGACAGCCCGCTTGGAGTTTGCCAAAAGGCACCTAAAGGACTCTCAGACCATGAGAAACAAGACTCTCGGGTCTGATGAAACCAAGATTGAACTATTTGACCTGAATGCCAAGCGTCACATCTGGAGGAAACCTGGCACCATCCCTACGGTGAAGCATGGTGGTGGCAGCATCATGCTGTGGGGATGTTTTTCAGCTGCAGGGACTGGGAGACTAGTCAGGATCGAGGCAAAGATGAACGGAGCAAAGTACAGAGAGATCCTTGATGAAAACCTGCTCCAGAGCACTCAGGACCTCAGACTGGGGTGAAGGTTCACCTTCCAACAGGACGACGACCCTAAGCACACAGCCAAGACAACGCAGGAGTGGCTTCGGGACAAGTCTCTGAATGTCCTTGAGTGGCCCAGCCAGAGCCTGGACTTGAACCCGATCGAACATCTCTGGAGAGACCTGAAAATAGCTGTGCAGCAACGCTCCCCATCCAACCTGACAGAGCTTGAGAGGATCTGCAGAGAAGAATGGGAGAAACTCCCCAAATACAGGTGTGCCAAGCTTGTAGCGTCATACCCAAGAAGACTCCAGGCTGTAATCGCTGCAAAAATGTCTAAAAACCTGTTTACGCTTTGTCATTATGGGGTATTTATTTAATCAATTTTAGAATAAGGCTGTAACGTAACAAAATGTGGAATAAGTCAAGGGGTATGAATACTTTCTGAAGGAATTGTATATACAGTATACAAGTATATTTTAAGAGCTGAGTATACTTCAAGACAACAGATTTTTCAACTTGAATGACAGAGGTGTTACAAGAACACTCCAATAGTAAAATAGCTTGATAGTTATACTGATTAAATCATGATAACAAACGGATACAAAGCTCACTTTAAACATGATTAAAAATGTGACAAATGGTAAGCTCACCTGTATTCTAATGAAGCGCGGTCTTGCGTAAGCAGGGAGGTAGTTGGCTACTTGGCTGAAGGTGTTGGCGCCGTCAAACTCTTCCCCTTCTTCTAACTTCACGGCAGCCATTCCAATCCTCCCCTCGTGACCTGGAGAGACAAGTTTTTCAGACTACATTCCAAATGGCACCCTATTTAGGGCACACAGAGCCCTATGGGCCCTTGCCAAAAGTAGTGTGCTATTTAGGGAATAGGGTGCTATTTGGGACGCATCCTCAGACTGGTGAAAGAGGGTGATGAGAAGTCTATTGTCTTTCATTTTATATAGTCTCCTACTACTGAATGGCTAACATATCTAGAGCCAAATCTACTGTATTTCAATGCATACCTACCCTATAAACTAAAACGTTTATAATTTACATCAACTGTAAGCCCTATATTTGTTTGACAGGAAACACACTTCTTATAGTAACCTATAATAACGTTGTAAGTATTAACCTATAACTTAGTAGTAGCTGTTAACATCCTAAATCTGACCATATAGATAATTATTTACCTTCAACTTTCACACCATATACATTAGCCTCCTTGATGCAGTCCACCATTGTGAGGATATCAGCCACTTCGGTTGTAGCAACATTCTCGCCTTTCCACCTGAAATAACAAAAATATTTCCATGTTGGTCAACCCCAAGAGATGTGTAATTCGAACCCTGAGTGACATACTGTGTAGGGTTGCAAAATTCTGATAACTTTACCAAAATTCCCAGATTTTTCCAGAATTCCTGGTTGTAGGATTCCGGATTTCCTGGTTATTTCCTCCTGATTTTCCAACTGGGATTTCTGGAAAACCTGGGAATTTTGGCAACCGTATTGCCTACCTGAAAGTGTCACCAACACGGTCCTGAAACTGTACAAAGTTTTGTTCATCGATCCTCAGCAGGTCTCCAGTGTTGAAGTACAGGTCACCTTTCTGTAAAACGTCTCTCAGTCTCTTCTTCTCCGTCTGTTGTTCGTTACCAGCATAACCAACAAAGGGAGATATCTTGGTTATCTTTCCAACCAAAAGTCCAGTCTCACCTAAAAAAAAGAAAAAGGAAGATCAGGATAATGATGATGCTGCTCCCAATATATTTTTTTAAAGAACTGTGTGTCAAGTGACTAAGAGTAGGATAACTGATCTGGGATTAGCACCCCCCCCGTAAATACAAATGTATGCATTGTGATCTAAAAACTGATCCTAAAGCAGTCCTATTGAGACGCTTGACACACATGGCTCCAGGTTCTTATTTGCAAAGATGACATTGGGTCATACTTTACCCCAACGTTGTTCTGTCCATCAATATGAAGCAATGACTTGGACCCAATCCATGTCATAGTCTCCCCAAACCAAAATGAACTTTGATACACATCATATCAAAATCAAATTTTATTTGTCACATACGCTTGTTTGGCAGATGTTATAGCGGGTGTAGCGAAATGCTTGTATCATAAAACACACAGTGTCCAACGCTAGAACGTTCACAGTTGGTAGGTAAATAGGGGAAAGGTCAACACAAATCAAATGCAGTGAAGAAACTATGGCCCTATAGAGAAAGCAGTTGCAACATGACGCTGTTCCCAAATTCACCCCTTTCCCAACGTTGTTCTGTCAACAATATGGAGCAATGACTTGGACCCAATCCATGTCATAGTCTACCTGAACTAATGGAACTTTGATAGACATCGTATTTATAAACAAACTGAGTGTCCAACGCTAGACACATTTTCTAGTCAGTGGGGTAAAAGGTCAACAGAAATAAAAAGGTACCTTTGGTTGCTTGGATACACAGACCCTTGGAGTTCCTAACAGGTTCCTCCTTCTCAATGTCAAATTTGATCAAAGTATAGGGGAACAGTCTCTGAAAGTGAAACACAATTACAAAAACATATATATTTTCTGTTTGGGAGGCACATCATTTACACATCAGGGTACTGATTTTAATTTATGTGATCCATGTGTAGTTATCCTGGTTTAATTGTGTTAAGAGGTCAGATCAAATCAAATGTTATTTGCCACATGCGCCGAATACAACAGGTGAAATGCTTACTTACAAGCCCTTAACCAACAATGCAGAGAGAGGAAATATTTGCTAAATAATCTAAAGTAAAAAAAAGTAACACTAAATAATACGTTTTATAATACGTTTTAAGAAGAAGAAAAAATAATAGTGTTAAGTAAAATAATAGATAAGAATAAAAATAACAAATATTTAAAGCGCAGCAGTAAAATAAAATAACAGTAGGGAGGCTATATACAGGGAGTACCGGTACGGAGTCAATGTGCGGGGGCAACGGTCAGATCACTACCTACCCTGTGGAGAAAGTTGATTCGTCCTACCACTCCTATCTTACTGGTGTAGTTGATGAAGCCAATGTTGCCCTCAGTGGCAGCGTACAGTTCCCTGACAGCTATGTCTCCAAAACGATTCAGAAACTCTGTCCAGATGTCTGAACGGACCCCGTTGCCGATGGCGATCCGCACTTTGTGGTCCTTCTCGTTGTCTTTCTGGAAATAGAACGCGACGAAGATCGATTTGTGATTTTATCTTCTACTCAACAGACAGCGGGTGTTCAGAAAATATCAGTTACAGGGTGGTGAACCGTTTCGAATATATTTTTTTTTCTCCAATTAAAAGCCGTTAAATTTAACTTTGCTAGGTCGCCCTACGGCAATAAGGTGGCTGTAACTTTAAAATAAAAACTGTAGTGATACAGCATTATGCTGGAGTCACTACACATACTAAAAACGTATGTACTGACTCACTGTACTGTGAATCGCTTTGGATAAAAGCATCTGCCAAGTGGCATATATGATATATTATTATGGACTGACTCCTTTGTAACATTCTTTATGTGACATACATTTATCAATTTCCATTACTCTCAGTGTGTCTTGACTAGACGTTTACATTTTACATTTGTCATTTAGCAGACGCACTTATCCAGAGCAACTTACAGTTAGTGAGTGCATACATTTCCGTACTGGTCACCCGTGGGAATCGAACCCACAACCATGGCGTTGCATACGCCATGCTGTACCAACTGAGCTACACAGAACCGGTGTCCTAGACGAGGTGTCCTTTACCGTGGGAGTGTTGCAGAGGTATCTCATGGTCTCTCCGATGTACTGCATCACCGTTACGTTATGTTTCCTACAGTCCTCCCAGAACTGAGACGCTGAAAACTTTCTCCTCAGGACAACTGTTATGCCTGGTATAGGAGACAGATGATGCCACAGATTGGCTATTTAATAATATATCCTTAGGTACATTTCTGACTAACACCATCTTGTTCAGACATTATCTAAAAGTAGAGCAAAGTCATCTTTTCACCGTGCACCGCAATACATAATTTACAATACGCAATACATAATACATAATATACAATACGCAATATACATAATACATAATATACAATACGCAATACATAATACATAATATACAATACATAATATACAATACGCAATACATAACACACAATATGCAATACATCATACATAATACATATACAATACCCAAAACATAATCATAATATACAATACGCAATACATAATATACAATACGCAATACATAATACATAATATACAATACGCAATACGCAATACATAATATACAATACGCAATACGCAATACATAATATACAATACGCAATACGCAATACATAATATACAATACGCAATACGCAATACATAATATACAATACCGCAATACATAATATACAATACGCAATACATAATATACAATATACAATACATAATACATAATATACAATACATAATATACAATACATAATATACAATACGCAATACATAATATACAATACGCAATACATAATATTCAATACGCAATACATAATACATAATATACAATACATAATATACAATACATAATACGCAATACATAATATACAATACATAATACGCAATACATAATATACAATACGCAATACATAATATACAATACACACTATACAATACGCAATACATAATACATAATATACAATACGCAACACATAATACGCAATACGCAATACATAATACACAATACGCAATACGCAATACAATACAATATTGCGACACAATACACACTATTGCAACACAATACACACTATTGCAACACAAAACAATATAGCAACACAATACAATATAGCAACACAATACACAATATTGCAACACAATACACACTATTGCAACACAATACACAATATTGCAACACAATACACAATATTGCAACACAATATTGCAACACAATACATAATATAGCAACACAATAGACAATACACACTATTGCAACACAATACACACTATTGCAACACAATACACAATATTGCAACACAATACACAATATTGCAACACAATATTGCAACACAATACACAATATAGCAACACAATAGACAATATTGCAACACAAAACAATATAGCAACACAATACACAATATTGCAACACAAAACAATATAGCAACACAATACATAATATTGCAACACACAATATTGCAACACAAAACAATATAGCAACACAATACACAATATTGCAACACAATACATAATATTGCAACACAATACACAATATAGCAACACAATAGACAATATTGCAACACAAAACAATATAGCAACACAATACACAATATTGCAACACAATACAGCAACACAATACACAATATTGCAACACAATACACAATATTGCAACACAAAACAATATAGCAACACAAAACAATATAGCAACACAATACACAATATTGCAACACAATACATAATATTGCAACACAATACACAATACATAATATTGCAACACAATACACACTATTTCAACACAATACACACTATTGCAACACAATATTGCAACACAAAACAATATAGCAACACAATACACAATATTGCAACACAATACACAATATTGCAACACAATACACAATATTGCAACACAAAACAATATAGCAACATAATACAATATAGCAACACAATATTGCAACACAAAACAATATAGCAACACAATACACAATATTGCAACACAATACACAATATTGCAACACAATACACATCGTCCACCTATGTTGAATGTATGAGTGTGAAAACTACTAATGTCTCTAATGGTTTCATTCAGCATGCAGTATACTCAACCTGCTCTGAAATGTACTACGTATGACTCATTTCTGTATTGTTTATTTGAGGAGGGACAGATACAAAACACATTGACATGTTGAATAAACAGAATCTGATGTCTTGCACCACAGTGTGTATAGCACAGCTTGCACCAACTTCCAACACTCATCCCTAGCATTTCAAAATAAGAGTCATAACATTACCCCTCTCGATGGCCCCGGTAAGTCCGATGAGGAAGCCGGCGCTGTGATAGAGGGGCAGGTTGATATAGAATACATCCTCGGATGTCACTCCTGAGATGGCTTGGATAAAGGACGCAGTCCACAACCTCTCCTGGGTCACCAGAGCCGCTTTAGGTAGACCTACAGTCAGACAGGACAGTGGGTTATCTATAGACAATAGGTAGACCTACAGTCAGACAGGACAGTGGGTTATCTATAGACAATAGGTAGACCTACAGTCAGACAGGAGGACAGTGGGTTATCTATAGACAATAGGTAGACCTACAGTCAGACAGGACAGTGGGTTATCTATAGACAATAGGTAGACCTACAGTCAGACGGAGGACAGTGGGTTATCTATAGACAATAGGAAGACCTACAGTCAGACAGGACAGTGGGTTATCTATAGACAATAGGTAGACCTACAGTCAGACAGGACAGTGGGTTATCTATAGAAAATAGGTAGACCTACAGTCAGACAGGACAGTGGGTTATCTATAGACAATAGGTAGACCTACAGTCAGACAGGACAGTGGTTATCTATAGACAATAGGTAGACCTACAGTCAGACAGGACAGTGGGTTATCTATAGACAATAGGTAGACCTACAGTCAGACAGGACAGTGGGTTATCTATAGACAATAGGAAGACCTACAGTCAGACAGGACAGTGGGTTATCTATAGAAAATAGGTAGACCTACAGTCAGACAGGACAGTGGGTTATCTATAGACAATAGGTAGACCTACAGTCAGACAGGACAGTGGTTATCTATAGACAATAGGTAGACCTACAGTCAGACAGGACAGTGGGTTATCTATAGACAATAGGTAGACCTACAGTCAGACAGGACAGTGGGTTATCTATAGACAATAGGAAGACCTACAGTCAGACAGGACAGTGGGTTATCTATAGAAAATAGGTAGACCTACAGTCAGACAGGACAGTGGGTTATCTATAGACAATAGGAAGACCTACAGTCAGACAGGAGGACAGTGGGTTATCTATAGACAATAGGAAGACCTACAGTCAGACAGGACAGTGGGTTATCTATAGACAATAGGAAGACCTACAGTCAGACAGGACAGTGGGTTATCTATAGACAATAGGTAGACCTACAGTCAGACAGGACAGTGGGTTATCTATAGACAATAGGAAGACCTACAGTCAGACAGGACAGTGGGTTATCTATAGACAATAGGTAGACCTACAGTCAGACAGGAGGACAGTGGGTTATCTATAGACAATAGGTAGACCTACAGTCAGACAGGACAGTGGGTTATCTATAGACAATAGGTAGACCTACAGTCAGACAGGACAGTGGGTTATCTATAGACAATAGGAAGACCTACAGTCAGACAGGAGGACAGTGGTTATCTATAGACAATAGGTAGACCTACAGTCAGACAGGACAGTGGGTTATCTATAGACAATAGGTAGACCTACAGTCAGACAGGACAGTGGTTATCTATAGACAATAGGTAGACCTACAGTCAGACAGGACAGTGGTTATCTATAGACAATAGGTAGACCTACAGTCAGACAGGACAGTGGGTTATCTATAGACAATAGGTAGACCTACAGTCAGACAGGACAGTGGGTTATCTATAGACAATAGGAAGACCTACAGTCAGACAGGACAGTGGGTTATCTATAGACAATAGGTAGACCTACAGTCAGACAGGACAGTGGGTTATCTATAGAAAATAGGTAGACCTACAGTCAGACAGGACAGTGGGTTATCTATAGACAATAGGTAGACCTACAGTCAGACAGGACAGTGGGTTATCTATAGACAATAGGTAGACCTACAGTCAGACAGGACAGTGGGTTATCTATAGACAATAGGTAGACCTACAGTCAGACAGGACAGTGGGTTATCTATAGACAATAGGAAGACCTACAGTCAGACAGGACAGTGGTTATCTATAGACAATAGGTAGACCTACAGTCAGACAGGACAGTGGGTTATCTATAGACAATAGGAAGACCTACAGTCAGACAGGAGGACAGTGGTTATCTATAGACAATAGGTAGACCTACAGTCAGACATGACAGTGGTTATCTATAGACAATAGGTAGACCTACAGTCAGACAGGACAGTGGTTATCTATAGACAATAGGTAGACCTACAGTCAGACAGGACAGTGGTTATCTATAGACAATAGGTAGACCTAGTCAGACAGGACAGTGGTTATCTATAGACAATAGGTAGACCTACAGTCAGACAGGACAGTGGGTTATCTATAGACAATAGGTAGACCTACAGTCAGACAGGACAGTGGTTATCTATAGACAATAGGTAGACCTACAGTCAGACAGGACAGTGGGTTATCTATAGACAATAGGTAGACCTACAGTCAGACAGGACAGTGGTTATCTATAGACAATAGGAAGACCTACAATCAGACAGGACAGTGGTTATCTATAGACAATAGGTAGACCTACAGTCAGACAGGACAGTGGGTTATCTATAGACAATAGGTAGACCTACAGTCAGACAGGACAGTGGTTATCTATAGACAATAGGTAGACCTAGTCAGACAGGAGGACAGTGGTTATCTATAGACAATAGGTAGACCTACAGTCAGACAGGACAGTGGTTATCTATAGACAATAGGTAGACCTAGTCACAGGACAGTGGTTATCTATAGACAATAGGTAGACCTACAGTCAGACAGGACAGTGGTTATCTATAGACAATAGGTAGACCTAGTCAGACAGGACAGTGGTTATCTATAGACAATAGGTTGACCTACAGTCAGACAGGACAGTAGGTTATATATAGACAATAGGTAGACCTACAGTCAGACAGGACAGTGGGTTATCTATAGACAATAGGTAGACCTACAGTCAGACAGGACAGTGGGTTATCTATAGACAATAGGTAGACCTACAGTCAGACAGGACAGTGGTTATCTATAGACAATAGGAAGACCTACAGTCAGACAGGACAGTTGATTATCTATAGACAATAGGTAGACCTACAGTCAGACAGGACAGTGGTTATCTATAGACAATAGACACAGTGCATTGAATGACGTATGCATAACAAATCCTACCCCCAGGAAAAGTTTCAATAGGTATAAGCAATATGAGAAAAAAAGTAATTTCAGATTTACATCCAAATTGATCTATTAGGGGACTAGGAGCCCCTTAAAGAAACCAGCCCTAGCCCCTTCAAGCCCTATTCCCCTTCCAGCCCTATCCCTTCCAGCCCTAGCCCTTCCAGCCCTAGCCCCTTCCAGCCCTAGTCCCTTCCAGCCCTAGCTCCTTCCAGCCCTAGCCCCTTCCAGCCCTAGCCCCTTCCAGCCCTAGCCCCTTCCAGCCCTAGCCCCTTCCAGCCCTAGCCCCTTCCAGCCCTAGCCCCTTCCAGCCCTAGCCCCTTCCAGCCCTATCCCCTTCCAGCCCTATCTTCTTCCAGCCCTAGCCCCTTCCAGCCCTAGCCCCTTCCAGCCCTAGCCCCTTCCAGCCCTAGCCCCTTCCAGCCCTAGCCCCTTCCAGCCCTAGCCCCTTCCAGCCCTAGCCCCTTCCAGTCCTAGCTCCCAGCTTGCTTCTGGGAGAGGCCCCGGTCTTCTTTACTAAGGTAGCTGATAGGTGTCTACCAGTGGTTCCTGAGGTGTAGAGGAGGACTGAGAAGCAGAGGAGGACTGAGGTGCTTACCAGTGGTTCCTGGGGTGCGGAAGAGGACTGAGGGGCTTACCAGTGGTTCCTGAGGTGTGGAAGAGGACTGAGGGGCTTACCAGTGGTTCCTGAGGTGTAGAGGAGGACTGAGGGGCTTACCAGTGGTTCCTGAGGTGTAGAGGAGGACTGAGGGGTTTACCAGTGGTTCCTGAGGTGTAGAGGAGGACTGAGAAGCAGAGGAGGACTGAGGTGCTTACCAGTGGTTCCTGCGGTGCGGAAGAGGACTGAGGGGCTTACCAGTGGTTCCTGAGGTGTAGAGGAGGACTGAGGGGCTTACCAGTGGTTCCTGAGGTGTGGAAGAGGACTGAGGTGCTTACCAGTGGTTCCTGCGGTGCGGAAGAGGACTGAGGGGCTTACCAGTGGTTCCTGAGGTGTGGAAGAGGACTGAGGTGCTTACCAGTGGTTCCTGAGGTGTAGAGGAGGACTGAGGGGCTTACCAGTGGTTCCTGAGATGTAGAGGAGGACTGAGGGGCTTAACAGTGGTTCCTGAGGTGTAGAGGAGGACTGAGGGGCTTACCAGTGGTTCCTGAGGTGTGGAAGAGGACTGAGGTGCTTACCAGTGGTTCCTGAGATGTAGAGGAGGACTGAGGGGCTTAACAGTGGTTCCTGAGGTGTAGAGGAGGACTGAGGGGTTTACCAGTGGTTCCTGAGGTGTAGAGGAGGACTGAGGGGCTTACCAGTGGTTCCTGAGATGTAGAGGAGGACTGAGGGGCTTAACAGTGGTTCCTGAGATGTAGAGGAGGACTGAGGGGCTTAACAGTGGTTCCTGAGGTGTAGAGGAGGACTGAGGGGCTTACCAGTGGTTCCTGAGGTGTAGAGGAGGACTGAGGGGCTTACCAGTGGTTCCTGAGGTGTGGAAGAGGACTGAGGTGCTTACCAGTGGTTCCTGAGATGTAGAGGAGGACTGAGGGGCTTAACAGTGGTTCCTGAGGTGTGGAAGAGGACTGAGGTGCTTACCAGTGGTTCCTGAGGTGTAGAGGAGGACTGAGGGGCTTAACAGTGGTTCCTGAGGTGTAGAGGAGGACTGAGGGGTTTACCAGTGGTTCCTGAGGTGTAGAGGAGGACTGAGGGGTTTACCAGTGGTTCCTGAGGTGTAGAGGAGGACTGAGGGGCTTAACAGTGGTTCCTGAGGTGTAGAGGAGGACTGAGGGGTTTACCAGTGGTTCCTGAGGTGTAGAGGAGGACTGAGGGGCTTACCAGTGGTTCCTGAGGTGTAGATGTAGAGTGCAGGGCTCTTGATGGTGATGTTGGCCCTGAGGTCAGCTGACAGGGGTCCATCTGAGGCCTGGGTGATATGTTCTGAGAGGGGGTTGATGCCTTCTACACTGCACTCCTCTGACAGGAGGTATACAGAGATACCCTGCTGTTTTAGTGTAGGGAGAACCTCCTCCACTGCCTCCTTCAGCTCTGTAGGAGAGAGGGAGGGAGAGAGGGAGACGGAGAGACACACACACAGAGAGACAGACAGGTGACATTACTCTCAACTCCTTAGAGCAGGGTTCCTCAACTGGCTGAAGGGCGGTTGGGTGGCGGGCGGGTTGAATAAAGAGAAAACAATGCCTTAAAACATCAATAAATGTTTCATTCTTGTGCAATTTATATATAGGCTACATTGAGGTTTTTCTTTCATTCTTTTAGGATATCTGGCATTAGAGTGAACGCCTGAGCTTCAGGGCCTCAGGGACTGTACGTTACTTATAACGAGGGATACCTGGAGAAAGCCGGACCGCTCTGAACAAAAAAAAGAAAAAAAAAGTGACCCTCCACTATACCCAAAATAATAGTTAAAACATAAAGTGGATAGCAGTGGACATGCCTACCATTTACCCTCACTCATATCACAGACCAGAGCCTTTAGGTATGCAGTTCACCCTCACTCATATCACAGACCAGAGCCTTTAGGTATGCAGTTCACCCTCACTCATATCACAGACCAGAGCCTTTAGGTATGCAGTTCACCCTCACTCATATCACAGACCAGAGCCTTTAGGTATGCAGTTCACCCTCACTCATATCACAGACCAGAGCCTTTAGGTATGCAGTTCACCCTCACTCATATCACAGACCAGAGCCTTTAGGTATGTAGTTCACCCTCACTCATATCACAGACCAGAGCCTTTAGGTATGCAGTTCACCCTCACTCATATCACAGACCAGAGCCTTTAGGTATGCAGTTCACCCTCACTCATATCACAGACCAGAGCCTTTAGGTATGCAGTTCACCCTCACTCATATCACAGACCAGAGCCTTTAGGTATGCAGTTCACCCTCACTCATATCACAGACCAGAGCCTTTAGGTATGTGGTTCACCTCACTCATATCACAGACCAGAGCCTTTAGGTATGTAGTTCACCCTCACTCATATCACAGACCAGAGCCTTTAGGTATGCAGTTCACCCTCACTCATATCACAGACCAGAGCCTTTGGTATGCAGTTCACCCTCACTCATCACAGACCCGAGCCTTTAGGTATGCGAATTCACCCTCACTCATATCACAGACCAGAGCCTTTAGGTATGCAGTTCACCCTCACTCATATCACAGACCAGAGCCTTTAGGTATGCAGTTCACCCTCACTCATATCACAGACCAGAGCCTTTAGGTATGCAGTTCACCCTCACTCAATACAGACCAGAGCCTTTAGGTATGCAGTTCACCCTCACTCATATCACAGACCAGAGCCTTTGAGTATGCAGTTCACCCTCACTCATATCACAGACCAGAGCCTTTAGGTATGTAGTTCACCCTCACTCATATCACAGACCAGAGCCTTTAGGTATGCAGTTCACCCTCACTCATATCACAGACCAGAGCCTTTGGTATGCAGTTCACCCTCACTCATATCACAGACCAGAGCCTTTAGGTATGCAGTTCACCCTCACTCATATCACAGACCAGAGCCTTTAGGTATGCAGTTCACCCTCACTCTATCACAGACCGAGAGCCTTTAGGTATGCAGTTCACCCTCACTCATATCACAGACCAGAGCCTTTAGGTATGCAGTTCACCCTCACTCATATCACAGACCAGAGCCTTTAGGTATGCAGTTCACCCTCACTCATATCACAGACCAGAGCCTTTAGGTATGCAGTTCACCCTCACTCATATCACAGACCAGAGCCTTTAGGTATGCAGTTCACCCTCACTCCTATCACAGACCAGCCTTTAGATATGCAGTTTTAGAAACTGTTCTTCGTTTTGTAAGCATTGCATGGCAAAGTAGCCAGGAGGTTGTGGATTCACATTCCACCGCGGACAAGGGTAGGGGTGAAAAGACCTCCATTATATTAAAAGCACTGCATGAATCGATCATCTTATTTGTGGTCTGTGAAAAACACCCATTTATAAACACATTTCATGCAATTCTACGTGACTGGAGACTAGCAGAATCTTTTAATTCCACAACAGAGCATGACAACGAATGAGCGCAGCACCAGAGAGGGTTTGATTTTCTATACAGGCCGTTATTTAAAAAAGAGGATAGTCTGGAAGTTTGGAACAGTGCTAAAGTTGTCAATCAACTGTAAAAATGTTGCGCAACAGAACCAGTTACAACTGAAGTATCTGATCATCAATGAATTTGAGAAAAAGCCATTTGTTGTTTAACACAGCAGCCGCACGTCATCAGGTAGGCCTATATGCACTTGTAAAAAAAAAAATCAATTCGGGAAACTATCATTTTTCTTATTTATTCAATTTTATTCCATGTTATTGTTGTTACAAAATAGATTTGTGTTGACTGTAATTAGGGCATTTGAAATATAAAAGAATCTGCTAGGCTAAATTAACAAACTAGGCATGCATAGCTCACCACATGATCCTCAAACCAAAGACTGGCCAAACTCGTGTTTCTAAAAGTGAATTCATTATTATTATTTCATTTTAAGTCATTTTTTAAATATTTTTTTTTCATTTTATACAGCCTACATTTGAAATGTATGGGCATGTTGTTGAAGTGCTGCTGTTGATGTGTTGTTGAAATGCTGAGCGCTCCTGCCAGCCTGTAGTGTGCCACAAATGCTTCAAAATGTATTTCTTAAATGTCATGCTATAGCCTTGAAATAATAATAATAATAATAATAATAAATAATAATAATAGTAATAATAATAATAGCAATAATAATAATAGCAATAATAATAATAATAATAATAATAATAATAATAATAATAATAATAATAGCAATAATGATAATAATAATAATAATAATAGCAATAATGATAATAATAATAATAATAGCAATAATAATAGCAATAATATAATAACAATAATATAATAATGATAATAATATTAGTAATAATATAGCCTAGATAATCTATTTTTGTTCCTTCCTAGGCTACCTGGCTTGCTCCTGACTGATTTAGAGTTAGCATGTTGTTTAATAGCCTGTTGAAATGTTGAACATCAATTGATAGTGACAGAATGACACATGACTTCCCGAGCAGTACATTGTTTTGTGTCCTCCGCTATAGAAGGTTGTAGCGCAGCCTCTGAATATCATAGAGACAAACCAAAGATATCCCAACAGGCATCAGAGTCACATCTAGGAGTGCATGGTGGTGACTGAAGGAATTGGCTGACAAAATCTATGGATAGTAGACTATCATTTTGTCTGTCAAACAAAGTAGGTCTACCTCTTATTTGTTGAATAGGAAGAAATAGGCTCCAACACAAAACCCTCTTGTTGTTAGAACGGGCAGAAAAAGTTTACTTCAATCCATGGAGGCAAAAAGGACAATGTCTGAGTTTAATTCAATAAGAGAAAAGCTGCAAAATGGAGAGTTGAAGATAAAGAGAAGGGAGGGTCAGAACAGTAGTCTGATGTTATAGAAGGGAGGGTCAGAACAGTAGTCTAATGTTATAGAAGGGAGGGTCAGAACAGCAGTCTAATGTTATAGAAGGGAGGGTCAGAACAGTAGTCTAATGTTATAGAAGGGAGGGTCAGAACAGTAGTCTAATGTTATAGAAGGGAGGGTCAGAACAGTAGTCTAATGTTATAGAAGGGAGGGTCAGAACAGTAGTCTAATGTTATAGAAGGGAGGGTCAGAACAGCAGTCTAATGTTATAGAAGGGAGGGTCAGAACAGTAGTCTAATGTTATAGAAGGGAGGGTCAGAACAGTAGTCTAATGTTATAGAAGGAGGGTCAGAACAGTAGTCTGATGTTATAGAAGGGAGGGGTCAGAACAGTAGTCTAATGTTATAGAAGGGAGGGTCAGAACAGTAGTCTAATGTTATAGAAGGGAGGAGTCAGAACAGTAGTCTAATGTTATAGAAGGGAGGGTCAGAACAGTAGTCTAATGTTATAGAAGGGAGGGTCAGAACAGTAGTCTAATGTTATAGAAGGGAGGGTCAGAACAGTAGTCTAATGTTATAGAAGGGAGGGTCAGAACAGTAGTCTAATGTTATAGAAGGTAGGTTCAGAACAGCAGTCTGATGTTATAGAAGGCAGGGTCAGAACAGTAATGTTTGGGAAAGATTTGGTGAAGTGGTAAAAGAGGATGATAGCTGTGTTATGTGTGATGATTGTGAGGCGCTAAACACATTTGACAGTCACAAGATGGGGACTTCGAATAGGGAAGTTCAAGGGAACTGTAGCCTTCTGTTCAGATGGGTTAAATGGAAACTGAAATCTGGACACTGACCTTATGTCTGTAACCTCTCACGTAGCCTTAATAATAACTCCTGCAGAATTAAGCATGTCTTGTAGTAAAATTATACACCTAATGTAAGAAAAATGTTGACTCGGGAACAGGAGCGGAGAAATATGATATATTTCAGCATCTTGAGAATGTGAATGCTCAGATACTGTCTGTAGTTGAGGCGCCATCTTTAAAAGCTGATAGTATTTTAACCACATAAAATATGCATCCAAGCCGAACTGAAAACGTATCAGAAACATGTTGGGTGATTTTTAAATCTTTCTATTCCACTACAACCGGTTAAACTGATGTAATTTGGACATTTTGCACTGAAAAATATCTTTACCGGTTTTTTAGGTTATTGCATTTTCTCCCCGGTCCCTAAACATATTTCTCCGCGAAAGATGACAGAAAACGTTACGGATGACAACTAGATTGAATCATTAATTATTTTAATCTGGTGAACAAGGGTTTATTTAGTCTTCTAGGGCAACATACTGTATAATGATGACAGAAGAGAAGTTGACTAACAAATAGCCTACACAAATGTCGGAAATTATAAGCAGAAACATATCTAAATCAGGCAACAAAAAATCCTGCACCCCTTGTCAAAAACTCGCTCCGCCGTCTTTGACTAGAGCACGGCGCATTTTCTATATAATAATAATAATAATAATAATAATAATAATAATAATAATAATAATAATAATGTCATTTAGCAGACGCTTTTATCCAAAGCGATTTACAGTCATGTGTGCATACATTTTTGTGTATGGGTGGTCCCGGGGATCGAACCCACTACCCAGGCGTTACAAGCGCCGTGCTCTACCAGCTGAGCTACAGAGGACCACGTTATATATTATGTTATGTTATATTAGCGGGTTAGGGCATCAGATTTTCACCTTATCACATTTAGTCTGACTCAGTGGGCTCCCGAGTGGCGCAGCGGTCTAAGGCACTTTCTAAGGCAATTTCTCAGTGCTTGAGGCGTCGATTCCAGGTTGTATCACAACCGGCCGTGATTGGGAGTCCCATAGGGCGGCGCACAATTGGCCCAGCGTCGTCCGGGTTTGGCCGGTGTAGGCCGTCATTGTAAATAAGAATTTGTTCTTAACTGACTTGCCTAGAAAAATAAAATAGTCAGGCGTTTGTGTATGGGTTATTAGCTATTGCGAGCGGGTATGGGTGAACAAGCAGCTGACCCGGGTATCACTATGGCAAACACATTTCGGAGTCTTACTAATGTAACACACTAGTATAAGGATAGCTGTTTAGGGGTTTTGAAAGCTATACTGTAGTCATACCCTTAGACTAGGGCCTAGTCGTATAGAAACACATGCCCCCCAACCTTAAGGTTTTCACTAGTTAAATTGGCTATATCGTAAAAATGGGTTATCATTTTTTTTGTCTTAATTTCAGGTAATTCATAAGGTTAACAGTGTGGTAATGTTAGGTTTAAAATAAGATTTTTTTATAAGAGAAAATGTAGAAATATGCGGGGTTAAGCCATATAATTATGACTTTGTGGCTGTGGTTACTAGTGACAAACCGGCCCTAACCTTACCTACGTGTGTGTATCGTGAACAACAGCGTGAGCAAACAATAGTGGAATCGGACGTTCGCCTTCAAAATAAAAGTCCCCCATTGAAACTGATGTAAACGGATGAATAGTGGAATCCTCACCTGCAGCTGCGATGATCACTTTGGCCCCACAGCATGAGAAACAGTGTAGCAGAGATTTTGACCTTATGTTGAAGTTGAGCAGAGCGGTTGCACAGCCCAGTTTGGCCAGGCCCAGCCAAATCCACGCGTAAGAGGGTTCGTTCCCCATAAAGAGAGCTACCGTGTCCCCCTCTTTTAGATTGGCGTGAGTCTTCAATGCTCTTGCAACCTTGTTACTCAGTTTATCCACCTCGATGTAAGAATGTGATGTCCCCTCAAAATGCAGGAAAGTTTTATTCGGGTGTTTCTTCACCGTGTCCAAAAAGCAGTCCAAAATGCTATAGAAAGGATTTTTCTTTTTGTATTTTCGCAGCCTGATTCCAAGTTTGATTGCTTTGAACATATATGAACAGTCTTGGCCAAAGTATGGATCGAATAACGTTTTCAGAAGAAAAGGCAAAATAGCCAATCCGGCTATGATTGTAAACCAAATGTACATCTTGTAGCTGCGGGTTATAGACGCTTTTGCCGCTGAGAATTAAAAGGTTGTAGACCTACCTCCAAAAAACGGAATGTTATAAAGTAACAAATGGGTGGCAAAGTTCATTCCAAAAACCCGACCTCGCATTACAAGCAGCCTTAGTACAGTGGGCGGGGTACATTTTCTCCCATGTTCCTCCCCCTGTGGGTTGCCAGATCGAGCTATTTGAACATTTACATTTAACTGATATTTCACATGAACAAAAAAAAAAAATCAGGTCTCTGATATGATAAAGAATTATGTACCTATGGCTCAAATTAAAATAACAGCTGATATTCATTGATATATAAAGTGATTGTCTGTTCTTGGCAAGCAGCTGGAAAGACCATTTACAAACTTCATTCAATACAGAAAGCATATGGCAACCAAAGCCCTGCAACAACCTTAGAGTGAGACTAGTGGGCGGGAACATCACCCAACCATTAGTTCTTCACTGATTGGATAAGACTTATGAAAGACCCTTGTGAAAGGAACCCTTGAGTTGTGAGCTAACATTCATTGTGCCATGTGTACAAATGTTGTTGTAGACAGGAAAGTAACCTAATAGAGCCTGATTCAGTAGACAGAGCAAACTAGTAGAACCTGATTCAGTAGACAATAGCTTAGTAGAGCCTGATTCAGTAGACAGAATAACCTAGTAGAGCCTGATTCAGTAGACAGTAGCTTAGTAGAGCCTGATTCAGTAGACAGAATAACCTAGTAGAGCCTGATTCAGTAGACAGTAGCTTAGTAGAGCCTGATTCAGTAGACAGTAGCTTAGTAGAGCCTGATTCAGTAGACAGTAGCTTAGTAGAGCCTGATTCAGTAGACAGATAACCTAGTAGAGCCTGATTCAGTAGACAGAATAACCTAGTAGAGCCTGATTCAGTAGACAGTAGCCTAGTAGAGCCTGATTCAGTAGACAGAATAACATAGTAGAGCCTGATTCAGTAGACAGTAGCCTAGTAGAGCCTGATTCAGTAGACAGAATAACATAGTAGAGCCTGATTCAGTAGACAGTAACCTAGTAGAGCCTGATTCAGTAGACAGTAGCCTAGTAGAGCCTGATTCAGTAGACAGAATAACCTAGTAGAGCCTGATTCAGTAGACAGAATAACCTAGTAGAGCCTGATTCAGTAGACAGAATAACCTAGTAGAGCCTGATTCAGTAGACAGAATAACCTAGTAGAGCCTGATTCAGTAGACAGAGTAACCTAGTAGAGCCTGATTCAGTAGACAGAGTAACCTAGTAGAGCCTGATTCAGTAGACAGTAGCTTAGTAGAGCCTGATTCAGTAGACAGAATAACCTAGTAGAGCCTGATTCAGTAGACAGTAGCTTAGAGCCTGATTCAGTAGACAGAGTAACCTAGTAGAGCCTGATTCAGTAGACAGTAGCTTAGTAGAGCCTGATTCAGTAGACAGAATAACCTAGTAGAGCCTGATTCAGTAGACAGTAGCTTAGTAGAGCCTGATTCAGTAGACAGTAGCTTAGTAGAGCCTGATTCAGTAGACAGAATAACCTAGTAGAGCCTGATTCAGTAGACAGTAGCTTAGTAGAGCCTGATTCAGTAGACAGTAGCTTAGTAGAGCCTGATTCAGTAGACAGTAGCTTAGTAGAACCTGATTCAGTAGACAGAATAACCTAATAGAGCCTGATTCAGTAGACAGTAGCTTAGTAGAGCCTGATTCAGTAGACAGTAGCTTAGTAGAGCCTGATTCAGTAGACAGAGTAACCTAGTAGAGCCTGATTCAGTAGACAGAGTAGCCTAGTAGAGCCTGATTCAGTAGACAGTAGCTTAGTAGAGCCTGATTCAGTAGACAGTAGCTTAGTAGAGCCTGATTCAGTAGACAGTAGCTTAGTAGAGCCTGATTCAGTAGACAGTAGCTTAGTAGAGCCTGATTCAGTAGACAGTAGCCTAGTAGAGCCTGATTCAGTAGACAGAATAACCTAGTAGAGCCTGATTCAGTAGACAGAGTAACCTAGTAGAGCCTGATTCAGTAGACAGTAGCTTAGTAGAGCCTGATTCAGTAGACAGTAGCTTAGTAGAGCCTGATTCAGTAGACAGAGTAACCTAATAGAGCCTGATTCAGTAGACAGTAGCTTAGTAGAGCCTGATTCAGTAGACAGAGTAACCTAGTAGAGCCTGATTCAGTAGACAGTAGCTTAGTAGAGCCTGATTCAGTAGACAGAATAACCTAGTAGAGCCTGATTCAGTAGACAGTACAGCTGATTCAGTAGACAGTAAAGTAGCTTAGTAGAGCCTGATTCAGTAGACAGTAGCCTAGTAGAGCCTGATTCAGTAGACAGAGTAACCTAGTAGAGCCTGATTCAGTAGACAGAATAACCTAGTAGAGCCTGATTCAGTAGACAGAGTAACCTAGTAGAGCCTGATTCAGTAGACAGAATAACCAGTAGAGCTGATTCAGTAGACAGAATAACTTAGTAGAGCCTGATTCAGTAGACAGAAGTAACTTAGTAGAGCCTGATTCAGTAGACAGTAAAGTAGCTTAGTAGAGCCTGATTCAGTAGACAGAGTAACCTAGTAGAGCCTGATTCAGTAGACAGAATAACCTAGTAGAGCCTGATTCAGTAGACAGTAACCTAGTAGAGCCTGATTCAGTAGACAGAGTAACCTAGTAGAGCCTGATTCAGTAGACAGTAGCTTAGTAGAGCCTGATTCAGTGGTCCTCTGTAGCTCAGCTGGTAGAGCACGGCGCTTGTAACGCCAAGGTAATGGGTTCGATCCCCGGGACCACCCATACACAAAAATGTATGCACGCATGACTGTAAGTCGCTTTGGATAAAAGCGTCTGCTAAATGGCATATTATTATTATTATTATTTAGACAGAG
This sequence comes from Coregonus clupeaformis, assembly GCF_020615455.1. NCBI lineage: Eukaryota > Metazoa > Chordata > Actinopteri > Salmoniformes > Salmonidae > Coregonus > Coregonus clupeaformis. Next base: position 34,702,101 of record NC_059217.1, on the reverse strand, counting down.
TAACCTAGTAGAGCCTGATTCAGTAGACAGTAGCTTAGTAGAGCCTGATTCAGTAGACAGTAGCTTAGTAGAACCTGATTCAGTAGACAGAGCAAACTAGTAGAGCCTGATTCAGTAGACAGAATAACCTAATAGAGCCTGATTCAGTAGACAGAGCAAACTAGTAGAGCCTGATTCAGTAGACAGAGTAACCTAGTAGAGCCTGATTCAGTAGACAGAGCAAACTAGTAGAGCCTGATTCAGTAGACAGTAGCTTAGTAGAGCCTGATTCAGTAGACAGTAACCTAGTAGAGCCTGATTCAATAGACAGTAGCCTAGTAGAGCCTGATTCAGTAGACAGTAGCTTAGTAGAGCCTGATTCAGTAGACAGTAGCTTAGTAGAGCCTGATTCAGTAGACAGAATAACCTAATAGAGCCTGATTCAGTAGACAGTAGCTTAGTAGAGCCTGATTCAGTAGACAGTAGCTTAGTAGAGCCTGATTCAGTAGACAGAATAACCTAGTAGAGCCTGATTCAGTAGACAGTAGCTTAGTAGAGCCTGATTCAGTAGACAGTAGCTTAGTAGAGCCTGATTCAGTAGACAGTAGCTTAGTAGAACCTGATTCAGTAGACAGAATAACCTAATAGAGCCTGATTCAGTAGACAGTAGCCTAGTAGAGCCTGATTCAGTAGACAGTAGCTTAGTAGAGCCTGATTCAGTAGACAGAATAACCTAGTAGAGCCTGATTCAGTAGACAGTAGCTTAGTAGAGCCTGATTCAGTAGACAGTAGCTTAGTAGAGCCTGATTCAGTAGACAGAGTAACCTAGTAGAGCCTGATTCAGTAGACAGAGTAGCCTAGTAGAGCCTGATTCAGTAGACAGTAGCCTAGTAGAGCCTGATTCAGTAGACAGTAGCTTAGTAGAGCCTGATTCAGTAGACAGTAGCTTAGTAGAGCCTGATTCAGTAGACAGAATAACCTAGTAGAGCCTGATTCAGTAGACAGAGTAACCTAGTAGAGCCTGATTCAGTAGACAGAGTAACCTAGTAGAGCCTGATTCAGTAGACAGTAGCTTAGTAGAGCCTGATTCAGTAGACAGAGTAACCTAGTAGAGCCTGATTCAGTAGACAGTAGCTTAGTAGAGCCTGATTCAGTAGACAGAGTAACCTAGTAGAGCCTGATTCAGTAGACAGTAGCTTAGTAGAGCCTGATTCAGTAGACAGTAGCTTAGTAGAGCCTGATTCAGTAGACAGAATAACCTAGTAGAGCCTGATTCAGTAGACAAGTAGCCTAGTAGAGCCTGATTCAGTAGACAGTAGCTTAGTAGAGCCTGATTCAGTAGACAGAATAACCTAGTAGAGCCTGATTCAGTAGACAGTAGCCTAGTAGAGCCTGATTCAGTAGACAGAATAACCTAGTAGAGCCTGATTCAGTAGACAGAATAACCTAGTAGAGCCTGATTCAGTAGACAGAGTAACCTAGTAGAGCCTGATTCAGTAGACAGAATAACCTAGTAGAGCCTGATTCAGTAGACAGAATAACCTAGTAGAGCCTGATTCAGTAGACAGAATAACCTAGTAGAGCCTGATTCAGTAGACAGTAAAGTAGCTTAGTAGAGCCTGATTCAGTAGACAGAGTAGCCTAGTAGAGCCTGATTCAGTAGACAGAATAACCTAGTAGAGCCTGATTCAGTAGACAGAATAACCTAGTAGAGCCTGATTCAGTAGACAGAGTAACCTAGTAGAGCCTGATTCAGTAGACAGTAGCTTAGTAGAGCCTGATTCAGTCCAGACAGACAGCACTAGCAGAGCCTGGATCAGTAGACAGAGTAACCTAGTAGAGCCTGATTCAGTAGACAGTAGCTTAGTAGAGCCTGATTCAGTAGACAGTAGCTTAGTAGAACCTGATTCAGTAGACAGAGCAAACTAGTAGAGCCTGATTCAGTAGACAGAATAACCTAGTAGAGCCTGATTCAGTAGACAGTAGCTTAGTAGAGCCTGATTCAGTAGACAGAGCAAACTAGTAGAGCCTGATTCAATAGACAGTAAAGTAGCTTAGTAGAGCCTGATTCAGTAGACAGAGCAAACTAGTAGAGCCTGATTCAGTAGACAGTAGCTTAGTAGAGCCTGATTCAGTAGACAGTAGCCTAGTAGAGCCTGATTCAGTAGACATAATAACCTAGTAGAGCCTGATTCAATAGACAGTAGCCTAGTAGAGCCTGATTCAGTAGACAGTAGCTTAGTAGAGCCTGATTCAGTAGACAGTAGCTTAGTAGAGCCTGATTCAGTAGACAGAATAACCTAATAGAGCCTGATTCAGTAGACAGTAGCTTAGTAGAGCCTGATTCAGTAGACAGTAGCTTAGTAGAGCCTGATTCAGTAGACAGAATAACCTAGTAGAGCCTGATTCAGTAGACAGTAGCTTAGTAGAGCCTGATTCAGTAGACAGTAGCTTAGTAGAGCCTGATTCAGTAGACAGTAGCTTAGTAGAGCCTGATTCAGTAGACAGAATAGCCTAATAGAGCCTGATTCAGTAGACAGTAGCCTAGTAGAGCCTGATTCAGTAGACAGTAGCCTAGTAGAGCCTGATTCAGTAGACAGAATAACCTAGTAGAGCCTGATTCAGTAGACAGTAGCCTAGTAGAGCCTGATTCAGTAGACAGTAGCTTAGTAGAGCCTGATTCAGTAGACAGAGTAACCTAGTAGAGCCTGATTCAGTAGACAGAGTAACCTAGTAGAGCCTGATTCAGTAGACAGAGTAGCCTAGTAGAGCCTGATTCAGTAGACAGTAGCCTAGTAGAGCCTGATTCAGTAGACAGTAGCTTAGTAGAGCCTGATTCAGTAGACAGAGTAACCTAGTAGAGCCTGATTCAGTAGACAGAGTAACCTAGTAGAGCCTGATTCAGTAGACAGAGTAACCTAGTAGAGCCTGATTCAGTAGACAGTAGCTTAGTAGAGCCTGATTCAGTAGACAGAGTAACCTAGTAGAGCCTGATTCAGTAGACAGTAGCTTAGTAGAGCCTGATTCAGTAGACAGAGTAACCTAGTAGAGCCTGATTCAGTAGACAGTAGCTTAGTAGAGGCTGATTCAGTAGACAGTAGCTTAGTAGAGCCTGATTCAGTAGACAGAATAACCTAATAGAGCCTGATTCAGTAGACAGTAGCTTAGTAGAGCCTGATTCAGTAGACAGTAGCTTAGTAGAGCCTGATTCAGTAGACAGAATAACCTAGTAGAGCCTGATTCAATAGACAGTACAGCTGATTCAGTAGACAGTAAAGTAGCTTAGTAGAGCCTGATTCAGTAGACAGTAAAGTAGCTTAGTAGAGCCTGATTCAGTAGACAGAATAACCTAGTAGAGCCTGATTCAGTAGACAGAATAACCTAGTAGAGCCTGATTCAGTAGACAGTAAAGTAGCCTAATAGAGCCTGATTCAGTAGACAGTAGCTTAGTAGAGCCTGATTCAGTAGACAGAGTAACCTAGTAGAGCCTGATTCAGTAGACAGAATAACCTAGTAGAGCCTGATTCAGTAGACAGTAGCCTAGTAGAGCCTGATTCAGTAGACAGAGTAACCTAGTAGAGCCTGATTCAGTAGACAGAGTAACCTAGTAGAGCCTGATTCAGTAGACAGTAGCTTAGTAGAGCCTGATTCAGTGAGACAGAGAAGCTAGCAGAGCCTGATTCAGTAGACAGTAGCTTAGTAGAGCCTGATTCAGTGGACAGAGCAACTAGTAGAGCCTGATTCAGTAGACAGTAAAGTAGCTTAGTAGAGCCTGATTCAGTAGACAGAGCAAACTAGTAGAGCCTGATTCAGTAGACAGTAGCTTGAGTAGAGCCTGATTCGTAGACAGTAGCCTAGTAGAGCCTGATTCAGTAGACATAATAACCTAGTAGAGCCTGATTCAGTAGACAGTAGCTTAGTAGAGCCTGATTCAGTAGACAAGTAGCCTAGTAGAGCCTGATTCAGTAGACAGTATAGTAGCTTAGCAGAGCCTGATATTCAGTAGACAGAGCAAACTAGTAGAGCCTGATTCAGTAGACAGAATAACCTAATAGAGCCTGATTCAGTAGACAGTAGCAACTAGTAGAGCCTGATTCAGTAGACAGTAGCTTAGTAGAGCCTGATTCAGTAGACAGAATAACCTAGTAGAGCCTGATTCAGTAGACAGTAGCTTAGTAGAGCCTGATTCAGTAGACAGAGCAACTAGTAGAGCCTGATTCAGTAGACAAAGTAGCTTAGTAGAGCCTGATTCAGTAGACAGAGATAACCTAGTAGAGCCTGATTCAGTAGACAGAGTAACCTAGTAGAGCCTGATTCAGTAGACAGTAGCTTAGGAGCCTGATTCAGTAGACAGAGTAACCTAGTAGAGCCTGATTCAGTAGACAGTAGCTTAGTAGAGCCTGATTCAGTAGACAGTAGCCTAGTAGAGCCTGATTCAGTAGACAGAGTAACCTAGTAGAGCCTGATTCAGTAGACAGAGTAACCTAGTAGAGCCTGATTCAGTAGACAGTAGCTTAGTAGAGCCTGATTCAGTAGACAGTAGCTAGTAGAGCCTGATTCAGTAGACGATAACCTAGTAGAGCCTGATTCAGTAGACAGTAGCTTAGTAGAGCCTGATTCAGTAGACAGAATAGCCTAGTAGAGCCTGATTCAGTAGACAGAGCAAACTAGTAGAGCCTGATTCAGTAGACAGAATAACCTAGTAGAGCCTGATTCAGTAGACAGTAGCTTAGTAGAGCCTGATTCAGTAGACAGTAGCTTAGTAGAGCCTGATTCAGTAGACAGAATAACCTAGTAGAGCCTGATTCAGTAGACAGTAGCTTAGTAGAGCCTGATTCAGTAGACAGTAGCTTAGTAGAGCCTGATTCAGTAGACAGTAGCTTAGTAGAGCCTGATTCAGTAGACAGAATAACCTAGTAGAGCCTGATTCAGTAGACAGTAGCTTAGTAGAGCCTGATTCAGTAGACAGAATAACCTAGTAGAGCCTGATTCAGTAGACAGAATAACCTAGTAGAGCCTGATTCAGTAGACAGTAGCTTAGTAGAGCCTGATTCAGTAGACAGTAGCTTAGTAGAGCCTGATTCAGTAGACAGAATAACCTAGTAGAGCCTGATTCAGTAGACAGTAGCTTAGTAGAGCCTGATTCAGTAGACAGTAGCCTAGTAGAGCCTGATTCAGTAGACAGTAGCTTAGTAGAGCCTGATTCAGTAGACAGTAGCCTAGTAGAGCCTGATTCAGTAGACAGTAGCTTAGTAGAGCCTGATTCAGTAGACAGAATAACCTAGTAGAGCCTGATTCAGTAGACAGTAGCTAGTAGAGCCTGATTCAGTAGACAGAATAACCTAGTAGAGCCTGATTCAGTAGACAGAGTAACCTAGTAGAGCCTGATTCAGTAGACAGTAGCTTAGTAGAGCCTGATTCAGTAGACAGAATAACCTAGTAGAGCCTGATTCAGTAGACAGTAGAGCCTGATTCAGTAGACAGTAGCTTAGTAGAGCCTGATTCAGTAGACAGTAAAGTAGCTTAGTAGAGCCTGATTCAGTAGACAGAGTAGCCTAGTAGAGCCTGATTCAGTAGACAGTGAAGCAGCTTAGTAGAGCCTGATTCAGTAGACAGTAGCTTAGTAGAGCCTGATTCAGTAGACAGAGTAACCTAGTAGAGCCTGATTCAGTAGACAGAATAACCTAGTAGAGCCTGATTCAGTAGACAGAATAACCTAGTAGAGCCTGATTCAGTAGACAGTAGCTTAGTAGAGCCTGATTCAGTAGACAGAATAACCTAGTAGAGCCTGATTCAGTAGACAGTAGCTTAGTAGAGCCTGATTCAGTAGACAGAATAACCTAGTAGAGCCTGATTCAGTAGACAGTAGCTTAGTAGAGCCTGATTCAGTAGACAGAGTAACCTAGTAGAGCCTGATTCAGTAGACAGTAGCTTAGTAGAGCCTGATTCAGTAGACAGTAGCTTAGTAGAACCTGATTCAGTAGACAGAATAACCTAATAGAGCCTGATTCAGTAGACAGTAGCTTAGTAGAGCCTGATTCAGTAGACAGAGCAAACTAGTAGAGCCTGATTCAATAGACAGTAAAGTAGCTTAGTAGAGCCTGATTCAGTAGACAGTAGCTTAGTAGAGCCTGATTCAGTAGACAGTAGCCTAGTAGAGCCTGATTCAGTAGACAGAATAACCTAGTAGAGCCTGATTCAGTAGACAGTAGCTTAGTAGAGCCTGATTCAGTAGACAGTAGCTTAGTAGAGCCTGATTCAGTAGACAGAGTAACCTAGTAGAGCCTGATTCAGTAGACAGAATAACCTAGTAGAGCCTGATTCAGTAGACAGTAGCTTAGTAGAGCCTGATTCAGTAGACAGAATAACCTAGTAGAGCCTGATTCAGTAGACAGTAGCTTAGTAGAGCCTGATTCAGTAGACAGAATAACCTAGTAGAGCCTGATTCAGTAGACAGAGTAACCTAGTAGAGCCTGATTCAGTAGACAGAGTAACCTAGTAGAGCCTGATTCAGTAGACAGTAGCTTAGTAGAGCCTGATTCAGTAGACAGTAGCTAGTAGAGACTGATTCAGTAGACAGAATAACCTAGTAGAGCCTGATTCAGTAGACAGTAGCTTAGTAGAGCCTGATTCAGTAGACAGTAGCTTAGTGAGCCTGATTCGTAGACAGTAGCTTAGTAGAGCCTGATTCAGTAGACAGAATAACCTAATAGAGCCTGATTCAGTAGACAGTAGCTTAGTAGAGCCTGATTCAGTAGACAGTAGCTTAGTAGAGCCTGATTCAGTAGACAGAATAACCTAGTAGAGCCTGATTCAGTAGACAGTAGCCTAGTAGAGCCTGATTCAGTAGACAGTAGCTTAGTAGAGCCTGATTCAGTAGACAGAATAACCGAGTAGAGCCTGATTCAGTAGACAGTAGCCTAGTAGAGCCTGATTCAGTAGACAGTAGCTTAGTAGAGCCTGATTCAGTAGACAGAATAACCTAGTAGAGCCTGATTCAGTAGACAGTAGCCTAGTAGAGCCTGATTCAGTAGACAGTAGCTTAGTAGAGCCTGATTCAGTAGACAGAATAACCTAGTAGAGCCTGATTCAGTAGACAGTAGCTTAGTAGAGCCTGATTCAGTAGACAGTAGCCTAGTAGAGCCTGATTCAGTAGACAGAATAACCTAGTAGAGCCTGATTCAGTAGACAGTAGCTAGTAGAGCCTGATTCAGTAGACAGAAGTAACCTAGTAGAGCCTGATTCAGTAGACAGTACAGATAGTAGACAAAGTAGCAGAGCCTGATTCAGTAGACAGAAAGTAGCTTAGTAGAGCCTGATTCAGTAGACAGAGTAGCTTAGTAGAGCCTGATTCAGTAGACAGTAAATAGCCTAATAGAGCCTGATTCAGTAGACAGTAGCTTAGTAGAGCCTGATTCAGTAGACAGAGTAACCTAGTAGAGCCTGATTCAGTAGACAGAATAACCTAGTAGAGCCTGATTCAGTAGACAGTAACTAGTAGAGCCTGATTCAGTAGACAGAGTAACCTAGTAGAGCCTGATTCAGTAGACAGAGTAGCTTAGTAGAGCCTGATTCAGTAGACAGAATAACCTAGTAGAGCCTGATTCAGTAGACAGTAGCTTAGTAGAGCCTGATTCAGTAGACAGAGTCCTAGTAGAGCCTGATTCAGTAGACAGTAGCCTAGTAGAGCCTGATTCAGTAGACAGTAACTTAGTAGAGCCTGATTCAGCAGACAGAATAACCCTAGTAGAGCCTGATTCAGTAGACAGTAGCTTAGTAGAGCCTGATTCAGTAGACAGAATAACCTAGTAGAGCCTGATTCAATAGACAAAAGTAGCCTAGTAGAGCCTGATTCAGTAGACAGAATAACCTAGTAGAGCCTGATTCAGTAGGCAGTAGAGTAGCTTAGTAGAGCCTGATTCAGTAGACAGAGTAGCCTAGTAGAGCCTGATTCAGTAGACAGAGCAAACTAGTAGAGCCTGATTCAGTAGACAGAATAACCTAGTAGAGCCTGATTCAGTAGACAGAATAACCTAGTAGAGCCTGATTCAGTAGACAGTAAAGTAGCTTAGTAGAGCCTGATTCAGTAGACAGAGCAAACTAGTAGAGCCTGATTCAATAGACAGTAAAGTAGCTTAGTAGAGCCTGATTCAGTAGACAGTAGCTTAGTAGAGCCTGATTCAGTAGACAGTAGCCTAGTAGAGCCTGATTCAGTAGACAGAATAACCTAGTAGAGCCTGATTCAATAGACAGTAGCCTAGTAGAGCCTGATTCAGTAGACAGAATAACCTAGTAGAGCCTGATTCAGTAGGCAGTAGCTTAGTAGAGCCTGATTCAGTAGACAGAGTAGCCTAGTAGAGCCTGATTCAGTAGACAGAGCAAACTAGTAGAGCCTGATTCAGTAGACAGAATAACCTAGTAGAGCCTGATTCAGTAGACAGTAGCTTAGTAGAGCCTGATTCAGTAGACAGAGTAGCCTAGTAGAGCCTGATTCAGTAGACAGAGCAAACTAGTAGAGCCTGATTCAGTAGACAGAATAACCTAGTAGAGCCTGATTCAGTAGACAGAAAAGTAGCCTAGTAGAGCCTGATTCAGTAGGCAGTAAAGTAGCCTAGTAGAGCCTGATTCAGTAGACAGAATAACCTAGTAGAGCCTGATTCAGTAGACAGAATAACCTAGTAGAGCCTGATTCAGTAGACAGTAGCTTAGTAGAGCCTGATTCAGTAGACAGAAAAGTAGCCTAGTAGAGCCTGATTCAGTAGACAGAATAACCTAGTAGAGCCTGATTCAGTAGACAGAATAACCTAGTAGAGCCTGATTCAGTAGACAGTAGCTTAGTAGAGCCTGATTCAGTAGACAGAGTAGCTTAGTAGAGCCTGATTCAGTAGACAGAGTAGCCTAGTAGAGCCTGATTCAGTAGACAGAAAAAGTAGCCTAGTAGAGCCTGATTCAGTAGACAGAAAAGTAGCCTAGTAGAGCCTGATTCAGTAGGACAGTAAAGTAGCTTAGTAGAGCCTGATTCAGTAGACAGAAGTAGCTTAGTAGAGCCTGATTCAGTAGACAGTAAAGTAGCTTAGTAGAGCCTGATTCAGTAGACAGTAGCTTAGTAGAGCCTGATTCAGTAGACAGAGTAGCTTAGTAGAGCCTGATTCAGTAGACAGAGTAGCCTAGTAGAGCCTGATTCAGTAGACAGAAAAGTAGCCTAGTAGAGCCTGATTCAGTAGACAGAAAAGTAGCCTAGTAGAGCCTGATTCAGTAGACAGTAAAGTAGCTTAGTAGAGCCTGATTCAGTAGACAGTAAAGTAGCTTAGTAGAGCCTGATTCAGTAGACAGAAAAGTAGCCTAGTAGAGCCTGATTCAGTAGACAGTAAAGTAGCCTAGTAGAGCCTGATTCAGTAGACAGTAAAGTAGCCTAGTAGAGACTGATTAAGAAAGATGCCTGAACTTGACAGAGCTACATAATAATTGGAAACGCATGTTCAGGATATCATCCAATTGGCACAGGAGTTCACAGAAATTAATTTACTGTAGTCCTTTATTCAATAAACCTACAGTTGTGTTTGCTTGTTTGAATGCAAAATGTGCAATTAGAAAAACTATTCTTTAAATATTTTATTTACAAAATACATTCTGCACTTGTTCATAAAAACGGCTCAAAATGTAGCCTAACATGCTGACCACACCGGTCGCGTTGGGTGCGCGAGCATTGTAAAATAAATGTCATTCAAACTGCTCGCGCACGTCAACAATCATCTTAACTTGGTTCTATTTTAGACACGTGACGCGCTGCAAGCCCCGCCTCTCCCATCTCCTCATTGTTTTTTAGTATACCCACGTGGGTGATTGAAAGATGAACGAGGTCCACAAGGTTGTCCACTATCTGCATATCTATTTATTATTGCCATCGAAAAGTTATCTATTAAAATCAGATCCATCAATAATATCAAGGGCCTAGAAATCCAGGGCTTAAAAACAAAGGTGCTTGTATGCTGATGATTCATGTTCTTTTAAATCCACAATTTGGAGCCCTCCACAGCCTCATAAATGATCTAGATACTTTTTCTAACCTCTCTTGATTACAACAAATATGATAAGTGTACTATATTAGGCATTGGATCACTAAAAAACACATTTACATTACCGTGTAGTTTACCAATAAAATGGTCTGACGGTGAAGTGGACATACTCTGTATTCATATCCCGAAAAAAAAAAGAAAAAAAAGATCTCACTACAATACATTTTAATAGAAAGTTAGAAAAAATAGATAAGATCTTGCTACCGTGGAAAGGAAAAAACCTGTCTATTTTTTGAAAAATCACCCTGATTAAATGTTTTGTCATATCCCAGTTTACCTACAGTGAGGAAATAAAGTATTTAGTCAGCCACCAATTGTGCAAGTTCTCCCACTTAAAAAGATGAGAGGGGCCTGTAATTTTCATCATAGGTACACGTCAACTATGTCTGTGGGAGCAATTATTAGGAAATGGAAGACATACAAGACCACTGATAATCTCCCTCGATCTGGGGCTCCATGCAAGATCTCACCCCGTGGGGTCAAAATGATCACAAGAACGGTGAGCAAAAATCCCAGAACCACACGGGGGGACCTAGTGAATGACCTGCAGAGAGCTGGGACCAAAGTAACAAAGCCTACCATCAGTAACACACTACGCCGCGTTGTAGGGAGGTCATACAGGCACGTGGAGGCCACACACACTACTGAACCTCATTTTTACTTGTTTTAAGGACATTACATCAAAGTTGGATCAGCCTGTAGTGTGGTTTTCCACTTTAATTTTGAGGGTGACTCCAAATCCAGACCTCCATGGGTTGATACATTTGATTTCCATTGATAATGTTTGTGTGATTTTGTTGTCAGCACATTCAACTATGTAAAGAAAAAAGTATTTAATAAGATTATTTCATTCATTCAGATCTAGGATGCGTTATTTTAGTGTTCCCTTTATTTTTTTGAGCAGTGTATGTATGTATGTATGTATGTATGTATGTATGTATATATATATATATATATATATATATATATATATAATATTATATATATATAATATAATATAATATAATATATAGTCAGCATGTAAGGCTGAAGGCTGTAAAAGTCTTGGCTCAAGAGTGATAGCAAAATGATTAATGCAGCCCCTTGAGGTGCTGGTTAGAATGCGTTTTTAAAGTTTGACATTCCCTGATAAAACTGAATCATATCTCCTTTGTTAGTAGTACATAACTCCTCTCTCTGTCATTCAAATGATACAGATGGCCTGTGATGCCATCTGGGTTGAACCCTTCATTGTCTTGGCTTAGGGGCGTTGTCCTGTTGGAAGGTGAACATTCACCCCCAGTCTGAGGTCCTGAGCGCTCTGGAGCAGGTTTTCATCAAGGATCTCTCTGTACTTTGCTCTGTTCATCTTTCCCTCGATCCTGACTGGTCTCCCAGTCCCTGCCGCTGAAAGACATCCCCACAGCATGATGCTGCCACCACCTTGCTTCACCATAGGGATGGTGCCAGTTTTCCTCCAGATGTGACGCTTGGCATTCAGGCCAAAGAGTTCAATCTTGGTTTCATCAGACCAGAGAATCTTGTTTCTCATGGTCTGAGAGTCCTTTAGGTGCCTTTTGGCAAACTCCAAGCAGGCTGTCATGTGCCTTTTACTGAGGAGTGGCTTCCGTCTGGCCACTCTACGATAAAGGACTGATTGGTGGAGTGCTGCAGAGATAGTTGTCCTTCTGGAAGGTTCTCCAATCTCCAGAGAGGAACTCTGGAGCTCTGTCAGAGTGACCATCGGGTTCTTGGTCACCTCCCTGACCAAGGCCCTTCTCCCCCGATTGCTAAGTTCGGCCGGGCGGCCAGCTCTAGGAAGAGTCTTGGCGGTTCCAAACTTCTTCCATTTAAGAATGATGGAGGCCACTGTGATCTTGGGGACCTTCAATGCTGCAGACATTTTTCGGTAGCCTTCCCCAGATCTGTGCCTCGACACAATCCTGTCTCGGAGCTCTACAGACAATTCCGTCGACCTCATAGCTTGGTTTTTTTGCTCTGACATGTGTAGTAACTAAATAATGATGCCAATTATGATGTGAGAACAAGGAATCCGCGGACACTGTCCTCGATTATAATAGTTTTATTATAGTGAAGATCTCAGCGCCAATTTAGACTTCTGCAGACATCTGGAGAACAACGGCCCAATCTCATAATATGTTGTTCTCCCCTCCTTTGTTTTAACCATGGTATTTATATCCTATGCCCTATGTAACATAATATGGGTGTTTTCCCATAAACCAATCCCAGGAGGCCACCTAACAGACTTCCTCTAACACACCATTTGCAAACATCAACAAAGTCCTAAACTGTTTAGACACTACACATGCACTGTCAACTGTGGGACCTTATCTAGACAGGTGTGTGCCTTTCCGAATGCACTGTGTGTACTGCTTATGAATGTGTTACGTATGTAAAAGTACTTATGTAGGTAGCCTTCACATAGTGTTACTACACTTTTCATAATGTGATTTTACAAAATTCAAATTGCTGTTCCAATTACAGTGGGGGGGGGGAAAGTATTTAGTCAGCCACCAATTGTGCAAGTTCTCTCACTTAAAAAGATGAGAGAGGCCTGTAATTTTCATCATAGGTACATGTCAACTATGACAGATAAATTGAGATTTTTTTTCTCCAGAAAATCACATTGTAGGATTTTTTATGAATTTATTTGCAAATTATTGTGGAAAATAAGTATTTGGTCACCTACAAACAAGCAAGATTTCTGGCTCTCACTCTCACAGACCTGTAACTTATTCTTTAAGAGGCTCCTCTGTCCTCCACTCGTTACCTGTATTAATGGCACCTGTTTGAACTTGTTATCAGTATAAAATACACCTGTCCACAACCTCAAACAGTCACAATCCAAACTCCACTATGGCCAAGACCAAAGAGCTGTCAAAGGACACCAGAAACAAAATTGTAGACCTGCACCAGGCTGGGAAGACTGAATCTGCAATAGGTAAGCAGCTTGGTTTGAAGAAATCAACTGTGGGAGCAATTATTAGGAAATGGAAGACATACAAGACCACTGATAATCTCCCCGATCTGGTGCTCCACACAAGATCTCACCCGTGGGGTCAAAATGATCACAAGAACGGTGAGCAAAATCCCAGAACCACACGGGGGACCTAGTGAATGACCTGCAGAGAGCTGGGACCAAAGTAACAAAGCCTACCATCAGTAACACACTACGCCGCCAGGGACTCAAATCCTGCAGTGCCAGACGTGTCCCCCTGCTTAAGCCAGTACATGTCCAGGCCCGTCTGAAGTTTGCTAGAGTGCATTTGGATGACCCTAGAAGAGGATTGGGAGAATGTCATATGGTCAGATGAAACCAAAATATAACTTTTGGTAAAAACTCAACTCGTCATGTTTGGAGGACAAAGAATGCTGAGTTGCATCCAAAGAACACCATACCTACTGTGAAGCATGGGGGTGGAAACACATGCTTTGGGTCTGTTTTTCTGCAAAGGGACCAGGACGACTGATCCGTGTAAAGGAAAGAATGAATGGGGCCATGTATCGTGAGATTTTGAGTGAAAACCTCCTTCCATCAGCAAGGGCATTGAAGATGAAACGTGGCTGGGTCTTTCAGCATGACAATGATCCCAAACACACCGCCCGGGCAACGAAGGAGTGGCTTCGTAAGAAGCATTTCAAGGTCCTGGAGTGGCCTAGCCAGTCTCCAGATCTCAACCCCATAGAAAATCTTTGGAGGGAGTTGAAAGTCTGTGTTGCCCAGCGACAGCCCCAAAACATCACTGCTCTAGAGGAGATCTGCATGGAGGAATGGGCCAAAATACCAGCAACAGTGTGTGAAAACCTTGTGAAGACTTACAGAAAACGCTTGACTGTCATTGCCAACAAAGGGTATATAACAAAGTATTGAGAAACTTTTGTTATTGACCAAATACTTATTTTCCACCATAATTTGCAAATAAATTCATAAAAAATCCTACAATGTGATTTTCTGGATTTTTTTTCCACAATTTGTCTGTCATAGTTGACGTGACCTATGATGAAAATTACAGGCCTCTCTCATCTTTTTAAGTGGAAGAACTTGCACAATTGGTGGCTGACTAAATACTTTTTTTCCCCCCACTGTACATTAACAATGAGATGCTGCGACGGTGGCCTGATGTGAAGATGTACCACGCAGGACTATTAAATGTGACTTTCGACTTGACATTAGCTGGTATTGGCTCAGGTGAGGCTTGTCTGGTCTTGTCGGTAATGTTCTCCCGACATTTGTGGTGCATTTGATGAAAACAGAGACGTTCTGTTCTCTCAAAGTTAGCAAGATCTCCTCTACCGCTTCTTTCAACTCTGGTAGAATGAAATTAAAATGTTTAGATAAAGACTGTAGTATCCATACATTGTACATGTTTTAAAAAGATTCTTGCAGTAAAGCAAATGCATAAACGATTTTTCCATTCAAAGCCTATCCCAAGCGCAGTTACGAAAGACTATTTCGAAGATAAATGATCATACTGTACCTTTTAGCTGTAATCAATACATTAGCTCCACTGCTGGAAAAGCAATGTAACAATGATAATTATCATCTCATGTTGTAAGTTCAGAAACGTGGCGGAACATCCTTTTTTTTAACCAATCCCAACCAAATCCACAGATAAAAACGGCTCATTTCCCAAGAAAACTGCAACTTGATCCCCTGCTTTGAGGTTACTGCGCTGCAACAAGACTCTGATGATCCGTGTCCAAATACCAGTGTGATTTATCCTCGAACACAATGAAATGGTTTGTGCCTCTCAACAGAATCTAAGAATCGATCTAGAATTCTGTAGTAGTTCTGATTTTTCGATAGACGATATCCGATCAATGAGGTCCTGATCACGCATTGGATTGGACATCATGTAGAAAGTATGGAGAGTTATCAAATAAAAATCCAAGTAAAAGCATAAAAGCCTAAAGTATTATCCATATCATGGTTAGGTTAGAGAGGAGGTGAGACTGGCACGTGCGTTAAAATGACAAATCTATTGGCCTTAGCTGTCAGTTAGCTGTCAGTTGTGGTCCTCTGTAGCTCAGCTGGTAGAGCACGGCGCTTGTAACGGCAAGGTAGTGGGTTCGATCCCCGGGACCACCCCATACACAAAAAATGTATGCACGCACGACTAAGTCGCTTTGGATAAAAGCGTCTGCTAAATGGCATATTATTATTATTATTAGTTAACTTGGACAATTTATTTCACTTCATGTAAGTGAATGGTAGGCAGTGGTGTAAAGCACTTACGTAAAAATACTTGAACGTTTTTGGGGGTATTTATATATATATTTTTACAACTTTTACTTTTACTTCAATACATTCCGAAAGAAGATTATATACTTTTTACTCCATACATGTTCCCTGACTCCCAAAAGTACTCGTTACACACTTCACACACTTATCAAGAGAGAATATCCCTGGTCAACCCTACAGGCCTCTGACCTGGCAGACTCACTAAACACACATGCTTCGTTTGTAAATGAGGTCTGAGTGTTGCAGTGTGCCCCTGGCTATCTGTAAATTAAAAAAACAAAGAAAAGAATGGCGTCTGGTTTGCTTTATATAAAGGAATTTGACATTATTTATACTTTTTGATACTGAAGTATATTTTAGCAATTACATTTACTTTTGATACTTAAGTATATTTCAAACCAAATACTTTTAGACTTTTACTCAAGTAGTATTTTACAGGGTGACTTTCACTTTTACTTAAGTCATTTTCTATTAAAGGTACCTTTAATTTTACTCAAGTATGACAATTGTGTACTTTTTCCACCAGTGCTGGTAGGCGTGGTGGTGGAACGTCCAAAGACACGAGGAGGTGCAATGTGCCTTTCATTCGTATTTTTCCTCAGAAATAGACTTTGCACTGTGATGAGTTAATAGAACCCTTATGCAGAATGCTTGATAATGACAATTCTATCATAGTCCATATCGGTAAGAAATAAACAAGCAAAGAGAAAAAGTTAACATTATAAATGACATTAAAGCAACATTATTATTATTATAAGAAGTTTACTTTGTTATATGCACAGCATCTCACAACCTTGATATAATATAGTTTAATTTAGAAAAACAAAATAAAAATCCATTAAAAGAACAGCCACACAGAAGAACTGTAACGTTTTAGAAATGTGGTAATCATTGACTAGAAAGAAGCCAGTCACACAAGGCTTGTATCCTACTGTGTATTCATCCGTTTTTTAAAGGCACATTCACTGCACAGCACAACTATTGTTCCTAACACACATGAACATGACGTTTACTTGTACACGTTTGTGGCAACTTACGATTACCTCATAGTAATGATTACGTCAGTCATTTCCCACATCATGTCATGTGGGGCGGCAGGTAGCCTAGCGGTTAAGACCGTTCGAATCCCCGAGCCGACTAGGTGAAAAAAATCTGTCGATGTGCCCTTGAGCAAGGCACTTCACCCCAATTGCTCCTTTAAGTCACTCTGGATAAGAGCGCCTACTAAATGACTAAAATGTAAAATGTAAAAGATGAACCAAAACACAAATTCAAGACTCACTCAAATCTCCACTTGGTCCATTTCCTCCCTTTATAAATTTCTGAAAAGAACAGGAGTGAGTCCACACTGCCAAAAATAGTCTTTGGACTCGTCGCACTTATTTCTGATGAGAGAATGGACCGTCAAAACTATTGTCCTGCTGTTGACTCCGCTTCAGCTCAGAGAACAGACTCTTAGAACACCGTCTGTTCTGGAACCGGTTCGGATTCTTCCGGTCCCCCTCAGAGTCAGGGACAGGCTCTCTGTGACTGGATCTACCGCTACCGGTCTTCACACTGGGGACAGACCGAGTCACAGCTTTGGTCGGAGGCGGGACACTGGGGAAAGTCGAGGCTTTGGCGCAAGACTGAACATTGACAATCTCTTTGTAAACCGTCATGTCAGAGTTGTCAGTGGTGAGGCGACCGAAATCACCCAGGTCATCAGTTGAAGAAGGACCACGCAAAGAGAACGGTTTCACAGTTTCCATTTTTCTGCCCGGGTAAGAGGAAACTGCGAGGACGTGGCGGCCATCTTGGGACCCATTACTGGACAAACTCCAATCGCTCGATCCTCCTTCGTCTCTAACGGGAAGCTCCTCCTGGACCAGGAAGGGTTTAGTGTTACTACGGTGACACAGGAAGTTGTCATCGTCTGATCTCCCCGACTCCGCCCCCTGCAGGTACAGCTCCCTGCTGGTCTGGGTCCTCACAGTAATGTTAGTAAAATCACCAATGGAACAGTCAAGGGAGGTTTGACCAATTTGATGAGAGGTTTTGTGAGGAGGAAGTGAGAGGAAGAGTCCTGAAGAGACATGGGGTTTCCCTGCCGTGTTTGCAGGGGCTCCTTTCTCCTTTCCATTGGTCAGGGGGTCCTGGTGGGTGGGTTTACTCACGGGCCTAGTAGTCCAGGTGGTCTTGACTGCAGCTGAGGAGGTGTTGGAGTCAGGGTCAGAGTACATCTTGGTCTTCAGGATCCTCCCCTCACCTCCACTGGACCTGGTGGTCTCAGGGAGGAGGCTAGCTGGAGATTGGGTTTTACTAGAGGTAGAGCCTGAAGCGTTACCTGGATGGTTGTCAGTAGCTGCCTCTGACTTTGATGACGAGCCTGTTGATACAAGAGATAATTTGGAACAATCAGATTTATTTTTAAAAGCCCTTGTTTTTTTTGATCAACAGTTGTCACAAAGTCCTTTGCAGTAAGTCACCCTAGACCCCAAACATCAAGCAGAGACAGAAGGCGGTGAAAAACTTCCTAGAAGGACGATTCCATTTGATGACCCTGTACCCCATTTGTTCTCATCTTGTATTAAAATCAACATGTCTTACCCAGGAAGCTGTGGCTCTTTCCCCTTTTCCTCTTGGTAGGGGTCTCCAACACCTTGGCCATGGCGGCCAGCTTACTGGCAGCGTTAATGATTTTCTTCTCAGCCCTGAAGGGGAAGGAAGGATACATTAGCATTACTGAAAGCCTCAATCCCAAACCAACCCCTAGCCACTACATTAGCCTTACTGAAAGCCTCAATCCCAAACCAACCCCTAGCCGCTACATTAGCCTTACTGAAAGCCTCAATCCCAAACCAACCCCTAGCCGCTACATTAGCCTTACTGAAAGCCTAAATCCCAAATCAACCCCTAGCCGCTACATTAGCCTTACTGAAAGCCTCAATCCCAAACCAACCCCTAGCCGCTACATTAGCCTTACTGAAAGCCTCAATCCCAAATCAACCCCTAGCCGCTACATTAGCCTTACTGAAAGCCTCAATCCCAAACCAACCCCTAGCCGCTACATTAGCCTTACTGAAAGCCTCAATCCCAAACCAACCCCTAGCCGCTACATTAGCCTTACTGAAAGCCTCAATCCCAAATCAACCCCTAGCCGCTACATTAGCCTTACTGAAAGCCTCAATCCCAAACCAACCCCTAGCCGCTACATTAGCCTTACTGAAAGCCTCAATCCCAAACCAACCCCTAGCCGCTACCCGCCGGGCGCTGGTAGAGATCTGAGAGGATTGGACGGCTGTATGCAATATCGGATTAAATACACGCAGCCTATCAGACGTCAAGGCGGAGCTGCCATATAAACCAGGTGTCTATGGACTAGGGGTTGCTTTTGGACGGGGCATTGGCCTTCCTGTAACAGCATACCCTGTGGCCTGCCCCCCGTCCTCTAACAGTTCCTGTAGACAGGCGAGGTAGTAGCGCCTCATCTTCCTGGCTGTGTCCCGTCTCTCCCTCAGCACCTCGACACGGATCATCTCTGCCGCTCGCTCCTTACTCTGCTGGAGATAGCGCAGCATGTCCCCTGGAGAACAAAACACCACGGGACATGAAAGGCCTGCAGCATGTCCCCTGGAGAACAAAACACCACGGTACATGAGGAGAGGCCTGCAGCATGTCACCTGGAGAACAAAACACCATGGGACATGAAAGGCCTGCAGCATGTCCCCTGGAGAACAAAACACCATGGGACATGAGAGGCCTGCAGCATGTCCCCTGGAGAACAAAACACCATGGGACATGAAAGGCCTGCAGCATGTCCCCTGGAGAACAAAACACCACGGTACATGAGGAGAGGCCTGCAGCATGTCCCCTGGAGAACAAAACATCATGGTACATGAGGAGAGGCCTGCAGCATGTCCCCTGGAGAACAAAACACCACGGTACATGAGGAGAGGCCTGCAGCATGTCCCCTGGAGAACAAAACACCACGGCACATGAGGAGAGGCCTGCAGCATGTCACCTGGAGAACAAAACACCATGGCACATGAGGAGAGGCCTGCAGCATGTCCATCATCGAAGACCATTCACACTTCAACTGGGGTGGGTTTCCTTACAGCCCTGTAGCTAAAGTCCTGGTATATTTCTCTCACCTCTGATTTTCTCAACAGCTTTCATGTACTGTTCCCTCATCTCTTCAAGGCCAACATGGAGACTCCGCTCCATGTCTGAACTCCTGCAGTGAACATTTATTCATTTAGAACATGAATTTGGTAACCAGTGACTTCGCATCCGACTAGAGATATTCAATATGGATGAGTCAAAAGACATGTTTACATACCCGGAGGATTCTTTGGCTGCAGATCTTTTCAATTCCTCCAGTTTCTGCAGGTTGTCCTCTTTCTCTTTCCGTAGGGTCACCTCATGCTCATCTACAAATAGAGGGAGGGAGGTAGGGGGGGAGGAGGCGAGGGAGGACACGGAATTAGACTCACACTCAGCCAATAGATGGTCAATTTATCACTTGATGCAATCCTTTTTGTGACCCTTAACACTAGAACCGCCAAGACGGTCAAATTTGACCGTCTTCAATTTTGTAATTTCAATAACTTCATTTAAATTAAAAACCTTGAACCCACCCGTCCCTGACTTTTTCTAAATATGTATATTTTACACTCTAGCAGTACTTTTAGTTAAATATCATAAAATACAAAAAAAATTGAGCATTTCCTCCTCAAAGTGCCATGACGGTAAGAATGACTGTATGCATATTTAACAGTAGAATAGCCCGGGCCTTGACGAGTACCAATAGCCGCCAGTCTAATAAATCAATTTAATATACACAATCACATAGAAATCCATTAATATTTTGTTTAGGAAGGTCATAAAAAGTAAGACTATAATGGAATATAACAGAAGAAAATAGAAAGGATATTTTTTTTCTCCAAATGGCTAACGTTGATTGTCGCCAGTGCTCACACGAGGAACGTGTTCGTGGCGCCTCGGGTATTTTAGCAATGAGATATTTGACAGAGACCATCCAAGCAATTTGTAGAGTTGTTTGGCAAAAAAAATGTCAGGGTATAGCGATCAGAACATCTGGCCTGCATGGACCTCTGTGGGATGATATGGAAGAAGTGCTATTTGCTTAGCTCAGTTCCCATCTTCGTCAACGCACGCTGCGCTGGTCATCAGTCTCTTCCTTCTCGATTTGATAATATTGTCTCCCATCACACGATTGTCAGTTTAATGTTGTCTTTAGACCACAACTATTTGTATTAGTTTGAATATTAGTTTAGGACGGACCAGCCGGGCAGGCAACTGTTGTCTTACAGACAGAAAATACCCTACCGTCTTATTTGAATAATTACAGTCTATATGCGCTTCTGGATCAATCAATACATTTTCTGACTGATTACAGGTTTCTTATAACCTATTTTAACGTAATAAATGCATTCATTTAGCAATTTATTATGGAATATTTACACAATTGAAATATCAAAAATGGTCAGAATGACCGTCATGACCAGTCCAAGTAGTTGACCCCTAGCCCCTACAACCTGGCCACGTCCAACCAATTCTTTCAGATCTAAATAATGTAAGCAGTATAGTCATATTTCTCCTTTTCCCTTTGACAGGTTAGGTGAAAGATTTTCCAAACAGTGTATACCTTTCGAGTCCTGTTAGATCTGTAGACGTCTACTAAGTACCTATGGCAGTGTTTCCAAAACGTGGTCCTTGGGCCCCCCCCTAGGGGTGCACCTTTTGTTTGTTTTGCCCATAGCCCTACAGAGGTGATTCAAATAATCAAACCTTGATGATGAGTTGCTCATTTGAATCAGCTCTGTAGCGCTATGGGGATGTGCACCCCCTTTGAGTCCCCAGGTCCAGGATGAAGAACCACTGGCCTAAGGAATAGGAGCCATGGGGTTGATTTGGGATTCAACAGGGAGTTTACCTTTGAGGAACTGCATGGAGGCCTTGTGGTCCTTGACGGTCGTCTGTAGCTGTCTGCAGGCCTTCTCTAGATGCCTCTGGAGGTCCTGACTCTGCTTCTGCAGCTTGGTCACGGTCTCAGCACACCGCTTCCCACAACCACCCTCTTCTCTCGTCTGAGCAGTGGAGCCTGAGTAGGCGGAAGAACAACAAATCATATGAAATCCTACTTAAAAAGGTTTTTGCTCTCACTTCAGGCATTTTATGTATTCTTCAAAATTGGGGGGTTCAATTCCCGCTGAGATCACATACACACTCATTGTACTGCAGGTTTCTGTGGATAACAGGGTCTGCTAAGTGCCATATTATTCCATTCACAGTGAATAGAGAAGACTTGAGAAGAAACATACTATGAATCTGGTTGAGTTCTTTCTCATGGCGCTCTTGAGTTTCCTTCAGCACCCGGCCAAGCCTCTCCTCACTGATCTGGAGAACAACATGAAATAAGTATTAGTTAGATTCAACTATCAATATCTTACACAATACAGTATTTTAACACAGTGGTAGCCCTGCTTCCAGGTCACAGCTCTAAAGTCTAATGATACTAGTTATCACACTGACGGTAGAATATATATATATATATATATATGTGTGTGTGTGTGTGTGTGTGTGTGTGTGTGAGTGTGTGAGTGAGTGTGTGAGTGAGACAGAGAGAGAGAGAGAGAGAGAGAGAGACAGAGAGACAGAGAGAGAGAGACAGAGAGAGGAGAGGAGACAGAGACAGAGACAGAGACAGAGACAGAGAGACAGAGAGACAGAGAGACAGAGAGACAGAGAGACAGAGAGAGAGAGAGAGAGAGAGAGAGAGAGACAGAGAGACAGAGAGAGAGAGAGAGACAGAGAGAGAGAGAGAGAGACAGAGAGAGAGAGAGCGCCACCTTCTTCCACTCCTTCTTTGCCTGGGCTACAGCTTTAAGGAGAAGGTCTTTACAGGTAGACATGAGGAGTTCTCCGACGCTCCCGCTGGCTCTCCTCCTCCCCTCCACCTCTCCTCTGTTTTCCTTCTCTTTGTGGGCTCCTCCTCTGAGGAGCACAGCCTGCACCTCCTTCAGCCCAGCCTTAAGCTCCTGGAGCACCTCCTCCCGTGCCTCCTCTCTGCCCTGCCTCCTCTCCACCTGGCCCCTCCTCTCCTCCTGGCTCTTCCAGTCCTCCTCTCGGTCCCTCAGAGCCTGCTGCAGCTCAGCCTCCTTCTGCAAGAGGAGCTCCTTCCTCTGGCGCTCCAGCTCCCCATTGGCCTCCTTCCGCGCCTGTTTCAGCTGCTCCTCCTGGAAGATCTGCAGGGAGGAGATCTCCTGCTGTTTGTCTCTGCTCCAGGAGGCTCTGGCTGCAAGTAGCTCGGCCTCCAGCAGGGCAGCCTTATCCTCCCTCTCACGGCCTAGCTGGCTTTGCAGATCATCCACCTGGCTCTGCAGATGTGCCACCTCCTCCACCTCCGTCTTCAGGTCCTCCTCCAGCTGCCTCCAACGCTGCACCTCTTCTTGGAGCTCCTCAACCCTCTGGTCTCCTCCTGCTCCTCCCTGCTCCTCCTCCTCTGAACTCCTCAGCCTCTCCTCCTGCCACCTCCCCTCTGCTGCCCTCAGGGCTAGGGACACCTGACACAAGCAGAGAGAAACTACAACTACAAGGTGCTTTGGAGTGAAGCAGAAGAAGTGCTACGTTTTGTTACCATCGGACTACTGGGATGAAGTTAGTTAAAAAGGACCATTTCACCGCTAATCTTTCAATTCATTCATCGTTTAGATGTTAAATACTGTAGAAACTTTGCCAAAAAGATGAGTGGTGGTCCCCAATATAAAAGCAACATCACAGACTGATTCAGACACGAACACAGTGACACCCAGCTGTACCTGTTGTTGAACATGTTGCTCCTGTTCACTCTCCCAGTTCTCCCGCTCTCTCTGGAGCGCTGCCTTGTACTCCGGCAGGGAGGGGAGGTCCTGGAGCCACCGGCTGTGGCCTCTGGTTACTGCTCCTTCAACCTGTAGGAAGAGACAAAAAAATCAGAGAGACATTCACCAAGCATCTCAAAATAGGAGTACTGATCTAGGACCAGTTTAGCCTTTTAGATCATAATGAATCAGATTATATGGAGAAAGGGAAAGACCTGATCCTAGATCAGGGGGTGTATTCACTAGGAACCAAAACAGAACCAAATGGAACCAAACCGGGAAGGACATACACTACATGACCAAAGGTATGTGGACATCTGCTCGTCGAACATCTCATTCCAAAATCATGGCCATTAATATGTTGTTGGTCCCCCCCCTTTGCTGCTACAACAGCCTTCAATCTACTGGGAAGGCTTTCCACTAGATGTTGGAACATGGCTGCGGGGACTTGCTTCTATTAAGCCACAAGAGCATTAGTGAGGTCGGGTACTGATGTTTGGCGATTAGGCCTGGCTCGCAGTCGGCGTTCCAATTCATCCCAAAGGTGTTCGATGGGGTTGAGGTCAGGGCTCTGTGCAGGCCAGTCAAGTTCTTCCACACAGATCTCGACAAACCATTTCTGTATAGACCTCGGTTTGTGCACGGGGGCATTGTCATGCAGAAACATGTTGCCACAAAGTTGGAAGCACAGAATCGTCTAGAATGTCATTGTATGCTGTAGCGTTAAGATTTCCCTTCACTGGAACTAAGGGGCCTAGCCAGAACCATGAAGAACAGCCCCAGACCATTATTCCTCCTCCACCAAACTTTACAGTTGGCACTCTGCATTGGGGCAGGTAGCGTTCTCCTGGCATCCGCCAAACCCAGATTCGTCCGTCGGCCTGCCAGACGGTGAAGCGTGATTAATCACTCCAGAGAACACGTTTCCACTGCTCCTGAGTCCAATGGCGGCGAGCTTTACGCCACCCCAGCCGACACTTGGCATTGCGCATGGAAACCCATTTCATTAAGCTCCCGACTAACAGTTATTGTGCTGAAGTTGCTTCCAGAGGCAGTTTGGGCCTCGGTAGTGAGTGTTGAAATCGAGGACAGATGATTTTTACGCGCTACGGTCTTCAGCACTCGGCGGTCCCGTTCTGTGAGATTGTGTGGCCTACCACTTTGCGGCTGACCCGTTGTTGCTCCTAGGCGTTTCCACTTCACAATAACAGCACTTAGAGTTGACCGGGGCAGCTCTAGCAGGGCAGAAATTTGACTTGTTGGAAAGGTGGCATCCTATGACGGTGCCATGTTGAAAGTCACTGAGCCCTTCAGTAAGGCCATTCTACTGCCAATGTTTGTCTATGGAGATTGCATGGCTGTGTGCTCGATTTTATACACCTGTAAGCAACGGGTGTGGCTGAAATAGCCGAATCCACTCATTTGAAGGGGTGTCCACATACTTTTGTATATACAGTGTCCCTGAATGTGTCCAATAGAAACACGTTTTCGTTGCAACAAGTTTTCAGTTTGGAGTAAACGGTTTCCATAGCAAAAGGTTTTGGACGAATGACTACACCCCAGCACTACTTCTCTGAGACACTTTTATGAATACGGGCCCAGACCTGATCCTAGATCAGGGGCCCAGCTCTGTGATGGTCACTATGGCTCCAACGTTACAGAGTAGATCCCTCCCTTCCTGTCCCGACCTGGGCTCCAACCAGGGACCCCTCATACTCAAGAAGCACCATCAATACTACTGACCCAGAAAAGCCACGACACAGTCATTTGATTTCACATTAAAACACACCTCACAAGTGGATAGGTCTCCCATGAAAAAAACATGGCGATGTGATCACCTGTGTAACTAAAAGATGAATACATATGATTCAGACAGAAGACTTGATTAAAAATGGTCCCTCCCCTGACCTGTTTGGCCATGTCCTCCAGGTGTTTCTCCTGTAGTTCTTTCTGGACTCGTTTCCCAGCATCCTCCACTGCCCTGCGTCGTGCCGTGTCTGCCTCTCGCTGCAGCTGGAGCCTCTGTTCCCGGAGCCTGTAGTAGTTAGTAGTAGTAGTTAGTAGTAGTAGTAGTACCAGTAGTAGTAGTATTGGTAGTAGCAGTAGTAGTAGTAGTAGTAGTTAGTAGTAGTAGTAGTTGTTAGTAGTAGTAGTACCAGTAGTAGTAGTATTGGTAGTAGTAGTAGTAGTTAGTAGTAGTAGTACCAGTAGTAGTACCAGTAGTATTAGTAGTAGTAGTAGTAGTAGTAGTAGTAGTAGTAGTAGCAGTAGCAGCAGTAGTAGTGGGGGGAGCAGTAGTAGTAGTAGTAGTAGTAGTAGTAGTAGTAGTAGTAGTAGTAGCAGTAGTAGTGGTAGTAGTAGTAGTGGTAGTAGTAGTAGTAGTAGTAGTAGTAGTAGTAGTAGTAGTAGTGTTTATTGGTTGTTCACAGTCATAGACATCCTATGCTTCTCATTAGAGCCAAGGGCTTAAGTCAAGTAAGTCAATCAATCAATCAGACTGATTTGTACACAATTTACAACCATAGATTGTCATGAAGAAATGAAATGCGTAAACAGAATAAAATGCGTAAAAGACCTGGTGTCCAGCTCCTCCATACTGCAGCCTGGAGCAGCCTTGGTCTTCTCAGGGCTGGATGTCTGACAGGCCTTCTCCTCCGCAGTGAGGTCTGTCTGAGAGGAAGACTCCTGGGTGTCTGTGGGTCTCGGTCTTCTGGCGTCTGCTACGGCTGCCTCCAACCTCTGAGCCCAGTACCTCTCCGTCTTCACAGGACAGAGGAGGGAAAACCATAGAGATATATTATCCAGGGACGTGATCGGGACAATGAGAATGTTTACATGCACACTAATAATTTGGTATTAAACTGGATTAATCGCAGAAGGCAGAGTATGGCATTAGTCATGTAAACACCTTAATCTTCTTATCGTAAATCGGCGTACGGTCATAATCGGAGTAAGCATACACTTGATTAAAACACCTGGTTTTCTGAGCAATCTTTCAAATTATTAGGACATGTAAACAGCTTAAAAATGGGTGTTCCAGCTGTGTATTTGATCTACGCATGTGGCAGCACCAGCCCAGCGAGCCTCCCTCTTATGCGCGAGTCAAGTTATGAGTTCGGAAAAACTGAAAGTATGCATCTTAGAAACAGTTCACATACAAACTTTATATGTCCGAACTCAGAATCAAATAGGCTTCCCAAAAACAACATGGTCGCTGTGGTAGAACGTTTATTTTAATTGCCGATTTTCTGCATTTACCAATGTCCCATAAGGTAGCTTGATTTCAGATGTGTCCATGTAAATACGATTTTTAGGTTAAAATGCATGTAAATATTTAAATCGTATTATTGTGTGCATGTAACCGTACTCAATAATAGCACATCAAGAAAAGTAGCATAACGTATTGGTTTAGGAGGGGAAGGGGAAATGCAGGAATTCCCCCAATAAAACATAACCCTGATGATCACAGATCTGCACCTCTAGTCTACTATTATATCTGACGTACTAGATTTCATAGTACATTCTGTATATTTTTCAATAAATCTTTCATGCTTGATTACTTTATTTTTTATTGACAGTATTGTATTTGTCTTACTGTTCTATTTGTTTTTATATATACACTGAACAAAAATAAACGCAACATGTAAAGTGTTGGTCCCATGTTTCATGAGCTGAAATAAAAGATCCCATAGATTTTCCATACGCACAAAAAGCTTATTTCTCTCAAATTTGCTACACAAATTTGTTTACATCCCTGTTAGTGAGCATTTCTCCTTTGCCAAGATAATCCATCCACCTGACACGTGTGGCATATCAAGAAGTTGATTAAACAGCATGATCAATTACACAGATGCACCTTGTGCTGGGGACAACTCTAAAATATGCAGCTTTGTCACACAACACAATGCCACAGATGTCTCGCAGTTTTGAGGGAGAGTGCAATTGACATGCTGACTGCAGGAATGTCCACCAGAGCGGTTGCCAGATAATTGAATGTTCATTTCTCTACCAATAGCCGCCTCCAACGTCGTTTTAGATAATTTGGTAGTACGTCCAACCGGCCTCACAACCACAGACCACGTGTAACCACACCAGCCCAGGACCTCCACATCCGGCTTCTTCACCTGTGGGATCGTCTGAGACCAGCCACCCGAAAGCTAATGAAACTGAGGAGTATTTCTGTCTGTAATAAAGCCCTTTTGTGGGGAAAAACTCATTCTGATTGGCTGGGCCTGGTTCCCCAATGGGTGGGCCTATGTCCTCCCAGGCCCAGTCATGTGAAATCCATAGATTAGGGCCTGATTAATTTATTTCTGTATATATACACACACACATTTCACTGCACTGTTGGGGAAAGCTCGCAAGTAAGCATTTCATTGTACCTTTTACACCCAGCTGTGTCACAGAGTTTCCAAACCCAGAGGCGCTACATCACGATACTTCGAGGAACGTGTCACGAAGCAGACTCGACAGACCAGACCCCGGTTTGGCAAGTCAATGGTAGAAGTCAAATATTATTCCTTAGTTGTTAATTTTCTCGAAATCTAAAAGGCATGACTTATAGATCTAAAGGCATGACCTATAGATTAAAGGCATGACCTATAGATTAAAGGCATGACCTATAGATGAAAGGCATGACCTATAGATGAAAGGCATGACCTATAGATTAAAGGCATGACCTATAGATTAAAGGCATGACCTATAGATTAAAGGCATGACCTATAGATTAAAGGCATGACCTATAGATTAAAGGCATGACCTATAGATTAAAGGCATGACCTATAGATTAAAGGCATGACCTATAGATTAAAGGCATGACCTATAGATTAAAGGCGTGACCTATAGATTAAAGGCGTGACCTATAGATTAAAGGCGTGACCTATAGATTAAAAGGCATGACCTATAGATTAAAGGCATGACCTATAGATTAAAGGCATGACCTATAGATTAAAAAGGCATGACCTATAGATTAAAAAGGCATGACCTATAGATTAAAGGCATGACCTATAGATTAAAGGCATGACCTATAGATTAAAGGCATGACCTATAGATTAAAGGCCTGACCTATAGATTAAAGGCATGACCTATAGATTAAAAAGATATGACCTATAGATTAAAGGCCTGACCTATAGATTAAAGGCCTGACCTATAGATTAAAGGCCTGACCTATAGATTAAAGGCCTGACCTATAGATTAAAGGCATGACCTATAGATTAAAGGCATGACCTATAGATTGGAGCCAATATCTTCAGTAGTTGAACATGTTATTACTACACCCTCGTGAAAGTGACAACCTGACACGTTTTCATTTTTTGTCAAAAACAACTTTATATCGGCGCGACACGACCGTTAGACCAGATGACGTGTTTTCTGCTCATGAGCTTAGCTAGCTAACGTCGCCGTGAACGTCGCCTATAAAAGGTGATCTGGGATTTCTATTGGAGAAGCTGTTTCTGCTCATCTTCATACTGTGCTGTCTTTGGCTGTCTCCTGTGCATATGACAAATACAAACTTTGATTTTTTTTGTCCATGGGGTGGCAGTACTGATACACTCATAAAGCAAGAAGAGCTAGCTGGAGGTCACACAACAAGACAACTCCTACCTTCTCCTTCTCCTCCCTCCACGTAGCCTTGGCCTTGGTCAGCTGGGTTTGGACCTGTTGTCTGACCTCCTCGTCCTTCTCTTCAGCCCACAGGGCTCGGAGCTTGGTGACAGTCTCCTGATGCTGGCTCTCCAGGTCTGATCTCAGCTTCTCCATAGCAGCTCTGCTCTCCTCTAGAGTTTTCAGCTGAGAATAGGACACAAATCGTCAAAAGCCATTCTCAATTAATTATCCGCTTGAGCTGGGAACTTTTCACAGAGATCAGAAAACAGCCCTTATTTCCCTTCTAAAAATTGGTAAAGATCCTTTGGAACGTTCCAGCTCCAGGCCCTTTGGAACATTCCAGCTCCAGGCCCTTTGGAACATTCCAGCTCCAGGCCCTTTGGAACATTCCAGCTCCAGGCCCTTTGGAACATTAGCTCCAGGCCCTTGGAACATTCCAGCTCCAGGCCCTTTGGAACATTCCAGCTCCAGGCCCTTTGGAACATTCCAGCTCCAGGCCCTTTGGAACATTCCAGCTCCAGGCCCTTTGGAACATTCCAGCTCCAGGCCCTTTGGAACATTCCAGCTCCAGGCCCTTTGGAACATTCCAGCTCCAGGCCCTTGTCAATTTTGAATTGTGATTTCAAGCTGCATGCGAAGGTTCTGTCAAGAAGATCGGACACTTGTATTTCATCCCTAGTGATCCGGACCAGGCGGGCTTCGTAAAGGGCCGTCAATTTACTACATATTGACGCGGTTCAGCAGCAGGCCCGGTGCAGCCTGTTATTTGGATGCTGTCAGAGAAGGCCTTGGACCGTGTGGAGTGGGACTACATATTAGCAGTTTTGAAGCGGTTTGACTTCGGACCCTCAGTTATCCAGTTATTACACTGGTCCCTCTGCACGCGTTCAAACATGCCATGGGTCCGCCTGAGTTTGAATTGCATAGGAGTACGAAACAGGGTTGCCCGCTTTCTCCGAGCCGATTTGCGGTCTCACTAGAACCTCTAGCGCAGGCTGTTAGGGAACATCAGTATGTATGTATGTATGTATGTATGTATGTATGTATGTATGTATGTATGTATGTATGTATGTATGTATGTATGTATGTATGTATGTATGTAGTATGTATGTATGTATGTATGTATGTATGTATGTATGTATGTATGTATGTATGTATGTATGTATGTATGTATGTATGTATGTATGTATGTATGTATGTATGTATGTATGTATGTATGTATGTATGTATATATATATATATATATATATAGCCTATATTAAATCAGAGGAACAACTCATATCTCCCTTCACACTGATTACATTTTGATGTACCTATCTGACATTGCCGACTCTGTTCAAGTCCTTGGCGTCTTTGAAGGATTTGGTTATTTTACGTGCTATTTAATGTCATTAAACGCCACAGACAAAGAAGTCAATTTACCATCATTGCCTGTCTCTTGAATGTCCCGGCTTTACTTACCTGGGCATTACAGATCAGACCCACCCACCCACCCTCATCATTGGTGACAACGTTAGTGCATCCCTCGTTAAAATCCAAGAGAGATTTAAATAATTGGTCCCCCCTGAGTGTCGGTCAAATTGTTTTCGATTCTACCCTGCATCAATAAAAAAAAATGCAACGCTTCCTCTTTCACACCCTCTTAACTTCTTTAAGGACATTGATGCCTTGCTCAGAAACTTAAAATCAGCCTTTCCACTTTAACACGTCCAAAAAAGTTGGGTGGCATTTCTTTGCCCAACTTCAGATATTACTATTGGGCATTCCAGCTGAGAGCTTTTAAAGGAAAAATCCACTCAAAACGACTAATTCCCCTAATTTACACTGTTAAATAACACTAACATGTGAGAACAATATTTTTTGTGAACAAATGTTTCATTTTGTCGTTATAATAAGGTTGGTAGCAACATGTGAAAACAGCTGTGAAAATCTGTTGAAGCTCAAGTTGACTACAAAACCCACAATGCAATGCTCTCTCTATGGGCTGGCTGGCTAGCTGGTTAGTTAGCAAACGTAGCTACACACATTAATACCCAAGACAATATCAGCATGTAACGTAGCTAGTCAGCTGTAAAATCACCTAAACAAACTGAACTATCAATTCAGGAGTCTACAATCTCACCACGTTCAACCTGCAGATCGATGTGCCTCGCAGAGTGGAGTCTAACATTCACAACGGCACCCTGCAATGCACCCTGGACTGAAGAGGCAGACAAATAGGAAAAAATGTGGTGGAGCCTCTGTTCAATGACACAATTCTCGAGGGAGGAATACCGCAAAAATATGATCAATGGCTCATTCGAGAGAAGACATCCTCCCGCGTTATGACGACATCGGCCTGTATGACCTAAAAGTCGTTTTCCTATTAACTTCCAGGGTAGTGAGAGCGGCTTTATCGCAAAGCTACGTCACACCGGCCAAATCTCTGCATGCTTCAACTGCAATAGCTTCTGTAGAATTGCAGGAAATGTGCTTTAAAACTGCACATTTCTCTCTCAGCCTCATGACAAAATGTGTAGAATTGCAGGAAGTTGGCTTTAAAAACAGCAACATTTTGTCACTGCGGCCAACAGGAAGGCCTCTAAAATGTTTGCACCATTGGTCACGCCCACCACCTAAACCCCATTTTTGAAATGATATCTTCAACCAACAGGGTCTTCCATCTTTACAAGATCTGAAGGACACTTATTCTATCCTCGGCTCATAACGGTTTTTCTACCTCAAACTACGTACAGCTATGAAAACCTATGGTGTCCCATGGGATACATGTCCAGGCTCCCAACCCTCATGTAATGTTGATTTCCTCTACCAGAAAGACTGAAATGTTGTCCCTAATTCATAATAAAGTCATCTTCACACAGCGTCAACACTCTCCGCTGTCACAATGATGTGGGAAAGAGACCTGGAGAGCCTCGGTATCGAATGGAATTGGCCCATGTTATGGAACAACATTTTCATTTAAATAAAATAAAATAAAACATTTCCAATCAGCTGATACATAAAAAATTTGCACACAGGACATTTTATTTATTTAATTTTTTCTTATATTTTATATTTATATTATGTACACTGGATAGGTGCAGTGAAATGTGTTGTTTTACAGGGTCAGCCATAGTAGTACGGCGCCCCTGGAGCAAATTAGGTTTAAGTGCCTCGCTCAAGGACTATATATTTTTCACCTTGGAAGGCTCAGGAATTCGAACCAGCAACCTTTCGGTTAATGACCTAACGCTCTACCCGCTAGGCTACCTGCTGCTCCGGAGCGTAGATTTAAACTGAAGCTTGCGGACAATGATCAACGTAATAAATGCTCCTTTTCTGTTATAGGAAACTACATGCATATGTTTTGGCACTGTATAACTGTTGAAGCTCTTTGGAAATATATATGTTGTTGTTGACGTCTTAGGAAAAGTTCTCAATAAGATATTTCATGCTCTTTGGTTACAGTCCAAACTTCTACGTCTTTTCAAGAAAAGCTAATAATCTTAGCAGCTTCAACAACTGGTTCAAAAGCTGGTTTGAACCGAATAATGCACTGTGCTAACGTTATAATAATAATAATAATAATAATAATAATAATAATAATAATAATAATGCCATTTAGCAGACGTTCAACGACATATGTATAGTAGAAAGATCAACTGCCAAAACGAATGGAGCTAGCATTGAGACACTAACCAACTGGTCCAAGTCTATCACGTACCCCCAGAACGTGATGTAGGACACTTAAGCAATAAGGCACCTCGGGGGTTTGTGGTATATGGCCAATATACCACGGCTAAGGGCTGTTCTTACGCACGACGCAACCGGAGTGCCTGGATACAGCCCTTAACCGTGGTATATTGGCCATATAGCCACAAACCCCAGAGGTGCCTTATTGCCATTATAAAACTGGTTACCAACATAATCAGAGCAGTAAAAATAAATATTTTGTCATACCCGTGGTATACGGTCTGATATACCACGGCTGTCAGCCAATCAGCATTCAGGGCTCGAACCACCTACTTTAGGATGTTTGGCTGCTATTATAGGCCACTGTCCGTATGTTTGGTCATTACATGTGTCTGTTCTGTGTTTCCCTGACTCTTCATTTATTTGTTAGTTGTTTTCTTCCTCTTGTTCAGTGTGGTCGCTCCCCTGAAGACTTCTTATTTGTCTTATATAGAAAATAAATAAAAATTATAGTTCACAGAAATAAAAAGGCATTCTCTGCACCAGTGTTCCTTGCCCGTTTCCAGACCTGTTTTAGCTCTACAGCCAACTCCACATGACAACAAACACAGGAGTAGACAAGACAACACAACAACAAGACAACAACAAACACAAGACAACACAACACAACTAGTTCTGGGACGAGGCTATTGTTCATATAGCATGTAGAGCATGGCGCTTGCAAACCCAGGGTTGTGGGTTCGATTCCCACGGGGGGCCAGTATGAAAAATGTATGCACGCACTGAATAAGAGCGTCTGCTAAATGACTAAAATGTAAATGTAAGTGTGTGTACTAGACTATATACCTCCTTCTGTCTCCTTTCCTCCTCCTCTTCCATTCTTCCCTGCAGGTTTTCCTCCAGCCTGTCTTTCTCCTTGCAGAGTGAGATGTAACACTCCTGTACTGCCACCATCTCCCCATTCGCCTCACACAGCTTGGCTCTGTCCAGAGAAGAAAGGATGTCACTGTAGATGAGGTTATACAGGAGACCTCAAACTGTTCCTGACGTAGTTTGAGAGAGCAGAGTATGGTTTATCTGCCGCATAGCAGACACTTTCACTCAAGGCGGCGACAGGCAGCGACCTACAGGCGGCAGGTAGCGACCTACAGGCGACAGGTAGCGACCTACAGGCGGCAGGTAGCGACCTACAGGCGGCAGGTAGCGACAGGTAGCGACCTACAGGCGGCAGGTAGCGATCTACAGGCGACAGGTAGCGACCTACAGGCGGCAGGTAGCGACCTACAGGCGACAGGTAGCGACCTACAGGCGGCAGGTAGCGACCTACAGGCGGCAGGTAGCGACCTACAGGCGGCAGGTAGCGACCTACAGGCGACAGGTAGCGACCTACAGGCGACAGGTAGCGACAGGTAGCGACCTACAGGCGAAAGGTAGCGACCTACAGGTAGCGACCTACAGGTAGCGACCTACAGGTAGCGACCTACAGGCGGCAGGTAGCGACCTACAGGCGACAGGTAGCGACCTACAGGCGACAGGTAGCGACCTACAGGCGGCAGGTAGCGACCTACAGGCGACAGGTAGCGACCTACAGGCGACAGGTAGCGACCTACAGGCGGCAGGTAGCGACCTACAGGCGGCAGGTAGCGACCTACAGGCGACAGGTAGCGACCTACAGGCGGCAGGCAGCGACCTACAGGGGGCAGGTAGCGACCTACAGGCGGCAGGTAGCGACCTACAGGCGGCAGGTAGCGACCACAGGCGGCAGGTAGCGACCTACAGGCGGCAGGTAGCGACCTACAGGGCAGGTAGCGACCTACAGGCGGCAGGTAGCGACCTACAGGCGGCAGGCAGCGACCTACAGGCGGCAGGTAGCGACCTACAGGCGACAGGTAGCGACCTACAGGGGGCAGGTAGCGACCTACAGGCGACAGGTAGCGACCTACAGGGGGCAGGTAGCGACCTACAGGGGGCAGGTAGCGACCTACAGGCGGCAGGTAGCGACCTACAGGCGACAGGTAGCGACCTACAGGCGACAGGTAGCGACCTACAGGCGACAGGTAGCCAAGTGGTTAAGAGCGAAAGGTCGACGGTTCGACTCCCCAAGCTGACTAGGTGAAAAAATCTGTTGACGTGCCCACGAGCAAGTCACTTAACCCCAATTGCTCCTGTAAGTCGCTCTGAATAAGAGCGTCTGATAAATGACTAAAATGTACGCATGTGATCCCTGCGAGAATTGGACCCCAGGGCCAAGCTCTTAGCAACAGCAGCCCCAGGGCCAAGCTCTTAGCAACAGCAGCCCCAGGGCCAAGCTCTTAGCAACAGCAGCCCCAGGGCCAAGCTCTTAGCAACAGCAGCCCCAGGGCCAAGCTCTTAGCAACAGCAGCCCCAGGGCCAAGCTCTTAGCAACAGCAGCCCCAGGGCCAAGCTCTTAGCAACAGCAGCCCCAGGGCCAAGCTCTTAGCAACAGCAGCCCCAGGGCCAAGCTCTTAGCAACAGCAGCCCCAGGGCCAAGCTCTTAGCAACAGCAGCCCCAGGGCCAAGCTCTTAGCAACAGCAGCCCCAGGGCCAAGCTCTTAGCAACAGCAGCCCCAGGGCCAAGCTCTTAGCAACAGCAGCCCCAGGGCCAAGCTCTTAGCAACAGCAGCCCCAGGGCCAAGCTCTTAGCAACAGCAGCCCCAGGGCCAAGCTCTTAGCAACAGCAGCCCTTACTGTAGCTGTTGTATCTGCAGCTGGTGGTCTGCTGTGATGTCATCCATCTGTGCTGTGTGTTCCAGGGCCAGTTCAGAACGAACACGGTTCACTACGTCATCTCTGAACTGCTGCTGGGTCCGCTCATACCTGGACAACACACACATCAGTACAGTGGTAACGCAATGAGTCATTACACACCCGCACAGTCACTTATTTTCCCATGTGATGACTTGTATCCATTAGGAAATTAGCTGTGTCATACAGTGCACACCAGCTATAGAGATAAAACTATACTCTCTCTAGGATGCCAAGACACAGATATACACTTATCTGACATGCAGCACATCAGAAGTATTCCACAGTGCAAGAGTCAGATGTCAACGTTAGACGTGCAGTTTTCACGTGGACAGCCACAACACCCCAGGCTGACCTCTGGGCAGCCTCCTGCTTCTCCTGGTCCAGCTCCTGGATCATCTCTCTCATCTTGGTACACAGCTCAGAGTTAGCCCCCTTCACCTTCTCCTCACTCTGCTTCAGCTCCACGTTCCTCTTCTCTAGGGTCTGGGAGGGAGGGAGGGAGGGAGGGACAGAGACAGAGACAGAGACAGAGACAGAGACAGAGAGACAGAAAAACAACTGTGAGAATGTAACACTGAGGTGTGTGCTGGAAAGAGCGGTTGATGGATCATCATCATAATAATAATAAATAGTAGTAATAATAATAATATGCCATTTAGAAAACACTTTTATCCAAAGCGACTTACAGTCATGCGGGCATAAAACATTTTTACATATGGTTGGTCCCGGGAATCGAACCCACTATCCTGATCTTGCAAAAGCACCATCCTCTACCAACTGAGCTATCATGTATTGGGACTTCAGTTCAACAGAGACACCCTCTTCACACTACCGTGTCAAACCAGAACGAAACTTTTTTGGCTCGTCATAGATTGGTTTAGCTCAGCTTGGTGCAGCTCAATAGTGTGAAAAGCTTTCGAGACTTGTTATCAAATGATAAATTCAGCTGCCAACCTCAAGGCGTTCTTGTAGGCGCTGCCTGTCCTCCTGCAGTCTGGACAACTCTTTCTGGGAAGCTACATCTGGATGCGTGTCCATTGGTCTGGTTTCTGCGGTGTTGCTGGTCTGGTCCTGGTCTAACTGGGTCTGTAGCTGGTCCACCTGCAGGGACGGGATCCAGACAAGAAAGAAAATAGGACAAAATAAGAGAGAAAACAGGACTTTTGGCGATGGGATATGTGAGTTTTAATTATACACAAATCGAGGATGAATCCAAATAGTGGGAATGATTTTAATTTCACGTTTATTTAACCAGGAAACAGCCTTGAGCTTAGAAACCTATTTTGCAAGGGCGATCTGAAATTCCTCGGGGGAAAAAAATAAAATAATGTCCATCACTAACTCGTCCCTGTGAGTCCCATAGCTGGTCCTGTAGCTGGCTGATCCTCTGCCTCTTCCCCTTCAGACTGGCCAGACAGCGCTGGAGCTCGGCCCTCAGCTCCCTCACAGCCCCTTCCTCCTTCTCTCTGGGCAGCTTGGGGTTGGGCTCAGACACCTCCACCAGAGGAGTACTGCCGGGCAGAAGGAGAACATGGTAAAACACAGCTGAGAACTTTATACATGTGCCACGTAGGTAGACGCTTTTATCCGAATCAACTTACAGACAGTTCAGACAGTGCATACATTTGTATTATGTTTGGTCCTTGCGGGATCTGAACCCCCGACTCTGGCGTCGCAAGCGCCATGCTCTACCAACTGAGCCGTACGGGACCACTAATAATACACATTTAAAAAAGTTTCTTAACAGATAAAACTGGAGTTCCGGAGCTTATAAACTGAACAGTGTTGGGGGTCAATTCCATTTCAATGTAGGAAATAAAACGGACATTTTAACTCCTCATTCAGTTTACTTTCTGAATTTGACTGAACTGAAATAAAATTGACACCAACCCTGATACTAAGTGGATACTTCAAGTTCACGTCTAAAAAGGTACAACATTCAATTGTTCCATTGCGTACCTGTGAAGTCGTCCGTTCTTCCAGTTAGTCTTCTTGATCCCCAGGTCTACATAGGAGTCAGACAGCTGCTTCTCCCAGAGATCTCCTCCGTTCACCTCAACAGAGATGACTCCATGTTTCACTGCAGACTCATACAGACAGATCTGCTCCTTCAGCTCAGACAACTCCTCCTGAGATGGAGAAAAAAGTGACATAACATTATAACCGCTATAATAAGGCATTATAAAGGCTTATAACAGGTATTAAAGGCTTATACCAGGTATTAAAGGCTTATAACATGTATTAAAGGCTTATACCAGGTATTAAAGGCTTATAACAGGTATTAAAGGCTTATAACAGGTATTAAAGGCTTATAACAGGTATTAAAGGCTTATAACAGGTATTAAAGGCTTATACCAGGTATTAAAGGCTTATAACAGGTATTAAAGGCTTATAACAGGTATTAAAGGCTTATAAACAGGTATTAAAGGCTGATCTGCTCCGTCAGCTCAGACAGCTTCTCCTATAGAAACCAAGAGGTAAGAGAGACGTGTTATAACCACTAAAGCATTATAAAAGGCTCATGAATGCTTATAAACAGGTATTAAAGGATTATAACAGGTATTAAAGGCTTATAACAGGTATTAAAGGCTTATAAACAGG
Organism: Coregonus clupeaformis; assembly: GCF_020615455.1. Taxonomy (NCBI): domain Eukaryota; kingdom Metazoa; phylum Chordata; class Actinopteri; order Salmoniformes; family Salmonidae; genus Coregonus; species Coregonus clupeaformis. The sequence continues at coordinate 34,664,290 of NC_059217.1, read as the reverse complement.
TATTAAAGGCTTATAAACAGGTCTTAAACGCTTATAACAGGTATTAAAGGCTTATAAACAAGTATTAAAGGCGTATAACAGGTATTAAAGGCTTATAACAGGTATTAAAGGCTTATAACAGGTATTAAAGGCTTATAACAGGTATTAAAGGCTTATAAACAGGTATTAAAGGCTTATAACAGGTATTAAAGGCTTATAAACAGGTATTAAAGGCTTATAAACAGGTATTAAAGGCTTATAACAGGTATTAAAGGCTTATAACAGGTATTAAAGGCTTATAAACAGGTATTAAAGGCTTATAAACTGGTATTAAAGGTCGATCTGATCCTTCAGAAGAGCGGTTTAACATGATGCACATTTTCCTTTCATTACATTCTTACGTTTACATTATTTCGTTACATTTCTTTAACTCGACAAAGTGCACTTCTGCATAGAAACAACAAAAGTGTTTTTTTGTGATACACATTTGACTATTCATTATCAACATCTACATTTCTGGATGCAAATCAAAAAGGACCTAAGAGAATACCTGCAAGGCTTTGTTCATGTTGTCACTCCTGGTCTTGGCTGACTGAGTCTGCTGTAGTTTCATTTGCAGCTGGCCCATCTCCTGGACTGAACCTGAGCAATAAAACAGGTGACGGAGAGGGGGAGGCTTCAATAAAAACAGGTGACGGACAGAGGGGGCTTCAATAAACAGGTGACGGACAGAGAGGGCTTCAATAAAACAGGTGATGGACAGAGAGGGCTTCAATAAAACAGGTGATGGACAGAGGGGGCTTCAATAAAACAGGTGATTGACAGAGGGGGCTTCAATAAACAGGTGATTGACAGAGGGGGCTTCAATAAACAGGTGATGGACAGAGGGGGCTTCAATAAAACAGGTGATGGACAGAGAGGGCTTCAATAAAACAGGTGACGGACAGAGGGGGCTTCAATAAAACAGGTGATGGACAGAGAGGGCTTCAATAAAACAGATGATGGACAGAGGGGGCTTCAATAAAACAGGTGATGGACAGAGAGGGCTTCAATAAAACAGGTGACGGACAGAGGGGGCTTCAATAAAACAGGTGATGGACAGAGAGGGCTTCAATAAAACAGGTGATGGACAGAGGGGGGCTTCAATAAACAGGTGATTGACAGAGGGGGCTTCAATAAACAGGTGATTGACAGAGGGGGCTTCAATAAACAGGTGATGGACAGAGGGGGCTTCAATAAAACAGGTGATGGACAGAGGGGGCTTCAATAAAACAGGTGATGGACAGAGAGGGCTTCAATAAACAGGTGATGGACAGAGAGGGCTTCAATAAAACAGGTGATGGACAGAGAGGGCTTCAATAAAACAGATGATGGACAGAGGGGGCTTCAATAAAACAGGTGATGGACAGAGAGGGCTTCAATAAAACAGGTGACGGACAGAGGGGGCTTCAATAAAACAGGTGATGGACAGAGAGGGCTTCAATAAAACAGATGATGGACAGAGGGGGCTTCAATAAAACAGGTGATGGACAGAGAGGGCTTCAATAAAACAGGTGACGGACAGAGGGGGCTTCAATAAAACAGGTGACGGACAGAGAGGGCTTCAATAAAACAGGTGATGGACAGAGGGGGGCTTCAATAAACAGGTGATTGACAGAGGGGGCTTCAATAAACAGGTGATTGACAGAGGGGGCTTCAATAAACAGGTGATGGACAGAGGGGGCTTCAATAAAACAGGTGATGGACAGAGAGGGCTTCAATAAACAGGTGATGGACAGAGGGGGCTTCAATAAAACAGGTGATGGACAGAGGGGGCTTCAATAAAACAGGTGATGGACAGAGAGGGCTTCAATAAACAGGTGATGGACAGAGAGGGCTTCAATAAAACAGGTGATGGACAGAGGGGGGCTTCAATAAAACAGGTGATGGACAGAGGGGGCTTCAATAAAACAGGTGATGGACAGAGAGGGCTTCAATAAAACAGGTGATTGACAGAGGGGGCTTCAATAAACAGGTGATGGACAGAGGGGGCTTCAATAAACAGGTGACGGACAGAGGGGGCTTCAATAAAACAGATGATGGACAGAGGGGGCTTCAACATTTCCCATGTTGGTGACAGCACTCACACAAACACGGAGCAGTTTGGACAGCACAAACATACACACGGACAGACACAGACGGACACACGCGGACACAGACGGACACAGACGGACACGGACGGACACAGACGGACACAGACGGACACGGACGGACACAGACGGACACAGGCGGACACAGACGGACACAGACGGACACAGGCGGACACAGGCGGACACGGACACACACCAGTCTGTAGCAGTTTGGCACACTGCTGTTGGCTCTTCTCTAGATGCTGTGTGAGGGTGTTGATGACTCCTGCTCTCTCCACCTGCTCCTCCTCTCTCCGTCTAGCCTGCTGCCTCACCTGATCACGCAGACACTGGACCACCTCCGCCTGGAACATACCACAGCAACTACAGTGGTTAGTATGGGATTCACTGACAGCAATGTGACAACTCTCAGGTTCACAGTCTATCGTGACCAGAGAGCACCCAGGACCAATACAGCAAATTTCACGATGGATTAATTTAAAGCCTGCGGTTATAATGCATTCATTACATTGTCATAAGCATGTATGAACCTCTTACAATGTCTCATTAGCTCAAAATAGTCAAGATAGTCAAGAGTGATACCAAGAACAAACGATAAGTGATAATGTTTACTGGTTAATATGACGACAACATCAATTCCACTGGGTCCTGACCTGTTCTTCCAGGGCCTGAGTGCAGGCGTCCAGTCTCTGCTGTAACACCAACAGCTTGGCGTCATGCTGCTCTCTGACCACAGTCAGGTCTCTGTCGTGTTGCTCTCTGGCTCTGGACAGACTGTCTGACCGACACAGTTCCATCATCTGCTGCTGCATGCTGTCCACTGCTGCCTCCGCCACATGCTGCTTTTTAGTGTTCTAGAGGGAGAGAGACAGACACACACACACACACTATTTGTATTCTGCAGGCTTACAGTGGGGGAAAAAAGTATTTAGTCAGCCACCAATTGTGCAAGTTCTCCCACTTAAAAAGATGAGAGAGGCCTGTAATTTTCATCATAGGTACACGTCAACTATGACAGACAAAATGAGAAAAAGAAATCCAGAAAATCACATTGTAGGATTTTTAATGAATTTATTTGCAAATTATGGTGGAAAATAAGTATTTGGTCACCTACAAACAAGCAAGATTTCTGGCTCTCACAGACCTGTAACTTCTTCTTTAAGAGGCTCCTCTGTCCTCCACTCGTTACCTGTATTAATGGCACCTGTTTGAACTTGTTATCAGTATAAAAGACACCTGTCCACAACCTCAAACAGTCACACTCCAAACTCCACTATGGCCAAGACCAAAGAGCTGTCAAAGGACACCAGAAACAAAATTGTAGACCTGCACCAGGTTGGGAAGACTGAATCTGCAATAGGTAAGCAGCTTGGATTGAAGAAATCAACTGTGGGAGCAATTATTAGGAAATGGAAGACATACAAGACCACTGATAATCTCCCTCGATCTGGGGCTCCACGCAAGATACATATGGTGTATGTAGTCATTCAAAAATTATGTTAAACACTATTATTGCACACAGAGTGAGTCCATGCAACTTCCTATGTGACTTGTTAAGCACATTTTTACTCCTGAACTTATTTAGGCTTGCCATAAAAAAAGGGGTTGAATACTCAAGACATTTCAGCTTTTAATTACTTTGAAAAAATGTTTTTTTTTTAAAACACTGACATTATGGTGTATTGAGTGTACACCATACTCAATTTTAAATTTGGCCCGTAACACAATAAAACTTGGAAAAAGTCAAGTGAAAACCTACAGGAGGTTAGCTCTCCAGGAACGGGGTCAGAGTGAAAACCTACAGGAGGGTAGCTCTCCAGGAACGGGGTCGGAGTGAAAACCTACAGGAGGGTAGCTCTCCAGGAACAGGGTTGGAGTGAAAACCTACAGGAGGGTAGCTCTCCAGGAACAGGGTTGGAGTGAAAACCTACAGGAGGGTAGCTCTCCAGGAACAGGGTTGGAACACCCTGGTCTACAACTGTTGCGGTGACCGTATTACTGCCACAACGGAAGTCATGAGTCATGACTGCTGTCAAATTCCACATGACCGTTGAGTCATGATAATCTCCCCTTTTGCACTCTGGACATGCGTTGGTAGTACTCAACTCACTTAAGACCATCAGGTCGCTAACTGCCTGGTACTCAGGGCTCTATTGTCCCTCTAACCATCAGGTCGCTAACTGCCTGGTACTCAGGGCTCTATTGTTCCTCTAACCATCAGGTCGCTAACTGCCTGGTACTCAGGGCTCTATTGTTCCTCTAACCATCAGGGCGCCAACTGCCTGGTACTCAGGGCTCTATTGTTCCTCTAACCATCAGGGCTCTAACTGCCTGGTACTCAGGGCTCTATTGTTCCTCTAACCATCAGGTCGCCAACTGCCTGGTACTCAGGGCTCCATTGTTCCTCTAACCATCAGGTCGCTAACTGCCTGGTACTCAGGGCTCCATTGTTCCTCTACTTCCACTTCAAATGTGTACATGACACTGCAACAAAATTTCCCCATGGGGACAATAAAGTAAGTAAGTAAGTACTCAGGGCTCTATTGTCCCTCTAACCATCAGGTCGCCAACTGCCTGGTACTCAGGGCTCTATTGGCCCTCTAACCATCAGGTCGCTAACTGCCTGGTACTCAGGGCTCCATTGTCCCTCTAACCACTCTGACGTCAATGCAAATGCAATCGAAAACCACATCAAACACTTATCATCAAAACAGTATCATGCTTTTAAAAGTCACCGTTAGGCTACATTGTTTGACCTCACTGTGATTGATCAATTTGAAAGAAAAAAAAAAAAGTTCAACAGGTTGAAACTGAGTGGAAAACATGGATGTTGTTTAAAAACTAAAACAACAAAATGGACAGCGCTTTCTAAGGTGATGATTCATTTTAAAACATTTAAGACGTTGCATGTAGAACATCCATATGCATATTAGAGCTTATGAATATTCATAGGCCAAGTAAAAAATAAAAATATTTAAAATAATGATTGTGTCGTTATACAATGCAATAGCCTACCGCATATTACGCACGACAGAAAAACATTAAAGAAAACATAGATTCAAGACGTTTTTGATACTGTATTAGTATGCATAATGGATGGCCTGGTTACCTTATGCTACGCTCCAAAATGTCTATCCATGAGTCTGGGAGAGAACGTATCGGCCTAGGCGATGCTGTTGGTTCATTGATTGTGCAGGGCTGCTTACAGTTAGCCTACAATCGTGAATTTGTATTTGATTGTAAATAGCTTAGTAATAGGGCATTTTTGTATATTTTCATAATAAAAAATAATGTAAAAAAATCGGCTGACACATTACCTTTTAGCTACAGAATCTCACCACCGTGCGTTTCCATCTCCTCCGCTCTCCCTTTCATTTCATTCTTGGGTAAGCAGAGATAGGGCCTGTCATCAGTTTAAATAAATATGTTTCGTTGTGAAAACATGTTACCGAACAGATTTCACTTGGTTTCCCAAATTAAACACTGGGTAGCAGCAGGAACAGGGTTGGAGAGCCAAAAGGCATACAGAGTTTGGGCGGAATATAATCACCTGTAGCGCAGCGAGAGGCTGCTCCTCAAACAGTGGTTGAGATAAGTGTTCTTATAAGCCCAGACATTTCTATATGCGATCCCGTGTGAAAGTAGAGTTTTAAATGGTTGCCACAAAAAAGAAGAGGATCCCAGCTGCTACTATAATGATTTCTCAGCTGCTTCGCTATAAAACCGGAGTAGCCTACCCAGCTCTCAGTAATTTGCCTCGGTCCTGACTCGTCTCCCAGTTCCTGCCGCTGAAAAACATCCCCACAGCATGATGCTGCCACCACCATGCTTCACCATAGGGATGGTGCCAGGTGTCCTCCAGACGTGACGCTTGGCATTCAGGCCAAAGAGTTCAATCTTGGTTTCATCAGACCAGAGAATCTTGTTTCTCATGGTCTGAGAGTCCTTTAGGTGCCTTTTGGCAAACTCCAAGCGGGTTGTCGTGCCGTTTACTAAGGAGTGGCTTCCGTCTGGCCACTCTACCATAAAGGCCTGATTGGTGGAGTGCTGCAGAGATGGTTGTCCTTCTGGAAGTTTCTCCCATCTCCACAGAGGAACTATGTAGCTCTGTCAGAGTGACCATCGGATTCTTGGTCACCTCCCTGACCAAGGCCCTTCTCCCCCGATTGCTCAGTTTGGCCGGGCGGCCAGCTCTAGGAAGAGTCTTGGTGGTTCCAAACATCTTCCATTTAAGAATGATGGAGGCCACTGTGTTCTTGGGGACCTTCAATCCTGCAGAAATGTTTCGGTAGCCTTCCCCAGATCTGTGCCTCGACACAATCCTGTCTCGGAGCTCTACGGACAATTCCTTCGACCTCATGGCTTGGTTTTTGCTCTGATATGCACTGTCAACTGTATAGACAGGTGTGGACCCTATATAGACAGGTGTGTGCCTTTCCAAATCATGTCCTATCAATTTAATTTACCAGAGATGGACACCAATCAAGTTGTAAAAACATCTCAAGGATGATCAATGGAAACAGGATGCACCTGAGCTCAATTTCAAGTCTCATAGCAAAGGGTCTGAATACTTATGCAGATAAGGTATTTCTGTTTTTTTATACATTTTGAAAAACTTCTAAGAACCTGTTTTCGCTTCGTCATTATGGGGTATTGCGAGTAGATTGCTGAGGAAATGTTCTTATTTAATCCATTTTAGAATAAGGCTGTAACGTAACAAAATGTGGAAAAAGTCAAGAGGTCTGAATACTTTCCGAAGGCACTCTAAATAACAGATTTGTTGCGATTGTGTATATTATAGTGCACATCAGTGGCTTGTATGCATGGGGGCCTGGAGATGCTAAACGTGTTTCTGTTAATTAACGGTCAATTGCCGTGAGACCGGCAGTAATCCGCATGACAATAACTGGCTGACAAAACGTCATGACCACCGCCACAGCCCTAGGACAACGTTCCAATCCAACCGACTAGAATTTGAATACAAGTCTCCCATCAAGCGCAGGGTGTTCTACAACCCCAAAATCCATTATCGTCATGGTAACGTCAACTGACATAAACCGTACCTCATGATCTCGGTCAGTGAGCGCCTGAACCCGCAGCTCCAGGGACTTAACGCTAGTCTGCAGTAGCACCTCTCTCTCCTTGGCCTCCTCCGTCACTCTGTTGGACTCCGTCAGACTCACCACTAGACCCTCCTTCTCATCTGGGGGGGGGGAGAGGAACATCTAGCTATTCATGTGTAACAGAGTGCATTCGGTTCTGCCATGAGATGGGCTGGAACTCACAACCATCTGCCCCAAAAAAACACACCACTCAAAGCTAACCCTCTTAGCCAACAGAGCAAGAGACTAGTCCGTCAATCCGTGAGTGTCAGTTGGCTTTAGGTTTCAGATCTAAGGGAAGGTGAATGTCACCAGCCAACATGTTATGGGTGAGTTTTCACTTCCACTACACATGCGCATGACAGTTCATGAAGTGGGACAGTAGACTAGCATATGGTTTCCCAGTATCCACATACCTCTCACGATGGCAAACTGATGCTCCAGGTATCTCATGTTGCGTCTTGAATCCTCCAGTTTCTGCTCCAGGTCTTCGATCTGTCTCAAGTGGGCCTTGTTCAGGATCTGGAGCTGGGCCAGCTGCTGAGCGTCTGCAGTACCTGGGACACGTGGAACAAAAAAAGGAGGATGAATTTCCTACCTTATCAATAAAACATCAAATAAGCAAGCCATGAAGAACAACAACAATAACAACATAACTGGTCAAATTAGAAGAAGATCATGAACATCCAACCAAGACAATGTGAAAAGACTCACTCTGTGCTGAGTCCAGGAAGTCTCTCTGCAGCTGGTCATAGTGGTCGTCAAGGTGCTGGTGAGGGACCTCGGAGTTGAACATCTTGGTCTGGCTAGCAGGCTGGTAGGGGTTGTAGCTGGCCTTATAATGGTCTCCTGATCCGCCACTGTCAAAGTTCTACAGGAGGACAACATAACAACGGTGAGACAATAAATCAATTTGATCATCAGCCCAGAGACTATCGAATAATGATTGATGATATCAATGCATTATTATTACTGGTAACAAGATTCTAATTGAGTTTAATGCCAGATTTCTTACAGTCACATTACTGTCCATAAAAACATGAAAAAAACAACAACATCTACTCTCATCAAAATCTTGTTGAAGTAAAATATAAAATATGACCCCACTCACTTGGACGTGCTTCCTGGTGTTGTTCTGATCCCCACCGGCGTAGCTCTCCTCGTCCCTCTGTCCCCCCCCCACTACTTGGTACTCCACCCCAGGGAGAACAGCGCCACGTGGGTACAGCTCATCTCCATACCCCGCCTCCTCCGTGGAGAAATCAGGACCGGCTGCTGCAGACTGCTCGGTACCCACGCTGGTGTACGTGTAACCTTCACCATGGCTATAATGTTGGTGCTCCTGTTCGGAGGGGAGATGAAGTTGTTGTTAAAACCCATGTGACTTGAGTTGCAACCAAAAATCATAAGGGCTGCATTGGAAGAGAATAGTCACGTCTCTCGCTCATAATTTTAAAAAACCTTGGGGCCGGTTTCCCAGACACAGATCAAGCCTAAGAAGCACTTTCAATGGAGAATATCCTTTTGAGTCCAGGACTAGGCTTGATGTTTTATTAGGCCATTTCGAGTTAAAAACATGACGTACATGCTGGTACTCAGTCAGTCCTCGCTGGTTCCAGGCCTTAGGCTGGGGTATAGGAGGGTGGCCCTGTTGGGGGACACTGGCATGGTTAGCATGGCTGTTGATCTGCCCAACCCCAGCAACCTCTTCGTAGGGGTACTCATGGTAGGAGCCGTGGTCATATTCCTCATTGTTCTGCAAAGGACAGGGACAATATTGGTTTCCCTTTAAAATATGGTGTTGGCATAACACATATCTCGATATAACACATCTCGATATGACACTTATCTCAAGATCTCGATATGAACACACAACGTCACACATTCAACAACTGACAAGGAAAGTCTTGGGTTGTTGAAACTCTTACTTCTTCATGAGAGGCAGGTGTTTGGTGATCGGACCATTCGGTTTGTTGGTGATTCCACGTAGGCTGTTGTGATCTGAGAGATCAATACAAAACGATAAGTTCTACTGAGGTGTATGGAATGATCATCAATACAAAACAATAAGTCCTACTGAGGTGTATGGAATGATCATCAATACAAAACGATAAGTCCTCCTGAGGTGTATGGAATGATCATCAATACAAAACGATAAGTCCTACTGAGGTGTATGGAATGATCATCAATACAAAACGATAAGTCCTACTGAGGTGTATGGAATGATCATCTATACAAAACGATAAGTCCTACTGAGGTGTATGGAATGATCATCAATACAAAACGATAAGTCCTCCTGAGGTGTATGGAATGATCATCAATACAAAACGATAAGTCCTCCTGAGGTGTATGGAATGATCATCAATACAAAACGATAAGTCCTCCTGAGGTGTATGGAATGATCATCAATACAAAACAATAAGTCCTACTGAGGTGTATGGAATGATCATCAATACAAAACAATAAGTCCTCCTGAGGTGTATGGAATGATCATCAATACAAAACGATAAGTCCTACTGAGGTGTATGGAATGATCATCAATACAAAACAATAAGTCCTACTGAGGTGTATGGAATGATCATCAATACAAAACGATAAGTCCTACTGAGGTGTATGGAATGATCATCAATACAAAACGATAAGTCCTACTGAGGTGTATGGAATGATCATCAATACAAAACGATAAGTCCTACTGAGGTGTATGGAATGATCATCAATACAAAACAATAAGTCCTACTGAGGTGTATGGAATGATCATCAATACAAAACGATTAGTCCTCCTGAGGTGTATGGAATGATCATCAATACAAAACGATAAGTCCTACTGAGGTGTATGGAATGATCATCAATACAAAACGATAAGTCCTACTGAGGTGTATGGAATGATCATCAATACAAAACAATAAGTCCTACTGAGGTGTATGGAATGATCATCAATACAAAACGATTAGTCCTCCTGAGGTGTATGGAATGATCATCAATACAAAACGATAAGTCCTACTGAGGTGTATGGAATGATCATCAATACAAAACAATAAGTCCTACTGAGGTGTATGGAATGATCATCAATACAAAACAATAAGTCCTACTGAGGTGTATGGAATGATCATCAATACAAAACGATAAGTCCTACTGAGGTGTATGGAATGATCATCAATACAAAAACGTACAACTCATCTGATTTAACTATTTATTGTTTGAGAAGTACAGAAGATTTGAATAACTTTACAATCAAATCAAATGTTATTTGCCACATGCGCCGAATACAACAGGTGTAGACCTTACAGTGAAATGCTTACTTACAAGCCCTTAACCAACAATGCAGTTTTAAGAGAAATAAGTGTTAAGTAAAAAATAGATAAGTACAAATAAAAATAGCAGCAGCAGTCAAATAAAATAACAGTAGGGAGGCTATATACAGGGGGTACCGGAACAGAGTCAATGTGAAATAACAGTAGGGAGGCTATATACAGGGGGTACCGGTACAGAGTCAATGTGAAATAACAGTAGGGAGGCTATATACAGGGGGTACAGTCAATGTGCGGGGGCACAGGTTAGTATCCATGAATGTCCAATGGAAATGTGTGTTCTGCGTTATGATGGCTGCTAGCCTAAAATGTACCAACATTCAAAATGTGTGTCTTGTGCCCGGGGCTGGTCTACTGGGTAACACCACCGCCTGGTATACCTATACTACACCCTAAGCGTGGGAACGAACCCTGACCCCACCTCTACTCCTACTCTCCCCCATCCCCCTTCCCCACTCCCCCCTCTGCTGCTACGCCCCCCTCCATTTCATCTCGGTCTCTGGCTGAATAAATAAATATAAATAACCTTACCTGTTACGTGTGTCTGGATTGCTACGGGGAGAGCAGTCCAGCTCCGGAGAGGAGGAGTCTCTGCTGTCCTCCAGCATGTCATCAGGCAGGTCAGTCAGCAGCTTGTGGAGCTAGAGAAGAAGAAACAGCACGTCATCAGGCAGGTCAGTCAGCAGCTTGTGGAGCTAGAGAAGAAGAAACAGCACGTCATCAGGCAGGTCAGTCAGCAGCTTGTGGAGCTAGAGAAGAAGAAACAGCACGTCATCAGGCAGGTCGGTCAGCAGCTTGTGGAGCTAGAGAAGAAGAAACAGCACGTCATCAGGCAGGTCAGTCAGCAGCTTGTGGAGCTAGAGAAGAAGAAACAGCACGTCATCAGGCAGGTCAGTCAGCAGCTTGTGGAGCTAGAGAAGAAGAAACAGCACGTCATCAGGCAGGTCAGTCAGCAGCTTGTGGAGCTAGAGAAGAAGAAACAGCACGTCATCAGGCAGGTCAGTCAGCAGCTTGTGGAGCTAGAGAAGAAGAAACAGCACGTCATCAGGCAGGTCAGTCAGCAGCTTGTGGAGCTAGAGAAGAAGAAACAGCACGTCATCAGGCAGGTCAGTCAGCAGCTTGTGGAGCTAGAGAAGAAGAAACAGCACGTCATCAGGCAGGTCAGGCAGCAGCTTGTGGAGCTAGAGAAGAAGAAACACAACATGTGAATATGACTCACTGTGCTGTGGTTACCTTGGTTACAGGGTTATACAGTGACACAGTCTAGGAAAACAGTGGGGGCAATCGCTCAAATAGGTTAAAGAATTCCCTCAGCCACTGAAACTACATGTCTCAGGAGTTATAAAAAACCTTGAGAATGTTCACAGAACTGCTTAAAATAAAATTTATATTATTTCTAAACAAACGCCTTTTTTTTTTTTTTTAATTGCACCTCTCCTCTAAAATTCAACATGTGAAAAGCATTTGTCCATTTTCACTGTAGTCATTTCTGATTTGACAAAGTGTACGAAGCAAATAAGCTCATGTCCAACAGACAGACAGCAACTCTCCACTGCGTCAGGCGTCACGCCCAGGCCGAAACCCTTTGAGCTGTTGAGAGACTCCCACAACAGGTTTCCCTGACAGCCAGCGACATAAATACATGTGCTCTACACTACAGCGAGCTACAGGGAGCCCTGAGTGAAGAGTAAGGCCTATTCCCTATGGTTAACTACTTTTTGACCAGCCATGCTCAAATTTTAATGCACTTCCTATATAGGGAATAGGGCGCCATTTCAGTATGCAGCCTGAGAACCCTGTAGCCTGAGTGAAGAGAACAGTAAAAAAAGACAGCTACTTACTTCCCATAAGGCCAGTTGGATGTTCCTCACATCTTCCACTGTGTCCTCAATCGTAGGATGCATATCCCCAACCAGAGCAGGACTCAAAATGTCCCACTCATGGCAGTTATCAACAGAACTGAAGAAAGGCGTCTACTTCAGTTACCCGAGCCACATGATTCCGGTCTCGTCTCACCACACAGAGGATCATTTTGTGCGACTATGAAACATCCGAAGGCCTGCGCCCAGGCATGTTCTAAGCTAGCCTTGTGTCGTGTTCCCGTCTGGTTCACACACACACACCATTTAGCCTGGTTTAGTGGAGCAGAAACACTTCAGATTTCCACCAGTGACCAACATTTTTCACATGACCGACTTGTTGCGCATAATAGCCTCCCGTACGTTCAACATACAAGCAAAAAAAATAACGTAGTCAGTTCTCTGTAGAATAAATCAAGTTTTTTTCAATGCAATGTTAATCCAATGATAATCCATTCCAGTCAGGGCTTCAATAATCCAGCCATGCTTGATCTAGTCTAGTAAAATGCAACTCTTCTGTTTTATATAATCCAGAGAGTAAGCGTTGTGGCCTAGTCAAATCTAGTTGAATGCAACTCTTCTGTTTTATATAATCCAGAGAGTAAGCGTTGTGGCCTAGTCAAATCTAGTTGAATGCAACTCCGCTCTTGCCTCACACTACTGAGAGTGGGAGAGAGACAGAGAGAGTATAATGACGTTTAATTAAAAAAATTTGAAATACAGAGCAGAGCTAGCTTCAGTGTGCCAACTGTCTGACAGCCTTTCACCTGTGCTGCCTGGCCTGGGGCGATAATATCCCAGCACAGCACAGGTAACAGGTTGGGGGATGAACAGAGCAGATGGCTGAGAGGTGAGTAACACACTGAGAATGCCTGCATCTGATTGGACCAGGCGATGTCTTAGAAATGCAAAACGCCAGGCAACAAGGTTCCCACTGTCACACTGTACCAAATACAGTACTAAGAGTGGGCAGTGTGACCGTTCAGATCACATAGAGGATCTACGCCTAAATATACCACAATGTCAGAGATGATGTGGTCATGTCAGAGATGATGTGGTCATGACAGAGATGATGTGGTCATGACACATTTGCCAGATGAGAAGACCGACCCAGAGCCCCTTCAGTAAATCTGAAGAACATGTCATCTACGTCGACAATCATTAAACCCCCTATCAGACATTTTCACTGTCTATGCTCAACCTTGGCACAGCCGTGCATTCCAAAGAGGAGGTCATGAACATCACTTCTATGAACCCTGACTATGTGGTGCCTGAATATGCTGCTTAAGTGCACAGGCATAGCTACTGTTTTCTGTGTCCACATCACTAAGGATGTATCATGGTCCACACACACACACCAACACAGTCCTGAAGAGGCCACGACAACACCTCTTCCCCCTCAGGAGGCTGAAAAGATTTGGCATGTACCCTCAGATCCTCAAAACGTTCTACAGCTGCACCATTGAGAGCATCTTGACTGGCTGCATCACCGCCTGGTATAGCAACTGCTTGGCATCCGACTGCAAGGTGCTACAGAGAGTAGTAGTGTGTATGGCCCAACACGTCGCCAAGCTCACTGCCATCCAGGACCTCTATACCAGGCGGTGTCAGAGGAAGGCCCCAAAAAAAATTGTTGAAGACTCCAGCCACCCTAATTCATAAACTGTTCTCTCTGCTACCGCACGGCAAGCGGTAGCGATGCATCAAGTCTGGAACCAACAGGACCCTGAACAGCTTCTACTCCCAAGCCATAAGACTGCTAAATAGTTAGTTAAAAAATTTTTATTTAACCTTTATTTTAAACAGGGTAGACCTAGAAACTAGGTCTCTTTTTCAAATGATCCCTGTATAATACAACATAAATATTACATTTGTTTTATTTAAAGAGTGCGAGAGAGAACAAAATGAAGGCAACATGTAACGTGTTCTCCACACGCACATTTTCCACACGCACAAAAAGTGTATTTCACTCAAATTTAGTACACAAATTTGTTTACATCCCTGTTAGTGAGCATTTCTCCTTTGCCAAGATAATCCATCCACCAGACAGGTGTGGCATATCAAGAAGCTGATTGAACAGTATGATCATTACACAGGTGCAAATTGTAATGGAACAGCACCGGAAGAAGATGGCTGCCGTTTTACAGCCCTCTAACCAATTGTACTATTATGTGTGTTTTTCCGCGTTATTTGTAATTTATTTTGTACATAATGTTTCTGCCATCGTCTCTTATAACCAAAGAGAGCTTCTGGATATCAGGACAGCGATTACTCACCTCGCATTGGACGAATATTTTTTCTTCAACGAGGCGTTCGCGAAGGATATCATACAGACACCCGACAAGGCCCAGATCCCCGTCATTCGCGTGAGGAAGAGACGGAGATATCGCGGACGCAGATCCGGGTGCCTCGTAGGATCCGACGGCGAGCGAGTAAACTGCCTCTCCCATCAATCCTATTAGCCAACGTGTTCAATCTTTTGAGAATAAAATTGACGATTTAAGATTACGGTTATCCTACCAACGGGACATTAAAAACTGTAATATCTTATGTTTCACGGAGTCGTGGCTGAACGACAACAATGATAACATTCAGCTAGCAGGCTATACGCTACATCGACAGGACAGAACTGCAGACTCTGGTAAGACAAGGGGTGGCGGTCTCTGTATATTTGTAAACAACAGCTGGTGCACAAAATCAAATACCAAGGAAGTCTCGAGGTTTTGCTCGCCTGAGGTAGAGTATCTTATGATAAGCTGTAGACCACACTATTTACCAAGAGAGTTTTCATCTATATTTTTCATAGCTGTCTATTTACCACCACAAACCAATGCTGGCATTAAGATTGCACTGAATGAGTTGTACAAGGCCATTAATCAACAGGAAAACGCTCATCCAGATGCAGCGCTCCTAGTAGCCGGGGACTTTAATGCAGGGAAACTTAAATCCGTTCTACCTAATTTCTACCAGCATGTTAAATGTGCAACCAGAGGGAAAAAAACTCTAGACCACCTTTACTCTACACACAGAGACGCATACAAAGCTCTCCCTCGCCCTCCATTTGGCAAATCTGACCATAACTCTATCCTCCTGATTCCTGCTTATAAGCAAAAACTAAAGCAGGAAGCACCAGTGATTCGGTTAATAAAAAGTGGTCAGATGACGAGATGCTAAGCTACAGGACTGTTTTGCTAGCACAGACTGGAACATGTTCCGGGATTCTTCAGACAGCATTGAGGAGTACACCACATCAGTCACTGGCTTCATCAATAAGTGCATCGATGATGTCGTCCCCCACAGTGACCGTATCGTACATACCCCAACCAGAAGCCATGGATTACAGGAAACATCCGCACTGAGCTAAAGGGTAGAGCTGCCGCTTTCAAGGAACGGGACTCTAACCCGGACGCTTATAAGAAATCCCGCTATGACCTCCGACGAACCATCAAACAGGCAAAGAGTCAATACAGGTCTAAGATTGAATCATACTACACTGGCTCTGACGCTCGTCGGATGTGGCAGGGCTTGAAAACTATTACAGACTACAAAGGGAAGCACAGCCGCGAGCTGCCCAGTGACACAAGCCTACCAGACGAGGCTAAACCACTTCTATGCTCGCTCGAGGCAAGCAACACTGAAGCATGCATGAGAGCACCAGCTGTTCCGGACGACTATGTGATCACGCTCTCCGTAGCCGATGTGAGTAAGACTTTTAAGCAGGTCAACATTCACAAGGCCGCAGGGCCAGACGGATTACCAGGACGTGTACTCCGAGCATGTGCTGACCAACTGGCAAGTGTCTTCACTGACATTTTCAACATGTCCCTGACTGAGTCTGTAATACCAACATGTTTCAAGCAGACCACCATAGTCCCCGTGCCCAAGAACTCTAAGATAACCTGCCTAAATGACTACCGACCCCGTAGCACTGACGTCTGTAGCCATGAAGTGCTTTGAAAGACTGGTCATGGCTCACATCAACAGCATAATCCCAGAAACCCTAGACCCACTCCAATTTGCATACCGCCCCAACAGATCCACAGATGATGCAATCTCTATCGCACTCCACACTGCCCTTTCCCACCTGGACAAGAGGAACACCTACGTGAGAATGCTATTCATTGACTACAGCTCAGCATTCAACACCATAGTGCCCTCTAAGCTCATCACTAAGCTAAGGATCCTGGGACTAAACACCTCCCTCTGCAACTGGATCCTGGACTTCCTGACGGGCCGCCCCCAGGTGGTAAGGGTAGGTAACAACACATCTGCCACACTGATCCTCAACACGGGGGCCCCTCAGGGGTGCGTGCTCAGTCCCCCTCCTGTACTCTCTGTTCACCCATGACTGCATGGCCAGGCACGACTCCAACACCATCATTAAGTTTGCCGACGACACAACAGTGGTAGGCCTGATCACCGACAACGATGAGACAGCCTATAGGGAGGAGGTCAGAGATCTGGCCGTGTGGTGCCAGGACAACAACCTCTCCCTCAACGTGACCAAGACAAAGGAGATGATTGTGGACTACAGGAAAAAAAAAAGAGGACTGAGCACACCCCCATTCTCATCAACGGGGCTGTAGTGGAACAGGTTGAGAGCTTCAAGTTCCTTGGTGTCCACATCACCAACGAACTATCATGGTCCAAACACACCAAGACAGTCGTGAAGAGGGCACGACAAAGCCTATTCCCCTCAGGAGACTAAAAAGATTTGGCATGGGTCCTCAGATCCTCAAAAAAATTCTACAGCTGCACCATCGAGAGCATCCTGACTGGTTGCATCACCGCCTGGTATGGCAACTGCTTGGCCTCTGACCGCAAGGCACTACAGAGGGTAGTGCGTACGGCCCAGTACATCACTGGGGCAAAGCTCCCTGCCATCCAGGACCTCTATACCAGGCGGTGTCAGAGGAAGGCCCTCAAAATTGTCAAAGACTCCAGCCACCCTAGTCATAGACTGTTCTCTCTGCTACAGCACGGCAAGCGGTACCGAGTGCCAAGTCTAGGTCCAAAAGACTTCTCAACAGCTTCTACCCCCAAGCCATAAGACTCCTGAACAGCTAATCATGGCTACCCGGACTATTTGCACTGCCCCCCCACCCCATCCTTTTTACGCTGCTGCTACTCTGTTAAGTATTTATGCATAGTCACTTTAACTCTACCCACATGTACATATTACCTCAACTACCTCAACTAGCCGGTGCCCCCCGCACATTGACTCTGCAACGGTACCCCCCTGTATATATAGCCTCCCTACTGTCACTTTATTTTACTGTATATATAGCCTCCCCTACTGTCACTTTATTTTACTTCTGCTCTTTTTTCTCAACACTTTTTTGTTGTTGTTTTATTCTTACTTTTTTTGTTTAAAATAAATGCACTGTTGGTTAAGGGCTGTAAGTAAGCATTTCACTGCAATGTCTGCACCTGTTGTATTCGGCGCATGTGACCAATAAAATTTGATTTGATTTGATTTGAATTGTGCTGGGGACAATAAAAGGCCACAACATTCCACAATCAACTCTATGCGAAGGAGATGTGTCGCCGCTGCCTGAGGCAAATGGTGGTCACACCAGATACTGACTGGTTTTCTGATCCACACCCCTACTTTTGTTTTTGTTTTTTTAAGGTATCTGTGACCAAGTCAGAAAAGGAAGGAAGGAAGGAATTCTAAAATTGCAACAATGACAAAAAAAAGAATTAGATGGAGGCCTCTAAAACGTTCTCAAAAATGAAGCTTTACCTTTTTGATCCAGAACAAACCCTGCCAGCTGCATTGTACCTTTTTTGCACCAACTTTGACTCATCACATACGCTGCTGCTACTGTTTATTATCTATCCTGTTGCCTAGTCACTCTATTCCTAGTTATATGTACATATCTACCTCAATTACCTAGTACCTCTGCACATCGACGCGGTACTGTTATCCCGTATATATATAGCCAAGTTATCGTTACTCATTCTTTATTTATTATTACGTGTTTTACTTTATTACTTCTCTGTTTGCTTTCTCTCTGCGTTGTCGTAAGTAAGAATGTCACTGTTAAGGCTGGTTTACAGTTGGCCTATCGACAGGTCTGTAGACAGTTGTCGCTGTGACATCATGAACATTCCTATCGTCGTCCGACATCAAAATGGTCGTTGTCGTTATGAAAAAGTATTAACACATGACATCAGCAGCCTAGCGGTAGTATACAGGGGGGAGTATTTGATCCCCTGCTGATTTTGTACATTTGCCCACTGACAAAGAAATGATCAGTCTATAATTTTTTATGATAGGTTTATTTGAACAGTGAGAGACAGAATAACAACAACAAAAATCCAGAAAAACGCATGTCAAAAATGTTATGAATTGATTTGCATTTTAAATGAGGGAAATAAGTATTTGACCCCCTCTCAATCAGAAAGATTTCTGGCTCCCAGGTGTCTTTTATACAGGTAACGAGCTGAGATTAGGAGCACACTCTTAAAGGGAGTGCTCCTAATCTCAGCTTGTTACCTGTATAAAAAGACACCTGTCCACAGAAGCAATCAATCAATCAGATTCCAAACTCTCCACCATGGCCAAGACCAAAGAGCTCTCCAAGGATGTCAGGGACAAGATTGTAGACCTACACAAGGCTGGAATGGGCTACAAGACCATCGCCAAGCAGCTTGGTGAGAAGGTGACAACAGTTGGTGTGATTATTCGCAAATGGAAGAAACACAAAATAACTGTCAATCTCCCTCGGCCTGGGGCTCCATGCAAGATCTCACCTCGTGGAGTTGCAATGATCATGAGAACGGTGAGGAATCAGCCCAGAACTACACGGGAGGATCTTGTCAATGATCTCAAGGCAGCTGGGACCATAGTCACCAAGAAAACAATTGGTAACACACTACGTCGTGAAGGACTGAAATCCTGCAGCGCCCGCAAGGTCCCCCTGCTCAAGAAAGCACATGTACAGGCCCGTCTGAAGTTTGCCAATGAACATCTGAATGATTCAGAGGAGAACTGGGTGAAAGTGTTGTGGTCAGATGAGACCAAAAGCGAGCTCTTCGGCATCAACTAAACTCGCCGTGTTTGGAGGAGGAGGAATGCTGCCTATGACCCCAAGAACACCATCCCCACCGTCAAACATGGAGGTGGAAACATTATGCTTTGGGGGTGTTTTTCTGCTAAGGGGACAGGACAACTTCACCGCATCAATGGGACGATGGACGGGGCCATGTACCGTCAAATCTTGGGTGAGAACCTCCTTCCCTCAGCCAGGGCATTGAAAATGGGTAGTGGATGGGTATTTCAGCATGACAATGACCCAAAACACACGGCCAAGGCAACAAAGGAGTTGCTCAAGAAGAAGCACATTAAGGTCCTGGAATGGCCTAGCCAGTCTCCAGACCTTAATCCCATAGAAAATCTGTGGAGGGAGCTGAAGGTTCGAGTTGCCAAACATCAGCCTCGAAACCTTAGTGACTAGGAGAAGATCTGCAAAGAGGAGTGGAACAAAATCCCTCCTGAGATGTGTGCAAACCTGGTGGCAACTACAAGAAACGTCTGACCTCTGTGATTGCCAACAAGGGTTTTGCCACCAAGTACTAAGTCATGTTTTGCAGAGGGGTCTAATACTTATTTCCCTCATTTAAAATGCAAATCAATTTATAACATTTTTGACATGCATTTTTTCTGGATTTTATTGTTGTTATTCTGTCTCTCACTGTTCAAATAAACCTACCATTAAAATTATAGACTGATCATGTCTTTGTCAGTGGGCAAACGTACAAAATCAGCAGGGGATCAAATACTTTTTTCCCCTCACTGTATGTCAATCTAGCAAACCAGGCAAATAAAAGCAACTTTCTAAACAATGTTTTGGTTAGTTTGGCTAGCCAGTCCAATTTTTATTCATTATTACAGGAAAATAAACGCACAACAAGATCATTATTTAGAAATGAATGGTGAGCTAATTACAGAAAATAGTTTACGGTTGTGTGTGTGACGAAATAAAAGCAGTGCATTGTATCAGAGAATTTTTGAACTCAGTACTAGAGTCATAATACCCATAAAACCTAGTGGTCAGACAAGAAATTGGTTCCAATCGTTTTTCCACCATTCATTTTTCTCATAGGGGATTTTAGAAACACTTGAAATCAGGGCTGTGATTCCTGAAGGCTTACTCTTGCGTGTTGTTTTGATAACCGTGTAAATCTCTCTCGGACAAGGTGACTTTTATCAATATATTCGCAGGTATTTACCCCAAACAAATGAAATGCTGATTAACTGCTAATGTGGCTATCATAAAGAACTACAGATGACATGAAGATCTGGACGAGACTGCCGAATGGAGGCAAAGGTAAAAATCTCTGGATTAACTATCTAATGTTAGCTAAATGTAGATCATTAATAAATTGGCTGCATTTATTTAAATTGACAATTCTGTGAACTGTCTTGGGCAAGTTTTAAATTGACACAATGCCTGTTAGTAAAGGCGTCTGCTAGAGATGACGTGCAGGAGCTTGGAGGGATTTTGTAGTCTGCAGGATGTCTACTTTGATGCATTTTCGAATCGGAGAGTAAATAGAGCTTAATATATTGATGAAAGTAATTTTGTCCGAAAGAGGTTTACATGGTTATCAAAACGTCATGCCAGGGTTAGCCTACAGGAAACACAGCCCTTATTTTAAGTGTTTCTAAAATCCCCTATGGGGAAAAAATAATGGTGGAAACAATAGGAAAAAACAATTTGACCTATTTCCCTGTTTGACAGCAGGTTTTATAACACCTCCACTGTGGGGCTCTATTGTGGTCGATCAGGTTAGTATGACAACGGATGCAGTGACAGGGTCAAAGGGTGCGTTCGTAAATTGCCTCCAGTGTGTCAGAGTGCTCTCTGGGTGTTCATAAATTCAGAGTTGTCCATGAGTAAATACATTCAGAGCGCACACTGGACTCTGCCTGAGCAGTGGAGTTGATCTGACCGATCTGACCTCACAACCGCAGTCAAGCTAACTGGCTAAAGTTGACTAGCTTGCTAGCTACTTCCAGACACAAATGAGAGAACACCTGGTTAGACTGTTTTCATGTTATCTAGAACGTTAGTGACTAACTGTGCTGCTTGTAACAACTTAATTCAGTTTTTTTGGCCAACTTTTACTGACACCTGTCATATTCAACGGGTATTCTGCGCTCTGGCACACTCAAACAAGAGTACTCTGAAATCGGAATAGATAGCCAAAATGAATTTACAAACGCGCCCAAAATTTTACTTTTTGCATCTGTCTTGTCTGCAACAAGGAAACCGACAGTCGGGAGTATAAATTAAATGCTGTTTTGACCAGCGACACTTGTCGCATTCAAATTGTCTATTAACATGTCTGTAGACAAAGCATAAACCAGCCTTTAGTCTACACCTGTTGTTTACAAAGCATGTGACTAAAACCATTTTTTGTGTGTGTGTTTGAGGTCACACTGAAACCATTGGCAGAAAACATAATAGCAGCACTGTTCCTAACTGTTTCATAGGCACGATACATTCCTGATCCACTGGTCTTTCAGAGGTACTACCCTAGCAACAAGCAAGTTTATCAACACAAATAACATTGTCTGTGTCTGTGTCTGTGTGTGTGTGTATTAGAGAGAGAGAGGGCGAGGGAAAGAGAGAGAGAGAATGTCGTACCTCTTGCTCTCTGGCATAGTCCTCTGGGTCGAATTCATCCTCCTCATGTTGAGTTTGCAGAGCAGCACTATCAAAGTCGATGGACATGATGATGATCACAGTGCTAATGCTGAGAGAAGACCTGAGAAGGCACAGATGTTCATGATGTGGCTGTGTATTTGATTGACAGTGAGTGCGGATGGGCTCACACAAACCACCCACCTCGTATCAGACATTGTCATTATGCCCGTTGTAAGACTCAAAACAACACCGAACTAGCTAACGTTAGTCAATTAGTTAGCTGTAACTAACTAGAAGAACAAACAGTAACGTTACAGTACAGTAGCTAGTTTGAAAAGTGATCAAAACAGTCAACTCAGTGATCACCTTACCTTTTGATTTGAAGTACAAGTGGATATCCGATGATAACTTTTGTCAGCGAGGACAAAAATCAAAAATTTACACCGTTACAAACAGCAGATGCGCATGATGCTGGGCAATGAATGATCTGACTGGTTAAATAACATTAGCTAGCTAGCTAGCTAACATAGCAACCAGTTACCAGAAAACAAAACTAAGCATCGACCGACTGGCATGACAGGCACAGCAACCTAATAACGTATTAGCCTGACAAGAGTACAGTTTTGTTAACAGTCAGAACAAAACGTCTGCGTATATATCATGAACAAAAAAAGTTAGCTATCTGGCTGGCTAGCTAGCTAGTAGTAGTCAACTTCCTGTGTTTGGACTCGCCGCCCCTTTGAAAGATCGCGCGCCCAAACAGCGGCATAAACTCCGTCGCTGATTGGTGAATTCAACACGCATCCTCAAACGACCCCATCAAAGACCATGCTCAAACAGATGGTTTTTATGCAAACAACCAAATTACAAAACTTAGAAGAAAAGATGGTAGTGAAAGAAAATAGTGCTTTGGGAGGATTTGTAGAGATAGTTGCAGTTGTATGATATTTACAGATTAGTCACCTCCACGTGATTTGCAAAAATACGTTAAATATTGAAAAAGTGACACCATAGGAAGCAACAATGATCATTTATTATTCATTAATAAAACAGAAAAGCTCAAATGTATCTTCAACAGTGTCACAACAATGTACCATCTGAAACGTGGAGCTACATTGATGAAAGACTGTATAGAGAGTGCTTGACATCTTACAGAAAAGGACATGGTTATTTTAACATGGAACATGCCCAACATTAATAACACTTCAATGATTTGGTGTGTTCACATTTCCATGGAAGGGGGTAATACAGTGGGAGAACAGACATGTTCTTTCACTATAGGAAATGTACATATGTGGGATTTTACAATCCTCTATCTGTACAATGGCCATCTTTGTTTTGTAATGTAAATGATATCTGTTCATTTTAGGACACAAGGGCCGGTTTCCCGGACGGATTAAGTCTAGTCCAAGTCCTAAACCAAAAAAGCATTGAGCATGCTTCTAAATCCAGAACTAGGATTGATTTGTTGCCCGGGAAACTGGCACCTCTGACCTCTATCAGTCACATAACAAGTGACTGTAGGTTTGCCATTGGAAGTTTGAACATCATCCATCCATTATTGTCATCTAGAGAATGTAACCTACTGCTACTGTAAACCGAGATGAATTGGGTTAACTTCGCTCCTCCAGTTGAAATACCCCCCGCGCACACACCATCAAATTGTTAACGTTTCAGTTCCACTACTCTGATTAGGCCAGTTTGCTGACGATGGCCTGGTTGAGAGTGTTCAGCTGATTAGTCCATTTGTCTAAAGCCATGTATTGGGCTCCGTTCCTCTTTTGGTGATCCAGCTCCAACAGTTGGTTGACTTGGTCGATGCGGCCGTTGATCGTGCTGACAGGTATAAAGAAGAAAAGTTCAATAGAAGGTCAATGATGGTAAATTCGCAAAAGGTCTACAATAATGATGTACCAACGTGCAATTTACCTGTCTAGAATGCACTGAACAAGAAGGCTTTCCACATCGCACACATCAATGTTCAATTCCTGAAGAAGACAAAAAAGTTTATAATAACCTTTGCTTTTTCAAAAATAAATGCTGGATACAGATCTTTGTAGTGATCTTACCTTTGAAATAAAAGGTATGTGTATTCTTGTGTAAGGCTTGATTAATTTGATGAGAACTTGTGTTCTTATGTTTCGTAATAATTCTGAAAGACAAAAATCAAGGAAATAAATAATTAGATAAAGGAATTTTCAGTAATCCTTATACCTGTCTCCAGGTATAAGGATTTATAACTTGTTATAAGCATGTTACTACTTGCTAATATGTTTGTGCTTTGTGATTAATTAACATTAACCAAATACACCAAGCTGAAAGTGATGTCTAGACCGTACCTTCTATATGTTCCCTTATGAACGGATCATCCATTATGTTACTGTGATTGGTCTTCAGGATCTTCTCAAACTCTGTGATGTCGTTGTTCTGGTAGGAACTGGGGGGGGGGGAAATATAACATTGGTTTCCATTCAATAATCAAACAATGTTCATGCAGCACAATGTAGACAAATAGCTAAAGCAAAACTCTTCCCAGAAAGGTTAGATAGTAATAGCCAATGAGATGCAGTCTTACCTGACCAAGTTTGTCATTGCAAGGATGTCTGGATCATTTTTATAGGGTTTGGCCTTAGAGGAACAAATAATCAGCATAAAGTAAAGACACTCAAACATTATGAAAGATGCACCAATATCAAATGTTCACTAAAATATATGAATCTGCTGGAGTAATTTACTTCATTAGCAGGTTATAATATTGTGATAGGGTCCTCCTTGGTTTTAGTCTGGGAAACCATCCCTAACAGATTCACTCCTTAGTGGCGCAGTGGTCTAAGGCACTGCATCGCAGTGCTAACTGTGCCACTAGAGATCCTGGTTCGAATCCAGGCTCTGTCGCAGCCGGCCGCGACCAGGAGACTCATAGGCGGCGCACAATTGGCCCAGCGTCGTCCAGGGTAGGGGAGGGAATGGCCGGCAGGGATGTAGCTCAGTTGATAGAGCATGGCGTTTGCAACGCCAGGGTTGTGGGTTTGATTCCCACGGGGGGCCAGTATAAAAAAAATAAAAAATAAAAATATATGTATTCACTAACTGTAAGTCGCTCTGGATAAGAGCGTCTGCTAAATGACTAAAATGTAAATGTAAATCTCTTATCACTAAAGAGTCCCTCCACACCTCCTGGGAGTCAAAGGGGTTGATTCCAGACTTCATCAGCATGTTGGCCAGCACCAGGTACTTCAGACAGGTGGTCCGTCGAGGACTTCCTGATTCATCGTAGTTCTTAAACGCCTCGAAGAAGTCCGTGTGAGCCTTCTCAAACTCCCCTTCTCGCAAATGCATTTTCCCTCCACACTCTGGAGAATACAAACAAGAGACCAAACAAGTAGACCAAACAACATAGTCAGGGGATAATTTCCTAGAAACCCATTGGAGGAGTAGGTCAGAGGGGAGGGTCTTCTCCTCCAATGGGTTTTGAGAAGGAAGCGAGGAGAGAGAATGCACTAAAAAAAAGGGAAAAAAGACCCTTGAGAAAGAGCCCATGAATTTGTGTCTGGGTTATAGGTAGAGATGTGCCTACCTCTGATGACTCCCATGATGAGTGGGTGAGGGATGGCGGACTTGATGTGTAGAGACTGTTCGTATAGAGTCTTCAGCTTCTTGTTGTTCTTCTGGGCCGTGTACATCTGGATCTCCAGAGCATAGATCTCTAAGAGCTGGGTGCCTTTCTTCAGGTCATCCTCACCGTCATCCGTCTGTATAGTACACCAAGACAAAAACATGGGACAAACACTAATCATCCGTCTATACACCAAGACAAAAACATGGGACAAATACTAATCATCCGTCTACACACCAAGACAAAAACATGGGACAAATACTAAATCATCCGTCTATACACCAAGACAGAACATGGGACAAATACTAATCATCCGTCTACACACCAAGACAGAACATGGGACAAATACTAATCATCCGTCTACACACCAAGACAGAACATGGGACAAATACTAATCATCCGTCTACACACCAAGACAGAACATGGGACAAATACTAATCATCCGTCTACACACCAAGACAGAACATGGGACAAATACTAATCATCCGTCTATACACCAAGACAGAACATGGGACAAACACTAATCATCCGTCTATACACCAAGACAGAACATGGGACAAACACTAATCATCCGTCTATACACCAAGACAGAACATGGGACAAACACTAATCATCCGTCTATACACCAAGACAGAACATGGGACAAATACTAATCATCCGTCTATACACCAAGACAGAACATGGGACAAACACTAATCATCCGTCTATACACCAAGACAGAACATGGGACAAATACTAATCATCCGTCTATACACCAAGACAGAACATGGGACAAACACTAATCATCCGTCTATACACCAAGACAGAACATGGGACAAACACTAATCATCCGTCTATACACCAAGACAGAACATGGGACAAACACTAATCATCCGTCTACACACCAAGACAGAACATGGGACAAATACTAATCATCCGTCTACACACCAAGACAGAACATGGGACAAACACTAATCATCCGTCTACACACCAAGACAGAACATGGGACAAATACTAATCATCCGTCTACACACCAAGACAGAACATGGGACAAATACTAATCATCCGTCTACACACCAAGACAGAACATGGGACAAATACTAATCATCCGTCTACACACCAAGACAGAACATGGGACAAATACTAATCATCCGTCTACACACCAAGACAGAACATGGGACAAATACTAATCATCCGTCTACACACCAAGACAGAACATGGGACAAATACTAATCATCCGTCTACACACCAAGACAGAACATGGGACAAATACTAATCATCCGTCTACACACCAAGACAGAACATGGGACAAATACTAATCATCCGTCTACACACCAAGACAGAACATGGGACAAATACTAATCATCCGTCTACACACCAAGACAGAACATGGGACAAACACTAATCATCCGTCTACACACCAAGACAGAACATGGGACAAATACTAATCATCCGTCTATACACCAAGACAGAACATGGGACAAATACTAATCATCCGTCTATACACCAAGACAGAACATGGGACAAACACTAATCATCCGTCTATACACCAAGACAGAACATGGGACAAACACTAATCATCCGTCTATACACCAAGACAGAACATGGGACAAATACTAATCATCCGTCTATACACCAAGACAGAACATGGGACAAACACTAATCATCCGTCTATACACCAAGACAGATCAAATACTTGAGATATACTTCCACACAGACACTTGAGGAGGAACAGGGAATTCTAGATGTCCACAATGGTTCCACAGTCATACAAGCCCAGCCCCAGATCTGTTTGTGTTGTCCTCTCCTGTTGTCAAGACAACAGCTATAGGAGTTGCCTATACAGCACAAACAGAATCCGGACCAGGCTCCAATCACACGATACGGTTCCAAATGATCTATTGTCACTAAGAACACACAAGTATGTTTTTCATTATGATGTTATAATGCTGAATTAGATTTGGTGGTAAAACCTCTGTAAAGACCTCTGTGAAAACCTCTGATTGCATTGATGAGGAGAGTTTCTTCACCTGACAGGACTGGTGCAGCTGCCTCAGGATCTTCTGAAGCTTACCATACTCTTCTCTCTCCAGGTACAACTTCCCAAGCTAAACAACAGACCGGACAAACCGAGGAGGAAACTAAATTACACAAGTATCACAGTCAGTGTCTCCATATCAATGATATGCCACTTGCCACATTTGTTTTTGCATTGTATAAAATGTTAATTATGATGATATTGTGGATTGAATTAATGACATTATATGAAGATTTTTTTTTTGTATATATATATATATATATATTTAAAATGAATCATACCTTAGTGTTGGTTTTAAACCAAAGCCTGTCATTTTTGGCATCCTTTAATGCGTCCAATGTGGTTTCATAAAACTCTTGCAGCAAGTCCATCTAAAAAAATAAAATAAAAAGTCTAGGCCTTCTCTACAAACATTCAGAGTTTGTTTGGACTGTTTTCCTAAATTAAATACTGTACAGCTCAGATGATCACAGAATCAACATTGTTTATTGATTGATAATTTGATGTTGCAAACAATACCTGCTTAGACGTAGAGATGTAATCAAGGATGGAGTTGATGGATTTCTCAGAGTAGTTTCGTGTTACTGCACTCCGGATGTATGTTAACAGCTGCTTGTACCTGTTCATCATTTCAGGGAAATTTGTCTGGGGAGAAAACAAAAATAAAGAAATGTAATTCAAAATTCAATTTGATGCTCCCATTATATGGCATTTCTTTACAAAACATGATCACCTTTGATCAGAGATGTCACATAAAGTACACTGTTCATATGTAGGAATATTGAATAACTAGGCTCCTCCTACAGTATGCCTGTTAGACGATAGTTGTAGGTAGCCTACAATGAGGGGAAAAAAGTATTTGATCCCCTGCTGATTTTGTACATTTGCCCACTGACAAAGAAATGATCAGTCTATAATTTTAATGGTAGGTTTATTTGAACAGTGAGAGACAGAATAACAACAAAAAAATCCAGAAAAACGCATGTAAAAAATTTTATAAATTGATTTGCATTTTAAATGAGGGAAATAAGTATTTGACCCCCTCTCAATCAGAAAGATTTCTGGCTCCCAGGTGTCTTTTATACAGGTAACGAGCTGAGATTAGGAGCACACTCTTAAAGGGAGTGCTCCTAATCTCAGTTTGTTACCTGTATAAAATACACCTGTCCACAGAAGCAATAAATCAATCAGATTCCAAACTCTCCACCATGCCCAAGACCAAAGAGCTCTCCAAGGATGTCAGGGACAAGATTGTAGACCTACACAAGGCTGGAATGGGCTACAAGACCATCGCCAAGCAGCTTGGTGAGAAGGTGACAACAGTTGGTGCGATTATTCGCAAATGGAAGAAACACAAAATAACTGTCAATCTACCTCGGCCTGGGGCTCCATGCAAGATCTCACCTCGTGGAGTTGCAATGATCATGAGAACGGTGAGGAATCAGCCCTGAACTACACGGGAGGATCTTGTCAATGATCTCAAGGCAGCTGGGACCATAGTCACCAAGAAAACAATTGGTAACACACTATGCCGTGAAGGACTGAAATCCTGCAGCGCCCGCAAGGTCCCCCTGCTCAAGAAAGCACATATACAGGCCCGTCTGATGTTTGCCAATGAACATCTGAATGATTCAGAGGCGAACTGGGTGAAAGTGTTGTGGTCAGATGAGACCAAAATCGAGCTCTTTGGCATCAACTCAACTAGACGTGTTTGGAGGAGGAATCCTGCCTATGACCCCAAGAACACCATCCCCACCGTCAAACATGGAGGTGGAAACATTATGCTTTGGGGGTGTTTTTCTGCTAAGGGGACAGGACAACTTCACCGCATCAAAGGGACGATGGACAGGGCCATGTACCGTCAAATCTTGGGTGAGAACCTCCTTCCCTCAGCCAGGGCATTGAAAATTGGTCGTGGATGGGTATTCCAGCATGACAATGACCCAAAACACACGGCCAAGGCAACAAAAGAGTGGCTCAAGAAGAAGCACATTAAGGTCCTGGAGTGGCCTACCCAGTCTCCAGACCTTAATCCCATAGAAAATCTGTGGAGGGAGCTGAAGGTTCGAGTTGCCAAACGTCAGCCTCGAAACCTTAATGACTTGGAGAAGATATGCAAAGAGGAGTGGAACAAAATCCCTCCTGAGATGTGTGCAAACCTGGTGGCCAACTACAAGAAACATCTGACCTCTGTGATTGCCAACAAGGGTTTTGCCACCAAGTACTAAGTAATGTTTTGCAGAGGGCTCAAATATTTATTTCCCTCATTAAAATGCAAATCAATTCATAAAGTTTTTGACATGCGTTTTCTGGATTTTCTTGTTGTTATTCTGTCTCTCACTGTTCAAATAAACCTACCATTAAAAGTATAGACTGATCATGTCTTTATCAGTGGGCAAACGTACAAAATCAGCAGGGGATCAAATACTTTTTTCCCCTCACTGTATACGTCATATTTCAGAGACAATTTCGGAGACTTGTGAGACTAATGTCTAACGCTTACCAGTTTGAAATTGATCTTAATCATCTGTTTGAGAGCTTTGAACCCCCATTCTCCTTTCTCACCCTCTAGCTCCAAGACCTGGGGATCAGAAAGATGCATTTAATAAACAGACAGTCATGGACGTGGTGCGTGTGTGTGTGTGTGTGTGTGTGTGTGTGTGTGTGTGTGTGTGTGTGTGTGTGTGTGTGTGTGTGTGTGTGTGTGTGTGTGTGTGTGTGTGTGTGTGTGTGTGTGCGTGCGTGCGTGCGTGCGTGCGTGCGTGCGTGCGTGCGTGCGTGCGTGCGTGCGTGCGTGTGTGAGAGAGAGACACGTGGTCCTCTGTAGCTCAGCTGGTAGAGCACGCCGCTTGTAACGCCAAGGTAGTGGGTTCGATCCCCGGGACCACCCATACACAAAAAAAAATGTATGCACGCATGACTGTAAGTCGCTTTGGATAAAAGCGTCTGCTAAATGGCATATTATTATTATAACTCACTTTCTGGAAGCTGCTGAGAGCTGCTTTGGGGTCATCCTCCTTCAGGGCCTTTGAATTGTAGTACTGATTCTCCAAATCAACATTGGGCTCAGAGTTGCTGTCCTCTGAGTATTCCTGAAATCACACAATTCATCATCACTGCAGTTTACAAGATCGACACCCCACTGTTGTGTTGACATTCAGCTAGCCAGCTAGCTAGCTCATGATGATGTGTATTGTTTTTGCTTTGGTGATTTTTTAAAAAGCAAACAGCTGGATCATATAACGGCGCAAACGGTATAGCAATCATTAGTTGCAACAGTAAGTGAACAAATCATTGCAGACATAGCTAGCTAGCTAGCTAACTACGCCAGTTAGCTGTCAATGATAGGAGCACCGACAACAGCTATAGTAGCTGATAGTAATACCGTAGCTAGCTAAAGTTAGCTGAGTGGAGTGCAACATTTACATTTACATTTACGTCATTTAGCAGACGCTCTTATCCAACATGGAATGTTTACGCTGGTTATCTAGCTAGCTGGCTAGCTAAATACGTTGTATATGGTAATCAGCTACAATATCCATATATATTTACTTCTGAGGAGTTTACCAGATCATAATCCTCTTCATCATCGCACATGAAGTCATCTTCCATGTCAGACATCTTGACTACGAAGCTAGCTAGCTCGACAGCAACCTTGCTAGTGGTACAAGTGTAGGTGCATCGCCAGAGTACACAGTCGCAGTTTGTTCAAGCTCCTACGTTATCCGCCACCAATGCCTTTCTGCGCAGCGTGAATATGAGCGTGAATCGTGATTCCTATGAACTGGACCCTTTTTTCTACTCAGCCGTATTGTTACATTTCGTTACAATGAATCTGTCAACAGCTGTTCTAGAAATAGTTACTTTGTTTAACTGAAAGTGTTTGGGGTGGTAGTTTCGGTAGGAAGAGCTGGTCGTATATCAGCAGTTCAATATTATCCAGGAGCCGCGTATAAAAGTCAGCAGTTAGTATTGGTGCGTTTCAATCTTTATCTTCAGTATAGTAGGCTACTCTGGCTAGATTAGGTGATTTCACAATAGTCTAAAAACAACCGGTTAGAACTGGTATTTGGTTTGGAAAATGGCAAATGAAAGGTGAGTTATGATCTTGATAATTTTCTAAATACTTTATTGGTCATTACAGTTGCTAAAACTATCAATGCATGTATTATAGATGTATAGTAAGCAGCAGTAAAGGAAAACAGTTTTGTACTCCCCTGTAGCTCAGTTGGTAGAGCATGGCGCTTGCAACGCCAGGGTTGTGGGTTCGTTTCCCACGGGGGGCCAGTATGAAAAATGTATGCACTCACTAACTGTAAGTCACTCTGGATAAGAGCGTCTGCTAAATGACTAAAATGTAAAATGTACTCAACTCACTCCCTGAATTGTGCATTCATTTGCATTTTACCAATGTATTTTATTCCTAGGTTGCAAAATCTTAAAGATGCCATTGAGAAAAAGTATGGCGAATCTCCTTTCTTTTATGCACGAGCTCCTGGAAGAGTCAATCTAATAGGTATGTAAACAAAGTTCATATGTATATATGCTACTATAAGCAGGACTCCATAAATACAGTATAAATACACGTGATGATTGATTAATGCATTGTTGGGTTTAGAGCTGGCAAGAAAGGCATTTGAATGGGATTCAGATGAGTCGTGTAGAGCCTGAGGATCAGAGAGACCCTGTTGTGTCTAATTTGTTCTTCTTCTTCTTCCTCTTCTTCTTCTTATCAACGTTGTACATCTGTCTGTCGGTCTGTCAGTCCTATATGTTGATATTAACCATTCAGAACATTAACATGAACCATTGTACAATATTGTGTTACATCATCATCCTCACCAGGAGCAACTAGGGAAGGTTCCTCTGTCTGGGATGAAGTGTGTTGTGGACGGGACCATCCTGGCTAGCTCCAGACCATCCTGGCTAGCTCCAGACCATCCTGGCTAGCTCCGGCCTGTCCAGCTCCAGACCATCCTGGCTAGCCCGGCCTGTCCAGCTCCAGACCATCCTGGCTAGCTCCAGACCATCCTGGCTAGCTCCAGACCATCCTGGCTAGCTCCAGACCATCCTGGCTAGCTCCAGACCATCCTGGCTAGCTCCAGACCATCCTGGCTAGCTCCGGCCTGTCCAGCTCCAGACCATCCTGGCTAGCTCCAGACCATCCTGGCTAGCTCCGGCCTGTCCAGCTCCAGACCATCCTGGCTAGCTCCAGACCATCCTGGCTAGCTCCGGCCTGTCCAGCTCCAGACCATCCTGGCTAGCTCCAGACCATCCTGGCTAGCTCCAGACCATCCTGGCTAGCTCCGGCCTGTCCAGCTCCAGACCATCCTGGCTAGCTCCGGCCTGTCCAGCTCCAGTGCCCTGGTCTGCTGTGGACGGGACCATCCTGGCTAGCTCGGGCCTGTCCAGCTCCAGACCATCCCGGCTAGCTCGGGCCTGTCCAGCTCCAGACCATCCTGGCTAGCTCCGGGCCTGTCCAGCTCCAGTGCCCTGGTCTGCTGTGGACGGGACCATCCTGGCTAGCCCGGCCTGTCCAGCTCCAGACCATCCCGGCTAGCTCCGGCCTGTCCAGCTCCAGACCATCCCGGCTAGCTCCGGCCTGTCCAGCTCCAGACCATCCTGGCTAGCCCGGCCTGTCCAGCTCCAGACCATCCTGGCTAGCTCCGGCCTGTCCAGCTCCAGTGCCCTGGTCTGCTGTGGACGGGACCATCCCGGCTAGCTCCGGCCTGTCCAGCTCCAGTGCCCTGGTCTGTCTGGGATGAAGTGTGCTGTGGACGGGACCATCCCGGCTAGCTCCGGCCTGTCCAGCTCCAGTGCCCTGGTCTGCCTGGGATGAAGTGTGTTGTGGACGGGACCATCCCGGCTAGCTCCGGCCTGTCCAGCTCCAGTGCCCTGGTCTGTCTGGGATGAAGTGTGCTGTGGACGGGACCATCCCGGCTAGCTCCGGCCTGTCCAGCTCCAGTGCCCTGGTCTGTCTGGGATGAAGTGTGCTGTGGACGGGACCATCCCGGCTAGCCGGGCCTGTCCAGCTCCAGTGCCCTGGTCTGTCTGGGATGAAGTGTGCTGTGGACGGGACCATCCCGGCTAGCTCCGGCCTGTCCAGCTCCAGTGCCCTGGTCTGTCTGGGATGAAGTGTGTTGTGGACGGGACCATCCTGGCTAGCTCCGGCCTGTCCAGCTCCAGTGCCCTGGTCTGTCTGGGATGAAGTGTGTTGTGGACGGGACCATCCTGGCTAGCCCGGGCCTGTCCAGCTCCAGTGCCCTGGTCTGCTGTGGACGGGACCATCCCGGCTAGCTCCGGCCTGTCCAGCTCCAGTGCCCTGGTCTGCTGTGGACGGGACCATCCTGGCTAGCCCCGGCCTGTCCAGCTCCAGTGCCCTGGTCTGTCTGGGATGAAGTGTGTTGTGGACGGGACCATCCCGGCTAGCTCCGGCCTGTCCAGCTCCAGTGCCCTGGTCTGCTGTGCTGGGCTCCTCACCGTGGAGGCTAACCACAAGTCCCTCAACAAGGTAACAGACACATGCAGTACTTGTACATGTTATTCATGAATACGTGTGAATGTCTCAAGAACTGCAATGTGTCAAAACCAGCGCTCTATAATCTTGCAAGCTGATTCTGTGATGTACAAGATTGAGATGATGAATTGCCGGTCAAATGTTCAGGACAATACCCGACGTCGATGTATAGACACTGACAGTTTCCTCTCAAATGTTCTGCCTGTCGTCCACCTCTGTTCTGTCGGCAGAGATCTGGGCCACGTGTGAGTGCTATATTGGCACAGAGGGGCGGGGGGGGCATGGACCAGTCCATTTCAGTCCTGGCATTTCGCTACACCCGCAATAACATCTGCTAAACACGTGTATGTGACAAATACAATTTGATTTGATTTGAACGTTTAAAGTCACAGTCACACTTTAGTTGGATAGTCCAATTAGTCAATCTGTAGATAGTCATACTATCAACAAACTTATCTGTTGATAATCAACCGCTTGCTACGGTTAGGGTTACAATAGGGGCTAGAGTTAAGTTTAGGGTTAGGATAAGGGTTAGGGTTAGGGTTAATAGATAGTTTGTTGAAGTGTTATAATAAATAAAATAAAATGTTAAGAAGTCTTATTATAAGACATTGTAAAGCTTATTACATGCTTATAAAAACTAATAAAGTGTTATACCTGCATGCTGCATGATAAGTTATTAAAAAATATATATACATTCTTTGGGGGGGACAATTATGGTTTGTAAGTGTTATCTATTGTAAGTTATGATTTGTTAGTGTTATCTATTGTAAGTTATGATTTGTTAGTGTTATCTGTTGTAAGTTATGATTTGTTAGTGTTATCTGTTGTAAGTTATGATTTGTTAGTGTTATCTGTTGTAAGTTATGATTTGTTAGTGTTATCTGTTGTAAGTTATGATTTGTTTGTGTTATCTGTTGTAAGTTATGATTTGTTAGTGTTATCTGTTGTAAGTTATGATTTGTTAGTGTTATCTGTTGTAAGTTATGATTTGTTTGTGTTATCTGTTGTAAGTTATGATTTGTTAGTGTTATCTGTTGTAACGGTTGTGTCTGTGATTTGTTAGTGTTATCTGTTGTAACGGTTGTGTCTGTGATTTGTTAGTGTTATCTGTTGTAACGGTTGTGTCTGTGATTTGTTAGTGTTATCTGTTGTAACGGTTGTGTCTGTGATTTGTTAGTGTTATCTGTTGTAACGGTTGTGTCTGTGATTTGTTAGTGTTATCTGTTGTAACGGTTGTGTCTGTGATTTGTTAGTGTTATCTGTTGTAACGGTTGTGTCTGTGATTTGTTAGTGTTATCTGTTGTAACGGTTGTGTCTGTGATTTGTTAGTGTTATCTGTTGTAACGGTTGTGTCTGTGATTTGTTAGTGTTATCTGTTGTAACGGTTGTGTCTGTGATTTGTAAGTGCTTGTTATTAGTGTTGGATCGGCCTGTTGTTGTTGTTGTTGTTGTTGTTGTTGTTGTTGTTGTTGTTGTCTCAGGCCAAGCTAATTGAGTTCCAGCCTCTGCGGGTGTCTGACATGCATCTCCCTGAGGGAGCAGTGTTCGTCATCTCTAACTGCTGCGTCTGGAGATGATCAAGGCTGCTACCTCTCACTTCAACATCAGGGTGGTCGAATGGGCCGGATAGCCACCAAGGTAAAGAGGCAATTCAATGTTCATGTGATCACAATGATTAGGCTTAGTGACAATGACGCATCAAACCTTTGTCGCAATAAACAATATAATAACAACATGTCGTAAGTATAGTGAACCGGTATATCAGTAATGTTGTTCTCATCAGCGTCATAGAAATGTTTTAGAATTCAAATAGAAATTCAAATGCCACTGAGGGCAGAGAGCATTCCCGCTAGAGGTGCTATGAGTAACAAGGTTTTGTCCTAGCTTGCACATGACATGAGATGGCATGCAGTCAGGGCTCTAATGTGTGCCCATTTTTGGTCGCATATTGCTCCTAAATATTTTTGCTGTGCGACTTGGAATTTTTAATTTGGGCGCACTAGTGCTCCTAGAAAAAAAAGATCTGCCAGAAGAATAATGGTTGTAATGATTAGGCTTCGTGTACCGCTGTTTCCGAAAGCCCAAGAGAAAAAGGCAAGTAAAGGATTTGTGTTGGTGGCGGTTGCATCATTACCAGTGGGGATTTTAGCATGTAAATCTTGGTGGGGCAAACTCAACCAATTTGTTAAGATACATGCCAGAAAAGCCACAACACAACACCACACTAAACAATACATGAATTGCACTATAACGGTGACAAACGGTGCCCGCAAACTGTTAGGGCCTCCATAAAGCTGTCCCAACAGCAGAGCTTTCCTTTCAGCACCATGGAGTGAATCCTTACCACCGCTACGCCTGGCTGTCA
The DNA here is from genome assembly GCF_020615455.1 of Coregonus clupeaformis. Taxonomy (NCBI): domain Eukaryota; kingdom Metazoa; phylum Chordata; class Actinopteri; order Salmoniformes; family Salmonidae; genus Coregonus; species Coregonus clupeaformis. The sequence goes on along the minus strand of NC_059217.1, from coordinate 34,627,736 downwards.
GCGGAGACTCATCTGGCAGCGAAACAGTTCCTTCAGCCTCATTTACTGCCTTTTTAAAAACCATAGCTATTATGGCTGACTTGCTTAAATAAATATGGTTTCTACTGACTCCTTGTGGATTTGTGTAACTCGATAAAAAACGCATTCTCCTTCAATAATAACGAATGCCGACATGAGTTTTGACTTTTGAACCATACAGAAACATTATCACATTTAAGTGCAAACGAGCTGCGACGAGGTAGGCCTATTCGTTCACCACTTTCAAAATGGACACCAACAGAAATTCAGATAGACGTTAGTTCAGATAAATTCAGCAAGATGTTGAGGCCTTAACTTTACTCTTCTTTACGTCACCACAGAGAGAGAGAGACTCGGTTAGCTTACCATTTGAAGCATTTTATTAGGCCTATGTGGTCTAAAAAGGAAGGAAAATGCAATCATGAGGATCCACTTTTATATATAATATACCGACGCACAGACAGCGCATTGCGCAAACAAAACAACCCTCACAAAATCAGCTGGAATTACATGGGTCTATTACTGAACTTTCACTGGCAAACATGGTTACAGACCCAACAACATTATATAGTATCCCCTCCTCATGGTTACAGACCCAACAACATTATATAGTATCCCCTCCTCATGGTTACAGACCCAACAACATTATATAGTATCCCCTCCTCATGGTTACAGACCCAACAACATTATATAGTATCCCCTCCTCATGGTTACAGATCCAACAGCATTATATAGTATCCCTCCTCGTGGTTACAGACCCAACAACATTATATAGTATCCCCTCCTCGTGGTTACAGACCCAACAACATTATATAGTATCCCCTCCTCATGGTTACAGACCAACAACATTATATAGTATCCCCTCCTCATGGTTACAGACCCAACAGCATTATATAGTATCCCCTCCTCATGGTTACAGACCCAACAACATTATATAGTATCCCCTCCTCATGGTTACAGACCCAACAACATTATATAGTATCCCCTCCTCATGGTTACAGACACAACAACATTATATAGTATCCCCTCCCCTCATGGTTACAGACCCAACAGCATTATATAGTATCCCCTCCTCGTGGTTACAGACCCAACAACATTATATAGTATCCCCTCCTCATGGTTACAGACCCAACAACATTATATAGTATCCCCTCCTCATGGTTACAGACCCAACAGCATTATATAGTATCCCCTCCTCGTGGTTACAGACCCAACAACATTATATAGTATCCCCTCCTCGTGGTTACAGACCCAACAACATTATATAGTATCCCCTCCTCATGGTTACAGACCCAACAACATTATATAGTATCCCCTCCTCATGGTTACAGACCCAACAGCATTATATAGTATCCCCTCCTCGTGGTTACAGACCCAACAACATGATATAGTATCCCCTCCTCATGGTTACAGACACAACAACATTATATAGTATCCCCTCCTCATGGTTACAGACCCAACAGCATTATATAGTATCCCCTCCTCATGGTTACAGACCCAACAACATTATATAGTATCCCCCTCCTCATGGTTACAGACCCAACAACATTATATAGTATCCCCTCCTCATGGTTACAGACCCAACAGCATTATATAGTATCCCCTCCTCGTGGTTACAGACCCAACAACATTATATAGTATCCCCTCCTCATGGTTACAGACCCAACAACATTATATAGTATCCCCTCCTCATGGTTACAGACCCAACAACATTATATAGTATCCCCTCCTCATGGTTACAGACCCAACAACATTATATAGTATCCCCTCCTCATGGTTACAGACACAACAACATTATATAGTATCCCCTCCTCATGGTTACAGACCCAACAACATTATATAGTATCCCCTCCTCATGGTTACAGACCCAACAACATTATATAGTATCCCCTCCTCATGGTTACAGACCCAACAACATGATATAGTATCCCCTCCTCATGGTTACAGACACAACAACATTATATAGTATCCCCTCCTCATGGTTACAGACCCAACAGCATTATATAGTATCCCCTCCTCGTGGTTACAGACCCAACAACATTATATAGTATCCCCTCCTCATGGTTACAGACCCAACAACATTATATAGTATCCCCTCCTCATGGTTACAGATCCAACAGCATTATATAGTATCCCCTCCTCATGGTTACAGACCCAACAACATTATATAGTATCCCCTCCTCATGGTTACAGATCCAACAACATTATATAGTATCCCCTCCTCATGGTTACAGACCCAACAACATTATATAGTATCCCCTCCTCATGGTTACAGACCCAACAACATTATATAGTATCCCCTCCTCATGGTTACAGACCCAACAACATTATATAGTATCCCCTCCTCGTGGTTACAGACCCAACAACATTATATAGTATCCCCTCCTCGTGGTTACAGACCCAACAACATTATATAGTATCCCCTCCTCGTGGTTACAGACCCAACAACATTATATAGTATCCCTTCCTCATGGTTACAGACCCAACAACATTATATAGTATCCCCTCCTCATGGTTACAGACCCAACAACATTATATAGTATCCCCTCCTCATGGTTACAGACCCAACAACATTATATAGTATCCCCTCCTCATGGTTACAGACCCAACAACATTATATACTATCCCCTCCTCATGGTTACAGACCCAACAACATTATATAGTATCCCCTCCTCATGGTTACAGACCCAACAACATTATATAGTATCCCCTCCTCATGGTTACAGATCCAACAACATTATATACTATCCCCTCCTCATGGTTACAGACCCAACAACATTATATAGTATCCCCTCCTCATGGTTACAGACCCAACAACATTATATAGTATCCCCTCCTCATGGTTACAGACCCAACAACATTATATAGTATCCCCTCCTCATGGTTACAGACCCAACAACATTATATAGTATCCCCTCCTCATGGTTACAGACCCAACAGCATTATATAGTATCCCCTCCTCATGGTTACAGACCCAACAACATTATATACTATCCCCTCCTCATGGTTACAGACCCAACAACATTATATAGTATCCCCTCCTCATGGTTACAGACCCAACAACATTATATACTATCCCCTCCTCATGGTTACAGACCCAACAACATGATATAGTATCCCCTCCTCATGGTTACAGACCCAACAACATTATATAGTATCCCCTCCTCATGGTTACAGACCCAACAACATGATATAGTATCCCCTCCTCATGGTTACAGACACAACAACATTATATAGTATCCCCTCCTCATGGTTACAGACCCAACAGCATTATATAGTATCCCCTCCTCATGGTTACAGACCCAACAACATTATATAGTATCCCCTCCTCATGGTTACAGACCCAACAACATTATATAGTATCCCCTCCTCATGGTTACAGACCCAACAACATTATATAGTATCCCCTCCTCATGGTTACAGACCCAACAGCATTATATAGTATCCCCTCCTCATGGTTACAGACCCAACAACATTATATAGTATCCCCTCCTCATGGTTACAGACCCAACAACATTATATAGTATCCCCTCCTCATGGTTACAGACCCAACAGCATTATATAGTATCCCCTCCTCATGGTTACAGACCCAACAACATTATATACTATCCCCTCCTCATGGTTACAGACCCAACAACATTATATAGTATCCCCTCCTCATGGTTACAGACCCAACAACATTATATAGTATCCCCTCCTCATGGTTACAGACCCAACAACATTATATAGTATCCCCTCCTCATGGTTACAGATCCAACAACATTATATACTATCCCCTCCTCATGGTTACAGACCCAACAACATTATATAGTATCCCCTCCTCATGGTTACAGACCCAACAACATATATAGTATCCCCTCCTCATGGTTACAGACCCAACAACATTATATAGTATCCCCTCCTCGTGGTTACAGACCCAACAACATTATATAGTATCCCCTCCTCATGGTTACAGACCCAACAACATTATATAGTATCCCCTCCTCATGGTTACAGACCCAACAACATTATATAGTATCCCCTCCTCATGGTTACAGACCCAACAACATTATATAGTATCCCCCTCCTCATGGTTACAGACCCAACAACATTATATAGTATCCCCTCCTCATGGTTACAGACCCAACAACATTATATACTATCCCCTCCTCATGGTTACAGACCCAACAACATTATATAGTATCCCCTCCTCGTGGTTACAGACCCAACAACATTATATAGTATCCCCTCCTCATGGTTACAGACCCAACAGCATTATATAGTATCCCCTCCTCATGGTTACAGACCCAACAACATTATATAGTATCCCCTCCTCATGGTTACAGACCCAACAGCATTATATAGTATCCCCTCCTCATGGTTACAGACCCAACAGCATTATATAGTATCCCCTCCTCATGGTTACAGACCCAACAACATTATATAGTATCCCCTCCTCGTGGAGAAAAGCACATGAGCTTATTATAATACACAAAGTAAGCAAAACAATAACATGCATCATTCCAACATTACCTAAAATGATGAATAAGATGCTAATGAGACAGACCTATATAAGCAATATAACAATTGAGATGTGCAAACTATGGCATAAGGGAAGGACGAGCGGAAAAGAGGCAAGACATTAATGAGCGAGCTAAGACGGACGATATGCCTATTTATTCAGCACTTTTGAAATGGACCGCGACAGAATTCGGAACATGGGCGGTTCTTACTGTATTCTCCCTGTAAACAAAGTCAGAACCGTAGGATAAATAACGGGGGCCATATAAGCAGACAATGAAAGCTTTTACAATATTCGAAAACAGGTTATAGGCTACATGTGCACCACCAAGTCAGAACAGTAGGCTAAATTCTGAGGGGGAAAGGGACCAAATTCTTAGGGTGAGACACGTGGGCTACTACCAGCTTACTACACAACATACACTTAGTGTTACTTTCTTAGCTACAGTATACATATCTCCCTGGCATATTACATCATTTATGCAGCAGCATACAATACATAGCCGTATTTTTGGACTCACCGTTGTGCTGTGCTCACTTGAACAGGAAGGTGGCGCGGCGGTCATTCTTATGGGCAAACTTTGTCATCAAACGTTGTCATCGAAATCTGTCATTCTCTGGATTTATGGTGCTTTCAAGACAACTGGGAACTCTGCAACTGCAAGACAACTGGAGATCGAATCATGACGTCAGTGATCTTCAGGTCGGTAAGACTGAGCTTTAGAAAGAGGCCAGAGTTCCCGACTTGGAATTCCAAGTTGGATGACCGTTCAAAACGTAATTTCCCAGTCGGAGATCGTTTTGCCAGTTGTCTTTAGCAAACCGAAGTAGGAGATTTCCCAGTTCCGAGTTTTCAGTTGTTTTGAACATGGCAGAAGTCATGCTGGATTGACAGCATGGCCAATGTATTCAACCTTTTCTGGCCCATTGTCACGGATGCCGCCGAGGCTGCTCCTCCTCCTTGCTCGGGCAGGCTTCGGCGTTCGTCGTCCCCGGAGTACTAGCTGCTACCGCTTGATGTTTTCGATGGTTGTTTTGTTATGTCTAGTTGTTGCACCTGTTTCGTATTCTGTATTGATTATGTCACCTATAAATTCCCCTGTGTTATGTTTGTATGTTGTGTGTTATTGTCCGCTTGTCGTATGCGTACTGGTTCGGAACCTTGGCATCTATTGTTGGTTTTACGCACCCCGCATATTTTGTTCGAGGCCGTTTATTTTTGTGTATTATAGAGTTTATTAGTAAAGTCGTCTTGACTTATCCTCTGTGTCCTGCGCTTGACTTCACCACCGCATCCACATCAGCATACCCTGACACCCATAGTGTTGCATGTGAATGTTTATCCTTTTAAGCTTGGAAAGAAACCAATATCAGACAGATGTTTTACATCCTTAAACCCAGACTTGGACCACACACCGTCTCCACCGAATAGCAGGCAGGGGAAGCATAATAGTGATTACTCACAGTTAGCCACTGATTCCTTCCAAACCAGTCATTGTTGAATTTGTGATTTCCGACTTGTTGTGTAATGTTTATGTCCAATGGCCAATGAGCACCGATACGTTTTATCTATAATTTCTCTTCATATGACAAGGATGGAAAAGGTTTTGCCAGTAGATTGTCAACATGATTCATGATGATGACTGCTTGTCTAGCTTGCTAGCTAACATTTTGAAAGTATGATGTTGGCATGATCAGTCGAATCAAAACGATTTGACGTCATTTTATCTGTGGCCAATGAACTTCAGCTTCTTGGACGGGCACGTCTAATGTAAATCTATGGCTTGGGTGCTCTCCTTGTAGATTCTGTGGTGATGTAGTGTCGCCATGAGTGACAGAACACTGAGCCAATCCCGGCGCAACTAGAGAAAATGACCAACGCCTATGCTCTGTGCTTTTGCTGGCTGCCCCTCCACCACAGAAATCACTGAGCTAGGCTTAAACACCTGCAACTTGGAGCTGCCTTACTCAAGAGACCATGATTGTATGCAGCGGATTTATTAACTCAATGATTCTTTTTTTTACATTGTTTGCTGACTGTGCTAAATGACGTAAATGTAAATGTTAATGAATTAATGAATTAATGTCATTATTATTATTATTATTATTAGATTATATATATTTTTTGCTAAACAGGCAGGGCTCTGAATGACGGGTAGCCACTGATCATTACTAAAGAGAAAACCGCTTGTCTCTAGCTCAAACCGTTCAGAAGTTGTGACCATATTACCGGCGATACGTTTTTTTCCTTCTATTGCACATTGGCACTTCAGCTGGATGCATCTCCATTGGCACGCCGTTAACGCCTTTTTCAGTCATGTAACCTAATTAGCTAGCTAGCTAGCTAACAACCTGGGAACTTTACCAGTATATCCAAACATTTGGGGGGCACAGAAAGAATGGTAAAAGGATAGCTTATTCAGGAGATCAATGATCATAGCAAATGAATGAATGACAGAGTTGCATGTTTTCACACAAAAACTTGACATTCTTAAAAAGAGATACCATTTTCAAAGTAACGCAACAGTGCTTTTTACACAATGTAGTAACCTGATATTCCACAAATTACTTTGTAACTTAAATGACAGGTGTCTGTATCAACAGTTTAGCTTTTATAATAAACACATTTCTTTACAGTGTTACATATTAGTTTCTAGGGCTTCAAAAGTAGCTAGAAAAGTTGGGAATGAAACATGTTAATTCAGAGCCCTGGATGCAGTGTGACTGTTATGTGAGCAGGCTCGTGTGAACCATAGAGATAAATAAAGCCTGAGATAAATAAAGATTGTGTCTCAATTGAAGAAATAAAAACCCTATAACAACGTTTCCATCCAACCTTTTTGTGAGAGTAAAATTACATGTCGGATAACAAATGTCATGACAGGCCTGCTGGAAACAGAACATTTGTAGGTTCCAAATGTCGTCGTCAAAAAAAAGGTGGTATCTTTTTGTGTCTGTAAAATTAATTAATTGCGAGAAATGTCGGAAAACGCTTTTAATGCGCAAATATTGATATAAACCCATCATATCGAACGTAAACTTAAGAGTCAAGCGATGACATGTTGTGTGTTCCGCTACGACCTATATTGTTTTTATGCAGATTTTAGAATATTCACATGCAAATCTGTCGCCAATTGGACGGAAACCTATCTTATTTATTGTGTTCTCCATTGAACTCAGATGCTGGCTGCTGATGCAGCTGTCCTTGCTAGCCTTTATTTAACTCTGTGGTTTCATCTCACTCCTAGGGAGGTTTACATCTAGGTTTTATTTGAACTCTGTTTCTCTCCACTTTACTCAGATGCTGACGAAAGCCGGGGGGCCTAAAGTGGGTCCGGCTGCTAAAGCTGTCCCCCTCTGGGCTTTATACAGCGCCTTCAGAAAGTATTCACACCCCTTGACTTTTTTTTCACATTTTGTTGTGTTACATCCTGAATATAAAAATGGATTTAATTTAGATGTAATTTTACACTGGCTTACACACAATAAATACCCCATAATGTCAGAGTGGAATTATGTTTTTTTTTTTTTTTTTTCTTAATCAAAAATGAAAAGGTGAAATGTCTTGAGTCAATACGTATTCAACCCCTTTGTTAAGGCAAGCCTAAATAAGTTCAGGAGTCAAATCTTGCTTAACAAGTCACATAATAAGTTGCATGGACTCACTCTGTGTGCAATAATAGTGTTTAACATGATTTTTGAATGACTACCTCATCTCTGTACCCCACACATACAATTATCTGTAAGGTCTCTCAGTCGAGCAATACATTTCAAACAACGATTCATCCACCAAGACCAGGGAGGGTTTCCAATGCTTCCCAAAGAAGATAAGTTATTGAGTATGGTAAAGTTATTAATTACACTTTGGATGGTGTATCAATACACCCAGTCACCCTTCCTAACTCAGTTGCCGGAGAGTAAGGAAACCGCTAGGGGTTTCACCAATGGTGACTTTAAAATAGTTATAGAGTTTAATGGCTGTGATAGGAAAACATTTAGGATGGATCAACAACATTGTAGTTACTCCACAATAATTAGAGTGAAAAGAAGGAAGCCTGTACAGAATACAAATATTCCAAAACATGCACCCTGTTTGCAACAAGGCAGTAAAGTAATACTGCAAAATAATGTGGCAAAGCAATTCACTTTTTGTCCTGAATACAAAGTGTTATGTTTGGGGCAAATCCAATACAACATATTACTCTCCATATGTTAAAGCATAGTGCTGGCTGCATCATGTTATGGGTATGCTTGTAATTGTTAATGACTGGGGAGTTTTTCAGGATAAAAAAGAAATGGAATGGAGCTAAGCACAGGCAAAATCCTAGAGGAAAACCTGGTTCAGTCTGCTTTCCACCAGACACTGGGACCGAGTGGCCGAGTTACAGTTTTTACTTAAATCTACTTGAAAATCTATGGCAAGACTTGAAAATGGTTGTCTAGCAATGATCAACAACCAATTTGACAGAGCTTGAAGAATTTTGAAAAGAATAATGGGCAAATATTGTACAGTCCAGGTCTGCTAAGCTCTTAGAGGCTTACCCAGAAAGACTCACAGCTGTAATCGCTGCCAACGGTGATTCTAACATGTATTGACTCAGGGATGTGGATACTTATGTAAATGAGATATCTGCATTTAACTTTCAATAGATTAGTAAAAAAAATAGAAAAACATGTTTTCACTTTGTCATTATGAGGTATTGTGTGTAATTTTTTATATATATATTTAATCAATTTTGAATTCAGGCTGAAACCCAACAAAATGTGGAATAAGTCAAGGAGTATGAATACTTTATGATGTTACCTCCACTCTAGAATTTTTTTTAAATGTATGTTTTATTTTTTTTGTCACATACACCGGAACGCTCTAACCACTGGGCTACCTACCGCTCTACAGACTTAATGTTTCCCTCTAGGCTTTATTTAACTCTATGGCGTGACCTCCAGCTCCATCTCGGCAAGACGGAGCTGCTCTTCCTCCCGGGGGAAGGACTGCCCGCTCCATGATCTCGCCATCACGGTTGACAACTCCATTGTGTCCTCCTCCCAGAGTGCAAAGAACCTTGGCGTGACCCTGGACAACACCCTGTCGTTCTCCGCTAACATCAAAGCGTCTAGGAGACCTGATGAAGCAGAGCCATGATAGCTGCAGAGACTTGTACGAGTGCAGCTGTCCAGAACTGGACCTGCTGGTGGAGATATGTCTGTGAGTCCAGCATCAGCGGAATGACTCCATTATCTTACCAAGCAGGCAGAACTGGTTAACATTACAATGACGTCCTTTCAACCAAAAGATGTGACAGTTACTAGTTGTAACGACGTCATGTCAACCAGTTTTCACTGGGTAGTTATTACAATGAAAATGTTGCAGATTTCACAGGCTATCAATCCCATAGTTGTTTGCTCAGCTTGTTTGCCAAATGAATGCTACCAACCTATATGCATTGTGCATCACATTACTGTAAAAGCACTTTGTGACAACTGTTCATGATAAACAGGCTTTATGCATACAACTTTATTCAATTATTGATTGATTGATTGATTGATTGACATACTCTGATGACACAGATGAAGCCGGCTTGCTGGCACCTTACGGTACTTCCTGTCCCCTCTCTCTCTCTCCAGGAGGTCAGGCGCGGTGGGATCCCGGCTGACCAGAGCAGGCTGGGGAGGCTGTGCTGTCTCCGTGGTCCCCACTGACAAGGTGGAGTCTTTCCTAAAGAGCGTCAGAGAGGTGTACTACACCCCAGACCCACGTAGAGCAGAGCTAGAGAAACACAGTCTGTTTGTCTCCAAGCCTGGTGGAGGGGCGGCCATCTTCCTTGAATACTGAAATCAAAGATGCTTCTCTTTACAATTTGAGGTGAAATGTCTTTCTTCAGGGTTCACCTTTTCAGTATTCTCATGCCAAAATTACACGTTGATGATTCTGGCGTTTCAATTATTTCCAAAGCAGCAGACATTAACAAATAAAATGACTGTGTTTCAGTTTGTCGGTAGAAACAAATGTAAAATAAAACGATACATCAGCAATACATTCAAGAAAACAATGAATTATTTAACTCATTATGACCTTAAAAATAAAATAAACATTCCAAGGATTTTTTTTTCAATGTTAACAAATGTACATGATAAATTATTGAATAGAAGTATCGGCCTAATTTAAAGAACACAATTGCTCTTTTCATTGTGGAAACAGCATGTCTGATAGGTTGCCAGGGCAATTAGGCTGTAGAACGCTGACAGCCACGGTCTTGGCATTGAGCTTCTCTTATGATGAGTTTCTAGGGTATCAAGTAATTCATGATGCAAGAAGCTATTTAAGACTTAGATGGAGAGTTCATTTAAATATTGAATAGGTACAGTGGTTCGTTCTAACAAACACTATGAAATGACATCATAACAGCTTCCCTACAGCATGGATTCCCCTTCATTACAGAGGGGGTCTGGTGGACAGAAAAGCTTTATCATCACACAGTTAACGCCACCAATCTGTAACCAGTTTTACAGCCAAACTAATCTTAACTCATTTAAATATGTTATGCCTTAAAAACCGTCGTAAGATGTGCGCATCATACGGCTTTGTTAACAAACCGTAAGACACAGCTCAAGCAGAACGATACCGGTAACTAACCCCTTCATCTGTGTTGTGACCTTTAGCTAGCAAGCTAAAGTATATTGTGGCGCTGTAAAAAATGTTTTGGCCAGAAGACTAAATATCGGTCCTCTAATACAGGACTACTTTTGTGAGAGAAAAAAAGTTATTTTTGGTGTTTTCCGATTTTTTTTTGCCTTTTCTTCCCGCGTCTATGATGTCTTCTACTTAGAAATACTTTGTTTCATATCTGCAAAGTAGTTAAAACGCTGTCAGTTCCACTTTAAACTTTAGGTCTCAGGTTACTTTGTGCTAAATGTGAAATGCTTTTTTGCAATGGGAAGTAGTAGTTGTACATTTCGATTGGTGAATGCTTAATGGTTGTGTTTTTGTATTCTTCTGATTGGGACCTACTGGCTTATTATGTACGAGTTGATGGACTGCTTATCCTTTAACATCATGCTGTGTGACTGCTTATCCTTTAACATCATGCTGTGTGACTGCTTATCCTTTAACATCATGCTGTGTGACTGCTTATCCTTTAACATCATGCTGTGTGTGACTGCTTATCCTTTAACATCATGCTGTGTGACTGCTTATCCTTTAACATCATGCTGTGTGACTGTTTATCCTTTAACATCATGCTGTGTGACTGCTTATCCTTTAACATCATGCTGTGTGTGACTGCTTATCCTTTAACATCATGCTGTGTGACTGCTTATCCTTTAACATCCTGCTGTGTGACTGCTTATCCATTAACATCATGCTATGTGTGACTGCTTATCCTTTAACATCATGCTGTATGACTGCTTATCCTTTAACATCATGCTGTGTGACTGCTTATCCTTTAACATCATGCTGTATGACTGCTTATCCTTTAACATCATGCTGTGTGACTGCTTATCCTTTAACATCATGCTGTGCGACTGCTTATCCTTTAACATCATGCTGTGTGACTGCTTATCCTTTAACATCATGCTGTGCGACTGCTTATCCTTTAACATCATGCTGTATGACTGCTTATCCTTTAACATCATGCTGTGTGACTGCTTATCCTTTAACATCATGCTGTGTGACTGCTTATCCTTTAACATCCTGCTGTGTGACTGCTTATCCTTTAACATCATGCTGTGTGACTGCTTATCCTTTAACATCATGCTGTGTGACTGCTTATCCTTTAACATCATGCTGTGTGTGACTGCTTATCCTTTAACATCATGCTGTGTGACTGCTTATCCTTTAACATCATGCTGTGTGACTGCTTATCCTTTAAAATCATGCTGTGTGTGACTGCTTATCCTTTAACATCATGCTGTGTGACTGTTTATCCTTTAACATCATGCTGTGTGACTGCTTATCCTTTAACATCATGCTGTGTGACTGCTTATCCTTTAACATCATGCTGTGTGACTGCTTATCCTTTAACATCATGCTGTGTGACTGCTTATCCTTTAACATCATGCTGTATGACTGCTTATCCTTTAACATCATGCTGTTTGTGACTGCTTATCCTTTAACATCATGCTGTGTGACTGCTTATCCTTTAACATCCTGCTGTGTGACTGCTTATCCTTTAACATCCTGCTGTGTGACTGCTTATCCTTTAACATCATGCTGTATGTGACTGCTTATCCTTTAACATCATGCTGTGTGACTGCTTATCCTTTAACATCATGCTGTATGTGACTGCTTATCCTTTAACATCATGCTGTATGACTGCTTATCCTTTAACATCATGCTGTGTGACTGCTTATCCTTTAACATCATGCTGTGTGACTGCTTAATCTTTAACATCATGCTGTGTGACTGCTGTCTTTCCATCGGCCCTATACAGTGGTGTAGTGGTGCCTGGAGAAGTGGGTTAACTCAAATGTTGCCTAAAAGTTCCCAAACGGCCCACCCAGTGAAGGAAAGGCATCCTGTGTGAAAATGTTTCTTTTTTACCTATGATTTTGTTTGTTTGTTTTCCTATAGATTTTTCAGATTTTCACTCTCAAAATCACACTTTTTTTAAATCGAAAAAATACAACAATTTGATGGTCTAAGTCCACAATGCTTAAACCACATCAATCTGATTGGTTGGGCCTGTCAGGGCCCGGCTCCCCAGTGGGTGGGCCTGTCAGGGCCCGGCTCCCCAGTGGGTGGGCCTGTCAGGGCCTGGCTCCCCAGTGGGTGGGCCTGTCAGGGCCCGGCTCCCCAGTGGGTGGGTCTGTCAGGGCCTGGCTCCCCAGTGGGTGGGCCTGTCAGGGCCCGGCTCCCCAGTGGTTGGGCCTGTCAGGGCCCGGCTCCCCAGTGGGTGGGCCTGTCAGGGCCTGGCTCCCCAGTGGGTGGGCCTGTCAGGGCCTGCCTCCCCAGTGGGTGGGCCTGTCAGGGCCCGGCTCCCCAGTGGGTGGGCCTGTCAGGGCCCGGCTCCCCAGTGGGTGGGCCTGTCAGGGCCCGGCTCCCCAGTGGGTGGGTCTGTCAGGGCCCGGCTCCCCAGTGGGTGGGCCTGTCAGGGCCCGGCTCCCCAGTGGGTGGGTCTGTCAGGGCCCGGCTCCCCAGTGGGTGGGCCTGTCAGGGCCCGGCTCCCCAGTGGGTGGGCCTGTCAGGGCCCGGCTCCCCAGTGGGTGGGTCTGTCAGGGCCCGGCTCCCCAGTGGGTGGGCCTGTCAGGGCCCGGCTCCCCAGTGGGTGGGCCTGTCAGGGCCTGGCTCCCCAGTGGGTGGGCCTGTCAGGGCCTGGCTCCCCAGTGGGTGGGCCTGTCAGGGCCCGGCTCCCCAGTGGGTGGGCCTGTCAGGGCCCCCTGGGTGGGCCTGTCAGGGCCCGGCTCCCCAGTGGGTGGGCCTGTCAGGGCCCGGCTCCCCAGTGGGTGGGCCTGTCAGGGCCTGGCTCCCCAGTGGGTGGGCCTGTCAGGGCCCGGCTCCCCAGTGGGTGGGCCTCTGTCCACCCAGGCCCATCCATGTCTACGCCCCTGATGCAAACAGCTCATGATGACAATTGCGCCTCACATAAAGCTTACTAACCAACACTTTGGACTAAACTTTTTCAATACCTGGGTATTGTTGCCTTGGTTAGCATTTACTGGTAGATATCATAAATTGAAACGTCTTCACCTACCCTACCGGCTACCGATGTCATTCTTCTGGTGAGCTGCTCCATGCCAAAACCAGAACCAGCTGCACACTCTTATATATATTTCACGTGCTTTGCGATTGTGTAGGCTACTTTGTGCATGATTTTTCTATTGTACTATAGAGTTGATAAATCGTATACCTCCACTACACTACTTAGATACGCATTAGTAGGGATTAAGAAGTGGGTATATGGTTTATACCTGCGTATACCCTCCGCTACACCACTGGCCCTTTGTGTTTTACAAAAAGTGCACTCTCCTACATGAGTGCGCTGGTATTACGGTTACGGTTGCTGTCCTTTCAGAATCACGAACCTGTCACACACTGAAGGCCTATAGGTTCGCCACTGATCAAACATGTCTATAATAGATATAAAGGCTGTTAAGATACTGTTTTAATGTTTCAAGAAAGGAGTGTATATATTTGGCCTGGTGAAGCGGTTTTATGCGCCGACTGAATGGAAGCTTATAATTTCACGTTTTTTACTTCGCTGGTCTCGGGCAAGAAATTACGAGTCTTCACTGTCCGAGACCGAGTGAAGACCGAGTACAAATGTATCCGACACCGAGACAAGACCGAGACACTTAATATGTGGTCTCGAGACCGGACTCAAGACCGAGACCGGTCTCGAGTACTACAACACTGGTTTCTACTGCTGATTTCCTAGTGAGCGCATACAGCATTTTATGAGGAGGCAAATACATGTTTACACAATCACCAAAACACCAGAACACAGATTCCTGTGACTTTCAGTCCAAAACCCAAGTCCTAGAGGCAAAATATTTTTATTTGTCAGGTCAAGCGATTGACCTGATACAATTTTTTTGGCACATGTCAAGGCTGCCCTAGGGCCGATTTTTAAATGTGTAATTCTAAGACGCAGCCGGCTCATCAGCATTAGGTTAATTAATCTAGGTTGTTATGAGATATGCCAGTCCATCATCCTTTACATTGAAACTATTTGCTTCTCAATTTAACACCTACTTACTGGCCTACTTGGCACCTTCATTAGGGCAAGAGTAATTCATTTACAGTGTAATGCATTGGGGCCAATGGAATGGGCAGAGCGAAAGGCCAGCAGCACTCTAAGCTAGACAAATGCCTAGCACAGATATGCCTGTCAGTTAGCACTTCGTGTAATGACAAACCACATTTCCATTGTGTTTTTGCATCTCATGTTAATATTGGTATTTGGGTCAAGACTACACACACTAGACCCATGTAGCTCAGTTGGTAGAGCATGGCGCTTGCAGCGCCAGGGTTGTGGGTTCGTTTCCCATGGGGGACCAGTATGAAAATGTATGCACTCACTAACACTAAGTCGATCTGGATAAGAGCGTCTGCTAAATGACTAAAATGTAAAGGTACATTTTTGTACTTTCAGGAGCCCTGCTCAAGTGCACATGGACAGATTTTTTTACTTAGTCGGTTTGGGGATTCAACCTTTCAGTTACTGAGCTTAACCGGTAGGTTACCTGCCGCCCTGCACAAGAGCAGGAGGACTCCAGACCCTCCTAGTGAACATTTCAAACCTTAATACACCTCACTTCTCACCTTTTTTTTATCCAAGACCTTACTGGACCAGTGTGTGGACTAAAAGATGACGTCACACTTATCCGCTTTTGGCCCACATATTTGTAGATAGGCTGACATTTTAAAAATGGCAGCTGTCCACTGTTCAAACGTCAACATAAAACTAGCAACATGACCTAGCTTTTTTTTTGTCCAAACTCATCTGTTTTGTATTCTAGGGACTTTAGTGAGTAGACTGGCATCGCCACCTAGAATAGTTATTTCTCTATAAGCCAATATGTAACGCATATGCAGTGTATTGCATTGCAGGGAATGGAGTGGGTGGAGTACGGAGTCACCAGCACTCTGTATTAAACCTGTTGCCCAGCACAATAGACCAATGTGTCATGGTGTGCTGAAGGTGGGTGTGGTGTATGAATCAGGCGCAGGACGCAGAGGCTCAGTCCAAAGGCTTTAGTGCAAAATTCACACAAACAAAAGCACAATAAGCCTGAAGGTGAATACAAGGCGCACACAGGCGACAAAATAAACGGCGCACAAAACATGTGCAAAGTAACCACTCCAAACACTGGAGGGAAATAGTAGCTCCAACACGTAACAGAAGCGCAATCACACACAAACACAGACACACACAACGAGAACTAAATAGAACACTAACTAGACACAGGTGTACAACATTAAGACCAAACCAAACGAACATGAAACATAGATCGGTGGCAGCTAGTACTCCGGGGACGACGACCGCCGAAGCCTGCCCGAACCAGGAGGAGGAGCAGCCTCGGCCGAAACCGTGACACAATGTAAGTTTTGCAGACTATATATTTGCATTAAACGTGTATTTCTAAAGAAATACTGGTATAAATAATACAATATAAAAAATAAAAGTACGTCAAATTATCCATACATTTTTTTTTAAAGGTGGTTGTAATGCTGTGAAAAACAGTTATATTGCACTAGAGTACACAAAAATCGATATCCCCAAAGTTTAGCATGTCTTTGTAGGGGGACTCTTATTTTAAAAAACAAAAAATCAGCAGTCATCTTGCTAGCATAATATCCTGCTGCCAGGAGAATGGTAATGCTTCTCTCTCTCTCTCTCTCTCTCTCTCTCTCTCTCTCTCTCTCTCTCTCTCTCTCTCTCTCTCTCTCTCTCTCTCTCTCTCTCTCTCTCTCTCTCTCTCTCTCTCTCTCTCTCTCTCTCTCTCTCTCTCTCTCTAAATGGCTTTATTGGCATGGGAAACATATGTTTACATTGCCAAAGCAAGTGAAATAGATAATAAACAAAAGTGAAATAAACAATCAGAAATTAACAGTAAACAATACACTCACAAAGGTTATGAAGGAATATAGACATTTCACATGTCAACCATCTCTGCAGCACTCCACCAATCAGGCCTTTATGGTAGAGTGGCCAGACGGAAGCCACTCTTCAGTAAAAGGCACATGACAGCCTGCTTGGAGTTTGCCAAAGGGCGCCTGAATGCCAAGCGTCACGTCTGGAGGAAACCTGGCACCATCCCTACGGTGAAGTATGGTTGTGGCAGCATCATGCTGTGGGGATGTTTTTCAGCGGCAGGGACTGGGCGACTAGTCAGGATCGAGGGAAAGATTAACGGAGCAAAGTACAGAGAGATCCTTGATGAAAACCTCCTCCAGAGCGCTCAGGACCTCAGACTGGGGCGAAGGTTCACCTTCCAACAGGACAATGACCCTAAGCACACAGCCAAGACAACGCAGGAGTGGCTTATGGACAAGTCTCTGAATGTCCTTGAGTGGCCCAGCCAGAGCCCGGACTTGAACCCAATCGAACATCTCTGGAGAGACCTGAAAATAGCTGTGCAGCGACGCTCCCCATCCAACCTGACAGAGCTTGAGAGGATCTGCAGAGAAGAATGGGAGAAACTCCCCAAATATAGGTGTGCGAAGCTTGTAGCGTCATACCCAAGAAGACTGCCAAAGGTGCTTCAACAAAGTACTGAGTAAAGGGTCTGAATACTTATGTAAATATGATATAAACGTTTTTTTTTTTGTGTGTGTGTGCAAAGAAATCTAAACAACTGTTTTTGCTTTGTCATTATGGGGTATTGTGTGTAGATTGATGAGGGAAAACACTATTTAATCCATTTTAGAATAAGGTTGTAAAGTAACAAAATGTGGGAAATGTTTTTTGAGATTACTAATGTAACTGTCACCACTACAACAACAACATACTTAAATACATGTCATTTTGTCCTTGAAACAGTTAATTGAAATAATGTAGAATTCCATTCATTCCTATGGAGGACTGCTCCTTCTGGGGAGAGCCAATATGGCCGACCGGTGGCTTCAAAGCCTCTCAAACCGTCTCCTCAATGGCTAATACATAGCATCTGCATCCAGGGTTTGTTTATGTACTTGTACGTTATTGGCAGTGACCCATTGTCTCGCCATCACGGTTGACAACTCCGTTGTGTCCTCCTCCCAGAGTGTGAAGAGCCTTGGCGTGACCCTGGACAATACCCTGTCGTTCTCCGCTAACATCAAGGCGGTGACCCGATCCTGCAGGTTGATGCTCTACAACATTCGGAGAGTACGACCCTGCCTTACACAGGAAGCGGCACAGGTCCTAATCCAGGCACTTGTCATCTCCCGTCTGGATTACTGCAACTCGCTGTTGGCTGGGCTCCCTGCCTGTGCCATTAAACCCTTACAACTCATCCAGAATGCCGCAGCCCGTCTGGTGTTCAACCTTCCCAAGTTCTCTCACGTCACCCCGCTCCTCCGCACACTCCACTGGCTTCCAGTTGAAGCTCGCATCTGTTACAAGACCATGGTGCTTGCCTATGGAGCTGTGGGAGGGGAACGGCACCTCCGTACCTTCAGGCTCTGATCAGTCCCGACACCCAAAACGAGGGCATTGCGTTCATCCACCTCTGGCCTGCTGGCTCCCTTCCTCTGCGGAAGCATAGTTCCCGCTCAGCCCAGTCAAAACTGTTCGCTGCTCTGGCACCCCAATGGTGGAACAAGCTCCCTCACGACGCCAGGACAGCGGAGTCACTCACCACCTTCCGGAGACATTTGAAACCCCACCTCTTTAAGGAATACCTGGGATAGGATAAAGTAATACTTCTATGTAAAGAATTTTTTTTTTGTTATAAACAATTGTAAAGTGGTTATCCCACTGGCTATAGGGTGAATGCATCAATTTGTAAGTCGCTCTGGATAAGAGCGTCTGCTAAATGACGTAAATGTAAATGTCAGGGATCTCTTTTGACAATGGTCATCATGTGGACATTGCGAGTAATGCACTAACGTGTTGTGTTCAACAGGTCGATGAGCTTGCGCATTCATTTCTGTTTACAACTCACGTTTCTGTACATGCAGTCGTTCATGTCTTTATTGTAGGCGGAACGTTATTTCAAGCGGCATGAAGTCTGGGTTTTGTGAAACGAGGCCCATTTGTACTTACTGTAGTGGCTAGCTTCGAAAACTAATTACGCAATCGGTGACACACTGTCTAGGTGTGTTCAAGACACTGAAGGTAGATCGCCACTACATTTGGCCGGAGCAAGGAGTCTGAGTAGCCTGGTATAGATCGCAAGGATCAAATCCGTTTTCGCAACTTTCTTCTTAAGTAAGGTAGGTTTCTAGCTTCGACGCAACTCATTCTGGGAGTCTGTTGGGACATTGGGCTCGACTCAGGCCAATGTCTTTTTTTAGCAATTCAAAATATACAATATAGAAAAAAGTATACAAACATTTCAAACAACAGTACAA
Organism: Coregonus clupeaformis; assembly: GCF_020615455.1. NCBI lineage: Eukaryota > Metazoa > Chordata > Actinopteri > Salmoniformes > Salmonidae > Coregonus > Coregonus clupeaformis. The sequence goes on along the minus strand of NC_059217.1, from coordinate 34,608,223 downwards.
AAGTACAAACATTCAAAGTTTTGATAGCTTTTTTGTTATGAGAAAAATAAGAAATTGTGTTTATATTGTTCAATTTCATTCTCAAATAATAGTGGTTTTCGACTCATACGTTTAACGTACATTTATGAATTTGGAATTGAGCTAAAATAACGATGAGGTTGATTAAGAAGGCTTCGCGTAGTCTTTGCTATACTTTGTAAAACCAAATATAACATTTTCAAGTAGAAGTGCAAAACGTGCATGTATATGATCCAAAACAAATCTACATATATCTTGCCACAGCTTCCGGGTATAAGAGCGATACGAAAAGAAATGTAAAACAGTCCGGCTGTTCATTACAGAAGGTACAATAAACATCAATGTCTTTAAAAACTGATTAAGTTAATGTTTAGTAGGGTAGCACTTTTGGATTCATTTATATGAAACTAATGTAATATGATTAGTTAAAATAAACTTCTGAGAAAGAGAGCAACCATTTTTTGCAAATAATATTTCTTAAAAGGCCATTCCAAAAGCTTGGAAGATGCGACAAGATAAATGTTATACTTGAAAGGTTTTTATTTTGTTTTCTCAATAGTTTTTCACTGCCGTATTCGGCATTATTAAATAAAATACCTTTATCATTGAACAGTTGACTCACCGATAGAAGATTGTTTTGGAACCATTTCTCAAAAAACAAGGACTTGCCTTTGTATAATATATCTATACTGTATTTTTCCAGATAAAATATCTGTGTGGAGAAAAATGGTGCTTGTAGATCAGACCATGCTAAAAGGGATTGTTTATGGAAATTAGATAAATTAGTCGGGATACACTGTAGGAGACATTTGAGGCCACCTATATGTAATGATTAAGCCGCATAAGTGAGCCTGGAAATACCCTCAGCCTCTGTGAGCAATATTCTACCATTTACAGTAGAGATAAATCCCTTTGTAACAGTGATTACGTTTATTTTGAGTTTTCTCTATGAGGGGGTTAAAGTTCAGAAAACATCTAGCTTTTGTTTCTTAGTTATTGTTATTCCCAGATAAGTGATTGTATCCTTAACTGGGATGTCAGAGATTGAGGGCATATCACACGTTTTTACTGGCAACAACAGTTCAAATTTATTTACGTTCAAACCAAGACCAGATGCTTTAAATAATAAATGAATCACATTAAGCGCAATTGGAATCTGAAATAAATATTTTAATGTGCCATAAACTCACTCCAGAGCTAGCATGGAATGTATCCGATGGAGCTACCAAATTGGTACCTTTCGCACGTTGTCAAGGAGTCCGGTCACGTGTGTTGAAAGTAGAGGATCTCTGGTTCCAGCCAGGTATGGGGACGGGGAAAGCTGGACTGTTAGCAGCATACTGACTTCTGTTTCACTATTGCCGCTTGTATACAGACATTTAATAGTTGTACAAAATGTATCTCCAAAGCCAAAATTAAGGGCATGAAAAATAGTAATGTTCTACCGTATTAAAGGTTTTATAAAAATCCCAAAAGAGTATAATTTATTTTTATTTTATTTCACCTTTATTTAACCAAGTAAGCCACTTGAGAACAAGTTGTCATTTACAACTGCGACCTGGCCAAGATAAAGCAAAGCAGTGCGATAAAAACAACAACACAGAGTTACATATGGGGTAAACAAAACATAAGGTCATAAAATACAACATAAAATATATATACAGTGTGTGCAAATGTAGCAAGTTATGGAGGTAAGGCAATAAATAGGCTATAGTGCAAAATAATTACAATTAGTATTAACACTGGAATGCTAGATGTGCAAGAGATTATGTGCAAATAGAGATACTGGGGTGCAAAAGAGCAAAATAAATAACAATATAGGGATGAGGTAGTTGGGTGGGCTAATTTCAGATGGGCTGTGTACATGTGCAGTGATCGGTAAGGTGCTCTGACAACTGATGCTTAAAGTTAGTGAGGGAGATAAGAGTCTCCAGCTTCAGAGATTTTTGCAATTCGTTCCAGTCATTGGCAGCAGAGAACTGGAAGGAATGGCGGCCAAAGGAGGTGTTGGCTTTGGGAATGACCAGTGAGATATACCTGCTGGAGCGCAGACTACGGGTGGGTGCTGCTATGGTGACCAATGAGCTAAGATAAGGCGGGGATTTGCCTAGCAGTGATTTATAGATGGCCTGGAGCCTGTGGGTTTGACGACGTAACATGCAGTGAGGACCAGCCAACAAGAGCGTACAGGTCACAGTGGTGGGTAGTGTATGGGGCTTTGGAGACAAAACGGATGGCACTGTGATAGACTACATCCAATTTGCTGAGTAGAGTGTTGGAGGCTATTTTGTAAATGACATCGCTGAAGTCAAGGATCGGTAGGATAGTCAGTTTTACGAGGGCATGTTTGGCAGCATGAGTGAAGGAGGCTTTGTTGCGAAATAGGAAGCCGATTCTAGATTTAACTTTGGATTGGAGATTCTTAATGTGAGTCTGGAAGGAGAGTTTACAGTCTAACCAGACACCTAGGTATTTGTAGTTGTCCACATACTCTAGGTCAGACCCATCGAGAGTGGTGATTCTAGTCGGGTGGGCGGGTGCCAGCAGCGTTCGATTGAAGAGCATGCATTTAGTTTTACTAGTGTTTAAGAGCAGTTGGAGGCTACTGAAGGAGTGTTGTATGGCATTGAAGCTCGTTTGGAGGTTTGTTAACACAGTGTCCAATGAAGGGCCAGATGTATACAAAATGGTGTCGTCTGCGTAGAGGTGGATCTGAGAGTCACCAGCAGCAAGAGCGACATCATTGATATACACGGAGAAAAGAGTCGGCCCAAGAATTGAACCCTGTGGCACCCCCATAGAGACTGCCATAGGTCCAGACAACAGGCCTTCCGATTTCACACATTGAACTCTATCTGAGAAGTAGTTGGTGAACCAGGCGAGGCAGTCATTTGAGAAACCAAGGCTATTTAGTCTGCCAATAACAATGCGGTGGTTGACAGAGTCGAAAGCCTTGGCCAGGTCGATGAAGACGGCTGCACAGTACTGTCTATTATCGATCGCGGTTATAATATCGTTTAGGACCTTGAGCGTGGCTGAAGTGCACCCATGACCAGCTTGGAAACCGGATTGCATAGCGGAGAAGGTACGGTGGGATTCGAAATGGTTGGTGATCTGTTTGTTAACTTGGCTTTCAAATACTTTCGAAAGGCAGGGCAGGATGGATATAGGTCTGTAACAGTTTGGATCTAGAGTGTCACCCCCTTTGAAGAGGGGATGACCACGGCAGCTTTCAATCTCTGGGGATCTCAGACGTTACGAAAGAGAGGTTGAACAGACTAGTAATAGGGGTTGCGACAATTTCTGCGGCTAGTTTTAGAAAGAAAGGGTCCAGATTGTCTAGCCCAGCTGATTTGTAGGGGTCCAGATTTTGCAGCTCTTTCAGAACATCAGCTGTCTGAATTTGTGTGAAGGAGAAGCGGGAGGGGCATGGGCAAGTTGCAGCGGAGGGTGCAGCGGAGGGTGCAGCGGAGGGTGCAGCGGAGGGTGCATAAAACTCTCATCAGATACCAAATCTGAGTGATCTATGATATTTAATACCAGTCTGACATTATTCGAGATGTGTCTATTTCTCATAAACCCTGACTGGGACCTATCTATAATGGTTGAAGGCCGACCGCAGTACTGGAGGCATTGTTTCCAGAAAACAGGATCCCCCCCATTATGGTGAATGGGTAAATGGCGATCTTCGTGGTCAATATTTGTGTATATAAAAAACAAAATATCGAACACAATTATGGTACCAATAATTGCTTCTATTTCACCAGATGTATGTCCTTGAACCGATTACTTGAAAATCACACACAAACGAATTTATAAGGATAATTTAGTTGCTATTGGCAGCCTGCAGTACCTCGGTCAGCCTTCAATTTGAGTTACTCCATGAGAGGGGGCAGCACTGAGCTAGCCTGCAACGTCACTTCCTAGAGTAGCTCAAACTGCGCATGCAATGTTTCCAAAAACTCCTCCATGTAGCAAGATGGCGACGCGCTGAAATCACACTTCCTGATCATCAAATACGCCACTGAGCATTCTCATAGGAAACAATGGGGTGACGTCATAAATCGCTTCGTCCATATGTTTTACAGTCTATGGGATCATCACAGATCCTATCGTTCACCTTTTAACTGTTGAATGGTGTTAGAGTGGTCCCAGCCCAAAGTACCAACAGACTCCCAGAATAAGTTGCATTGAAGCTAGTAGAGGTCTTGGTAGAAGGAGATGAATAGGAGTGAATAGGATGCTCTGCAAAGACTTCAAATCAATTTGCTCAATGCTATTATTATTTTTTGACATGGGGGCTATGAAATATGCATATGTATATGTATATGCCTAGGCCCTATGTAATCACTGCCTGTCAATAATCTCAGTCACTCGGCCTAGGCCCTATGTAATCACTGCCTGTCAATAATCTCAGTCACTCGGCCTAGGCCCTATGTAATCACTGCCTGTCAATAATCTGTCAGTCACTAGGCCTAGGCCCTATGTAATCACTTATGGGCAGAAAGACAAATTCAACTCCATCTTTCATCGAATCAGATGGCTTATTCATCACAAAACCATTTGATGTTGCCAATAATTTTTATGATTACTTCATTGGCTAAGTGGGCAAATTTAGGCAGGAAATGACAACAATGAACAGTCAGCCATCGTATTCATGCCTAAAAAAAACAAATAATGAAAGAAAATCATTGCAAGTTAGAATTTTGTAAAGTTAGTGTGGGAGAGGTGAAAAAATTATTGTTATTGCTCAATAATGACAAACCTCCTGGCATTGACAACATGGATGGAAAGCTACTGAGTATGGTAGCTGACTCTATAGCCACTCCTATCTGTCATATCTTTAATCTGAGCCCAGAGGAAAGTCTTTGTCCTCAGGCCTGGAGGGAAGCCAAAGTCATTCCGCTACCCAAGAGTGGTAAAGCGGCCTGTACTGGTTCTAACAGCAGACCTATCAGCTTGCTGCCAGCTCTTAGCAAACTGTTGGGAAAAATGGTGTTTGACCAAATACAATGCTTTTTTTCTGTAAACAAATTAACAACAGACTTTCAGCATGTTTATAGAGAAGGGCACTCAACATGTACTGCACTGACACAAATTACTGATGATTGATAATTGATAATAAGAAGATTGTGGGAGCTGTACTGTTAGATTTCAGTGCAGCCTTTGATATTATTGACCATAACCTGTTGTTGAAAAAACTTATGTGTTATGGCTTTTCAACCTCTGCCATATCGTGGATTCAGAGCTATCTATCTAATAGAACTCAACGGTTTTCTTAAAAATGGAAGCTTCTCTAATGCCAAACATGTAAAGTGTGGTGTACCACAGGGCAGCTCTCTATGCCCTCTACTCTTTTCTATTTTTACCAATGACCTGCCATTGGCATAAAACAAAGCATGTGTGTCCATGTATGCTGATGATTCAACCATATACGCATTAGCAACCACAGCTAATGAAGTCACTGAAACCCTTAACAAAGAGTTGCAGTCTGTTTTAGAATGGGTGGCTAGTAATAAACTGGTCCTGAACATCTCTAAAACTAAGAGCATTGTATTTGGTACAAATCATTCCCTAAGTTCTAGACTTCAGCTGAATCTGGTAATGAATGGTGTGGCTGTTGAACTAGTTGAGGAGACTAAATTACTTGGCGTCACCTTAGATTGTAAACTGTCATGGTCAAAACATATAGATTCAATGGTTGTAAAGATGGGGAGAGGTCTGTCAATGATAAAGAGATTCACTAGAGCGCGATGGGACAAGGACATCCCGGCTGGCCAAACCCGGACGATGCTGGGCCAATTGTGCACCACCTCATGGGTCTCCCGGTCACGGCCGGCTGTGACATAGCCTGGGATTGAACCCGGGTCTGTAGTGACGCCTCTAGCACTGCGATGCAGTGCCTTAGACCGCTGCTGCCACTCGGGAGGCCCATGCTCTGCTTTTTTGACACCACACTCCAAAATGCATGTCCTGCGGGCGCTAGTTTTTGTCTTATCTTGATTATTGTCCAGTCGTGTGGTCCAGTGCTGCAAGGAAAGACCTAGTGAAGCTGCAGCTGGCCCAGAACAGAGCGGCACGTCTTGCTCTTCATTGTAATCAGAGGGTTGATATAAATACTATGCATGCCAGTCTCTCTTGGTTAAGAGTTGAGGAGAGACTGACTGCGTCACTTCTTATTTTTATAAGAAACATTCATGTGCTGAAAATCCCAAATTGTTTGCATAGTCAACTTACACACAGCTCTGACACACACACTTACCCCACCAGACATGCCACCAGGGGTCTTTTCACAGTCCCCAAATCCAGAACAAATTCAAGAAAGCGTACAGTATTATATTGAGCCATTATTGCATGGAACTCTGTTCCATCTCATATTGCTCAAGTGAACAGCAAACCTGGTTTCAAAAAACAGATAAAGCAACACCTCACGGCACAACGCCTCTCCCCTGTTTGACCTAGATAGTTTGTGTGTATGTATTTATATGTAGGCTACGTGTGCATTTTGTAAAAAAAAAAATGTTTTATGTTGTTTTGTCCTTGAGCTGTTCTTGTCTATTAATGTTCTGTATTATGTCATGTTATGTGTGGACCCCAGGAAGAGTAGCTGCTGCTTTTGCAACAGCTAATGGGGATCCTAATAAAATAACAAAAATACTTCCTGTCAATAATCTGTCAGTCACTAGGCCTAGGCCCTATGTAATCATTGTAGCTGAATCCTGACTTTGAATCCATTCTAGAGGATCATACAGAAGGGAATAGATGGCTACAGTCAGAGCGGTGCATCGGCAGCCGGCCCTGTGGAGGCAGTGCCATAGGACTGCTGGTATTGGCATCTGTCATCTCCACACCAGCAGCAGTCACGCCTCCTCCAAAGAACACTACAAGGTCCTGGTGCTGGGAGGAGGAAGTGGTGGCATCACAATGAGCGCTCGGATGAAGAGGAAGCTAGGGGCGGAACATGTGGCAATAGTGGAACCCAGTGAGGTATTAAAGACTATGGTTGAGTCCCAAATGGCATCCTATCCCTATATAGTCCACTACTTGACCAGGGGCCTATAGTGCATTACATAGGGAACAGGGGGGCCATTTAGGACGTCCCCAGGCTATTGGGGGAGGAACATGTAGTCTGCTGTCTGGTGCACAATACTATATATTGAGCAGAATTCTTCCTCTGTGGTTTTATAGATGCACTATTATCAGCCCATCTGGACATTGGTTGGTGCTGGGGCTAAAAACGTGGCCTCCTCCGGTCGCCCTACTGCCAGCGTCGTGCCGTCTGGAGTCAAGTGGGTTAGATCCAGGGTTCAGGAGATCAACCCAGACACAAACACTGTGCGCACAGGCAATGGCATGGAGGTAGGTAGGGCTGTTTACTTTCCGTATCGTTTATTTGATTTAATACATGTTGATTGAAGTGATAAAACGTAATTATAGGGCTTGGTCTCAATCTGGGACAAAGGTCAGTCAAGTGTCGGCATAATCTACACTGAACAAAAATATGAACGCAACATGTAACAATTTCAAAGATTTTACTGAGTTACAGTTCATGTAAGGAAATCTGTCAATTTAAATAAATTCCTTAGGCCCTAATCTATGGATTTCACATGACTGGGAATACAGATCTGTCGCGCTGCATGAGGTAGGGGCGTGGATCAGAAAACCAGTCAGTATCCGGTGTGAAGATTATTTGCCTCATGCAGCGCGACACATCTCCTTCGCATAGAGTTGATCAGGCTGTTGATTGTGGCCTGTGGAATGTTGTCCCACTCCTCTTCAATGGCTGTGCGAAATTGCTGGATATTGTCGGGAACTGGAACACGGTCTTACACGTCGATCCGGAGCATCCCAAACAGGGATGTCTGGTGAGTATGCAGGCCATGGAAGAACTGGGAAATGTTCAGCTTCTAGGAATTGTGTACAGATCCTTATGACATGGGGCCGTGCATTATCATGCTGAAACATGAGGTGGCAGATGAATTGCACGACAATGGGCCTCAGGATCTCGTCGCGGTATCTCTGTGCATTCAAATTTCCATTGATACAGTGCAATTGTATTCATTGTCCATAGCTTATGCCTGCCCATACCATAACCCCACCATGGGGCACTCTGTTCACAACATTTACATCAGCAAACCGCTAGCCCACACGACACCATACACGCTGTCTGCCATCTGCCCGGTACAGTTGAAACCGGGATTTATCCATGAAGAGCACACTTCTCCAGTGTGCCAGTGGCCATCAAAAGGTGAGCATTTGCCCACTGACGTTGGTTACGACACCGAAATGCAGTTAGGTCAAGACCCTGGTGAGGACGACGAGAATGCATATGAGCTTCCCTGAGACGGTTTCTGACAGTTTGTGCAGAAATTATTCCGTTGGGCAAACCCACAGTTTCGTCAGCTCATCTCAGACCATCCCGCATGTGAAGAAGCCGGGTGTGGAGGTCCTGGGCTGGCGTGGTTACACGTGGTGTGCGGTTGTGAGGCCGGTTGGACGTACTGCCAAATTCTCTAAAACGACGTTGGAGGCGGCTTATGGTACATTCAATTCTCTGGCAACAGCTCTGGTGGACATTCCTGCAGTCAGCATGCCAATCACACGCTCCCTCAAACCTTGAGACATCTGTGGCATTGTGTTGTGTGACAAAACTGCACATTTTAGAGTGGCCTTTTATTGTGCCCAGCACAAGGTGCACCTGTGTAATGATCATGCTGTTTAATCAGCTTCTTGATATGCCACACCTGTCAGTTGGATGGATTATCTTGGCAAAGGAAAAGGCTCACTAAAAGGGATATAAACAAATTTGTGCACAACATTTGAGAGAAATAAGCTTTTTTGTGCGTATGGAACATTTCTGGGATCTTTTATATCAGCTCATGAAACATGGGACCAACACTTTACATGTTGCGTTTATATTTTTGCAGTGGTGGAAAAAGTACCCAATTGTCATACTTGAGTAAAAGTAAAGATACCTTATTAGAAAATGACTCAAGTAAAAGTCATCCAGTAAAATACTACTTGAGTAAAAGTCTAAAAGTATTTGGTTTTATATATACTTAAGTATCAAAAGTACATGTAATTGCTAAAATATACTTAAGTATCAAAAGTAAAAGTATTAATAATTTTAAATGACTTATATTAAGCAAACCAGATGGCACCATTCTCTATTTTGTAATTTTTTTACGAATAGCCAGGGGCACACTCCGACACTCAGACATCATTTACAAACATAGCATTTGTGTTTAGTGAGTCTGTCAGATCAGAGGCAATAGAGATGCCAGGGATGTTGTCTTGATAAGTGTGAATTGGACCATCTTCCTGTCCTGCTAAGCATTCAAAATGTAACTAGTAGTTTTGGGTGTCAGGGAAAATGTATTGAAGTAAAAGTTGTGAAAAATATAAAGTAAAGTACAAATACCCCAAAGAAACTACTTAAGTAGTACTTTAAAGTATTTTTACTGAAGTACTTTACACCACTGTATTTTTGTTTAGTATATTTAGCTCATCCTTTCTGGGGATAATAGGCTGAATCTACCGCACATGGCAAAACAGATTAGTGAAGGTGCTGGAGGCAAAATGCAAAACAGGAAAAAGCCTCCACATGTCAACATCAGATGGCAACATCGGAGGCTATAGAGCAGGGCTCTCCAACCCTGTTCCTGGAGAGCTACCCTCCTGTAGGTTCTCTCCAACCCTGTTCCTGAAAAGCTACCCTCCTGTAGGTTCTCGCCATCCCTGTTCCTGGAGAGCCACCCTCCTGTAGGTTTTCAATCCAACCCCAGTTGTAACTCACATGATTGAGCTTATCAAGCAGCTAATTATTGGAATCAGGTGCGCTAAATTAGGAACAGGGTTGGAGAGGCCTGCTATAGAGATCCTCTTGATATGAAACAGGTCTTGATATGCAAGTAGCCAAATGACAATGAAATACACTGAGTATACCAAACATTAGGAACACCTTCCTAATATTAAGAGCACCCCCTTTTGCCCTCAGAACAGCCTCAATTCGTTGGGGCATGGACTCTACAAGGTGTCAAGCGTTCCACAGGGATGCTGGCCCATGCTGACTCCCAATGCGTCCCACAGTTGTGTCAAGTTGGCTGGTGGACCATTCTTGATACACACGGGAAACTGTTGAGCGTGAAAAACCCAGCAGAGTTGCAGTTCTTGACACAAACCAGTGCGCCTGGCACCTACCCCGTTCAAAGGCAGTTAAATATTTTGTCTTGCCCATTCACCCTCTCTCTGAATGGCACACATACACAATCCATGTCTCAATTGTCTCAAGGCTTAAAAATCCTTCTTTAACCTGTCTCCCCCCCTTCATGTACACTGATTGAAGTGGATTTAACAGGTGACATCAATAAGGGATCATAGCTTTCACCTGGTCAGTCTATATGTTTAAAAGAGCAGAGTTTTTAATGTTTTGTACACTCAGTGTATGTTGTGTTAATAACAAGGAAGTAGGTCTACAATAATTTTACTTTTCAACTGACTGGAACTTGTATTGTCTTCCCTGTAACAGATCTCCTACCAATATCTGATAGTGGCACTAGGTTTACAGCTACACTATGAGAAGGTAATAATGCACATCATGTTTATTTCATGGCCTTTCACCACTCTCTCTCTCAATATTGTTTTAAAGGTCCAATGCAGACATTTTTTATCTCAATATGAAATCATTTCTGGGGAACAATTAAGGTCCTTACTGTTATTGTTTTCAATTAGAATGGTCAAAAAGAAACAAAAATAGCTTCTTAGCAGACTGTCTGGGAGTGGTCTGAGTGGGGAGGGGAAAACTGAAAACAAGCTGTTATTGGCAGAGAGGTTTGGAACTCTCCTATTGGTCTATTAAGACATTTACCGCCTGGTGATGTCACCAGGCAGGCCAAAACTCCATTCTACCAAAACAGGCTGAAATTTCAGGCGGTCTTTTCAAACAGCTCTTACACTAAAAGGCCGTTATCATCATGTTATCAATTTCACAGTACTATTCCAACCTCATAGTGTGGAAATATATATAAAATACAGGAAAATCACGTTTTTGACTGCACTGGGCCTTTAACATATAAGTTTCTATATAGTATGAGTCAGTCTCTTACAATCACTCTCTAGATCAAGGGCCTGCCTGAGATTGAAGATTGGGTCAAATTTAAGATTGGTTCAAACTACTCCGTACAAACTGTGGAGAAGACTTGGAGCGCACTGCAGAACTTCAAGGAGGGAAATGCTCTATTCACTTTCCCAAACACTCCGGTGAAGTGTGCAGGAGCACCACAGAAGATCATGTACCTGACCGATGCTTATCTTAGAAAGGTATTACAATACTAGTGATACAAAATGCATCAGATAAACCATTACATAAAGGTATTATGAATCTACGTTTTTTTGTATCTGGGTTGACTCGTGTTCATTAGTGCACACCGTAGCAAAATGTTTTGAAACGGTAAAAGTGTATTTCTTACTGGTACCTACTGAACACGACCCAGCTTTCATCTGTGTTATGTCCTTCCTCAATAATGTAACAGCTTATTCTGATCTGATCCCTCTCGAAGACAGGAAAAAGGGCTACGGCCAACGTCGTGTACAACACATCACTGCCAGTGCTGTTTGGGGTCAAGAAATATGCAGATGCATTGTGGGAGATTGTGAAGAGTCGCGACATCCAGGTGAATCTCAGACAAAATCTCGTCGAGGTCCGGGCCGACAAGCAGGAAGCCGTGTTTGAAAACCTCGACAACCCTGGAGAAACCAAAGTGTTTGAGGTAAGTTCCAAGTAGCCTGATCCCAGACCTGTTTGTGCTGTCTTGCCAACTCCTATGCTTATGGTCATTACCATGTATCACAACGACCGTAGGAGTTAGCAAGACAACACAGACGTATCAGGGACCAGGCTATGTTCCAGGAAGCTATGATGTGCAAATGGAAAAGAAAACAATGTAGTTGAGGGGTTCTCTCACAGTTTTGTAACATATTATCTAAGTTGACATAGAATACTGATGCTAAGTAACGTAGTATGCAGATGTATTCATAGTTATTGGAGCATTCACCAACTCAGTGGCCTTGTGGTTAGTGTTTCTGCCCTAAGATAAGAAGATTAGGAGCATCCACTGGGCAACAACGACACAGTAATATGATTTGATTTGTTTGTGCTAATTTTCAGTCAGGGAATCAAGCTTTTCTTTCTTTGTCAGTATGAGATGCTTCATGTCACTCCTCCGATGGGACCCAACCCGGTGGTTAAAGGATCCTTATTGGCTGATGAGGCTGGCTGGCTGGATGTCAACAAAGAGACCCTTCAAAGTAACAAGTATCCCAACGTGTTTGGGATCGGAGACTGCACCAACCTGCCGACATCCAAAACAGGTGCTGCGGTGGGTAAGTCCTTTTGGTTCTTCTAAATAACAGAGTTACCACAACTAAACACCATGTGAGTGGAAGCAGCTCTGGCAAAACTTTTGCTGTGGTATTTGGCTAAGCAATTGCAAGGTTGAAAACCTGTACCTACATGTACTACAATTTTTTTTGTTGAGCGTGGGGAAGAGTATAAGAATGTGACATGGTGTATTTTATTTCCAGCTGCCCAGTCTAGTATTCTGGACAGAACAATTTCAAAAGTGTTGAAGAATGAAAAGCCGGATAGGAAGGTATGTTACCTGACTAACACTAATTACACTTAACATTATATATAAAAAAAAAAATATATATATATAAGTATGGCCAAAATGTTGGACCCCTGAAATTTTTCCAGAAAATGGAGTATTTTCACAGAAAAGTATTGAAATTACATATGTTTTGCTATGCACATGTTTATTTGTGTGTATTGGAATAATACGTTGATATTTTTCCACAATTTTGGTTCTCAAGTCCCTCAGACAGTTCTCTTTTCCTCTTTCTGTTCTCCATGCTTAGTGTGGCACACACAGAAACACAATGCAAAGACTGAGTCAACTTCTCTCCTTTTTATCTGCTTTCAGGTGTGATTTTTAGATTGCCCACCTGTTACTTGCCCCAGGTGAGTTTAAAGGAGCATCACATGCTTGGAACAAACTTATTTATCCACAATTTTGAAAGGGTGCAATAACTTTGTCCGGCCCATTTTTTTTAGTTTTGTGTGAAATTATGTCAAATTTGCTTTTTTCCTGTTTTTTTGTGTTATTCCAATACACACAAAGGGAAATAAACATGTGCATAGCAAAACATGTGTAATTTCAATACTTTTCTGTGAGAAATACTTCATTTTCTGGAAAAATTTCAGGGGTGCCAACAATTTTGGCCATGACTGTATATATACGGATACGTTGCGTATTTGTGTTTTCAGAATCTTCAAGATAACACAGATGGTATTGGTCAAAAGTAGTGCACTATGAAGGAAATAGGGTGCCATTTGGGATTCAGGCTGTATTGTTAACTACCCATAGGGTTCTGATCAAAAGTAGTGCACTATGAAGGAAATAGGGTGCCATTTGGGATTCAGGCTGTATTGTTAACTACCCATAGGGTTCTGATCAAAAGTAGTGCACTATGAAGGAAATAGGGTGCCATTTGTGACACACAACAGTAATAGAGTGCTAAAACACTTGTGTTTACAGTATGACGGCTACACGTCCTGCCCTTTGGTGACGAGCTACAACACTGTCATTCTGGCTGAGTTTGACTATAATGGGCAACCATTGGAGACATTCCCTATTGACCAAAGCAAGGAGAGATGGACCATGTACCACATGAAAGCTGACGTGATGCCTCATCTGTACTGGCATGGACTTCTCAAGTAAGTAGCTATCAAAGACAATTACTAGCACCAAAAGCGGGGGGAAAAAAACACAAAACGGGATGGATTTACTTTGATTTGACCAATAAGAAACACTCATTTTCATTTTCCGTCACAATGTTTAAATATTTTCCGGTGTGCCCTAATGAACACAACCCTTCATGGAGACTAAACAGGGAACACATGTTTTATGGAGCTCTTTGTTGCTAATATTAGTCCAAACATACATCTGATATTTTTCCCGTAGGGGGTTCTGGGGTGGACCAGGACCATACAGGAAAATCATGCACCTTGGGATGAAATAGACGCTTACAACCAATTCAGCTGTTCCAGACTGCTACAATGTAATCAACATTTTTCACTGATCTTTGATTCCCAGATGGGGTTGCAAAATTCCTATAACTTTCCCAAAATTCCAAAGATTTCTCGAAAAACCTGGCAATTTTGGGAAAGTTACTTGAAATGTGCAACCCCATTCCCAGACCACCATTACAATAACCATCATTTCATGGATAAGAGCGTCTGCTAAATGATGTAAATGTATAATACAATTAAGCATCCATGAAAACCTCAAGTAATATTGTAAAGTGCTTAATTTGAGCCAGATCCTGCCGGAACTTGATCCGGCACCTATTTTCCCGGATCCGGTACCTCTCACGGCATGATGTATTAATTATTTCACTGTTCGCACTGTAAACATTCTAATAAAAGCGATCAGAGTCAAATCAAGTTGCCTGCTTGTTATTTCTCCTGCCCCCCAGGAAAACCATCAGGTAAAAGTGTGGGGATCCTGTGCAATCATCCTATCCTGCCACACTGATTCCAGACCTGCTCTCTTATGTGTACTTCAAGGTTATGGGGAGGGCCGGTGGGGTAAGTAACAGATCTTGACACAGGTCTTGGTAGTGGTGGTCAGCTAGGGAAGAGGTCCCTACGTAATCACGTCACGTAGCTTAGGCTAGCCGTCTCCCTACTGAATTTAAAACGTGGGAAAGACAAATAAAAAATGGATAAGAAAAGGCAATCGAGTTTGATTTAGAAGTTAAAAAATCCAGAGAAAATTGTGAATCAAACCCGAAACGAGCCAGAGAACTGTCAATGCCAGAGGAGAGGAGTGGGGGCAAACTGCTCCTGATGGCGATGCCTTAGCTAGCAGCACTGCTAATCCTGCCAGTTCAGCATCACCACCGGCACCTCCACTAGCAAGTAGACCTTCGAATCTCATCACAGACAACTTTAGCATTTTAGCAACTTTTCAACTACTTACTACTTTGCGACTACTTAGCATGTTAGCTAACCCTTCCCTAACCCTTTAACCTAACTCCTAAACTTAACCCTAACCCTTAGCCTAGCTAACGTTAGCCACCTAGCTAGAATTTGTAACATATTGTACGATTTGCCAATTGGTAACATATAATACGAATTGTAAATCATAACATATCACAAGAAATGGGTGATAGACACCCACAAAATAATATTTACGTACAAAATAATACGAAATGGTCTGAGTCCAGGTTGATCCACCGAATGGAGGCTCAGTTCAAGAACAAGCAAATGTATAACCCCTGGCTTGTCATGCGAAATTAAAAGCTGGGCTGTACAACATGCAAAAATGTAGAGAGCTTGGGTCTAGAAACGACTGGATTGATTAAAGTAGCAAAATATTGGGTGGAATGTACAGTAATGCCTCTGCCTCCGACAAAAAAAAAAAAGCCCTCTGATTAAAGTTTTTTTTAACATGCCCGAACCAAGGCGCATTTAGTGGAAGCAAGCATTGTAGACGAGGCTAAAGAGGACACCCAGGTTATACACTGCTCAAAAAAATAAAGGGAACACTTAAACAACACAATGTAACTCCAAGTCAATCACACTTCTGTGAAATCAAACTGTCCACTTAGGAAGCAACACTGATTGACAATACATTTCACATGCTGTTGTGCAAATGGAATAGACAACAGGTGGAAATTATAGGCAATTAGCAAGACACCCCCCAATAAAAGACTGGTTTTGCAGGTGGTGACCACAGACCACTTCTCAGTTCCTATGCTTCCTGGCTGATGTTTTGGTCACTTTTGAATGCTGGCGGTGCTTTCACTCTAGTGGTAGCATGAGACTGAGTCTACAACCCACACAAGTGGCTCAGGTAGTGCAGCTCATCCAGGATGGCACATCAATGCGAGCTGTGGCAAGAAGGTTTGCTGTGTCTGTCAGCGTAGTGTCCAGAGCATGGAGGCGCTACCAGGAGACAGGCCAGTACATCAGGAGACGTGGAGGAGGCCGTAGGGCAACAACCCAGCAGCAGGACTGCTACCTCCGCCTTTGTGCAAGGAGGAGCAGGAGGAGCACTGCCTGAGCCCTGCAAAATGACCTCCAGCAGGCCACAAATGTGCATGTGTCTGCTCAAACGGTCAGAAACAGACTCCATGAGGGTGGTATGAGGGCCCGACGTCCACAGGTGGGGGTTGTGCTTACAGCCCAACACCGTGCAGGACGTTTGGCATTTGCCAGAGAACACCAAGATTGGCAAATTCGCCACTGGCGCCCTGTGCTCTTCACAGATGAAAGCAGGTTCACACTGAGCACATGTGACAGACGTGACAGAGTCTGGAGACGCCGTGGAGAACGTTCTGCTGCCTGCAACATCCTCCAGCATGACCGGTTTGGCGGTGGGTCAGTCATGGTGTGGGGTGGCATTTCTTTGGGGGTCCGCACAGCCCTCCATGTGCTCGCCAGAGGTAGCCTGACTGCCATTAGGTACCGAGATGAGATCTTCAGACCCCTTGTGAGACCATATGCTGGTGCGGTTGGCCCTGGGTTCCTCCTAATGCAAGACAATATGTGGCTGGAGTGTGTCAGCAGTTCCTGCAAGAGGAAGGCATTGATGCTATGGACTGGCCCGCCCGTTCCCCAGACCTGAATCCAATTGAGCACATCTGGGACATCATGTCTCGCTCCATCCACCAACGCCACGTTGCACCACAGACTGTCCAGGAGTTGGCGGATGCTTTAGTCCAGGTCTGGGAGGAGATCCCTCAGGAGACCATCCGCCACCTCATCAGGAGCATGCCCAGGCCTTGTAGGGAGGTCATACAGGCACGTGGAGGCCACACACACTACTGAGCCTCATTTTGACTTGTTTTAAGGACATTACATCAAAGTTGGATCAGCCTGTAGTGTGGTTTTCCACTTTAATTTTGAGGGTGACTCCAAATCCAGACCTCCATGGGTTGATACATTTGATTTCCATTGATCATTTTTGTGTGATTTTGTTGTCAGCACATTCAACTATGTAAAGAAAAAAGTATTTAATAAGATTATTTCATTCATTCAGATCTAGGATGTGTTATTTTAGTGTTCCCTTATTTTTTTTGAGCAGTGTATTAAGCACTTCATACTGTACACATCGTTTAAAGTGCCACAAGGCAGGATTTGCTTCACATATGGGCTATAAACATATACAAATATGATAATGGATTGTATATAATTGATTGTCTTATAAATGGGAGTAACAGGGATTCTCACAACTCATGAGGATCATTAGGGGAGAATTGACCAGCTTTATACTTCAATGCATTTAAATACGAATTTGTAACAATCAGCCTTCAATAGATCTCTAGGGCTAATGTAACAATCAGCCTCACCTCAATAGGATGTTATTACGTCTGATTTTCCTGCTCTCATTTATATAGGAAATCATAAATAATATTATGCTATAATAAAAATGGAGTAATTTTAATAAATAACAATTGTATTATTTTGTAATTTATTTTCTTCCAGTATTCTATTTTGCTGATAAACTACACTGAAGGGCTACTCCTATGCCTGCCCCTTTGTATGTTTGAGAAATTCTATAGTATGACATCCTTCTCGGCTTACAATGACCACACCATATAAGGCATCCACACATACCGTTACTCACTATGCTTAGTAGGCTATGGAAGTATGTGAGATCAGACTTTGCTTTCCAAACCTATTTTGAAAACTGCTGGACTGTTTTTATAGATACATTGTTGTACCTGTAATGCTGAGGTGCGCCTGCGCAGGTCAAATGTATCAATCACCCAGGGTTTCTGACGAGGTAGCTAGCGTTCGCATTACGTGGGTGCACTCGGTTTACTCCGTATTGAAACAGATCTGAGCCGTCAAACCATGTCATGAAAATAATACATTTCTTACCGCGTACCTGTGACGTTATTCAGTGGTTGCTTTTAGCTGCTTTTGCGATGTTGGGCACGGTGGTGGTACACTGTAAATTGCATGTACTGTAATCCACATTCCTATATACCAACCGCCGATAAACCCCACTGAAGAAGACACATTCCTAGACATCACAATAGCGCTGGAGTCAGTGTAGATTTATCGAGTGCACCCAAAGGGTTTGTGATGAGGCGGGAAATGG
The DNA here is from genome assembly GCF_020615455.1 of Coregonus clupeaformis. NCBI lineage: Eukaryota > Metazoa > Chordata > Actinopteri > Salmoniformes > Salmonidae > Coregonus > Coregonus clupeaformis. The sequence goes on along the minus strand of NC_059217.1, from coordinate 34,590,032 downwards.
CGTCCAAAGAGCCCGTCGATGGTCTGTGGTTCTAAACACAGCTGGCAGCGATAACGACGGCCAGACCTCTCTCTCGGTGGCCGCCCCGTTGCGGCTACCAGTGTGGACAGGCAAGCGGCAAGTTTGGTTACGAATTTCTTGGACCATCGGTAAGTAACGTTAATTGGTTATGGCTGTGTCAACATGTTTTTGATTCAAACGATTGCCATATCACCAGACAGTGAGCCAACTTGGTGTGTAGCTAAATGCTACCAGCTAACGTTACTAACTAGCGACATGTTTTGCAATACTAGTCTACTGGCCATTTTTTTTATTACAATACTTGCTAGCTAATATTAAAATGCTGACCGACGCTATGCATGTTCGTTGTTTGGTTGGCAATCGTGAAATCAAAATGGCTAGTTAACCTGCTAATGTGAAGTGGATACCGTTAGTAAGCTCTAACGTTAACTACTTCGCTAACCAGACAGCTATTCCGTTACTTTTATCGTTAGTCCCCATTTCGTTGGCTAGCTAGCCATTTTACTATGTGAATACCGGTAGATTATTTTTGAATGGCCGTAATCAAATAATTGGGTAGCTAACTGTTAAGGTTAGCTAGCTAACACTGGTTACATAAGTTATCTAGTTAATGCAATGTTCATGCTTGTCACTCGCTGTTCACGGTCTTGCGCTTACATTTTTGCTAACAAATTAGTCAGGTGTAGCGCTAATATAGATGGCTTTGGTCAAGTCTCATATTTGGTTTAACGTGTGAAAGGGAATTGTCGTGGTTTTCTAGCTGGTTACCTAGGCCTCCCACTAACCGCTAGCGAAGTTTGCCAACAACTTCAGCTATAGAAGAAAAAACTAGCAGAGCGAACACCGCCCACTTTTATGGCAGCGTTCATAAAACAACTCAAAGTAGTGTAGCGTAGATCCATAGATATGTTCTTGTGCTCCTGGAGTATGTCTTTAAATGAGTTGTATTTAAATCTGTATTTTGAAATATTTATAAACTATAATTACAATGACAAATATAATTATTAGCATAATTATATAGTTAATTATAATTCTCAATCTTTTTAGATGTAATACTTTTTGGGAATTCAAATGTCAAGAATATGCCTAACATCCTAACAAAGTAAAATAAACACATTGTTAGGGCTATAATAAATAAAAACGTGTTGTGGCTGTTGAAGCTCTGATATTGCTACATGGCACCTCACGGGTTTCCTGTGTTCTCTTTGTTGTACCTGTAATATATATTGCCCTGCCTGCTTGCCGTGCTGCCACACCAGTCTTCCATGTAACGTGTAGGATGATGAGGCTGAGAGTGCGGAAAGCTTCTCAGCAGCCCAGCGCTAAACCGAAACCTGGTCCCAAATCCAGCCCCGGCCGTCAAGCCCAAACCTCACCCCCACGCCCAGCCCAGGCCAAGAGGAAACACTGTGAGGTGGAGCCCACTGCCCCGACCAGGAGAGGCCTCAGAATGCAGAAGAATGAGACGGGCCTGTTTTCCACCATCAAGAAGTTCATCAGGGGAAATGCTGTCAAGGTGTGTGTGTGTGAACTGATTCCTAATGCTAACATTTAAGCATTTGTTGCACATCCCTTTCATGTCATGGGACCGATATTAGCGTGTTTTTTTTTCTTCACGCTTTGTGTTCAAATAATCCAATTCACTTTGTTTTTGTTTTGTTTTTGTCATTTAGCAGACACTCTTATCCAGAGTGACTTACAGGAGCAATTAGGGTTAAGTGCCTTGCTCAAGGGCACATCGACATATTTTTCACCTAGTCGGCTCGGGGATTAGAACCAGCGACCTTTCGGTTACTGGCACAACGCTCTTACCCACTAAGCTACCTGCCGCCCCTTTGTTGAGCTTCACAATCAACTTGAGATACTTTCAAATGATTTGGTCATGATGCGGGGAAAAATGCTAATATCGGTCCCATGACTTGAATGGGATTTGTACCGCAAATGCTAAAACATTAGCATTTGGAAACAGTACCAGGGACAGCTTACAGGGTAAGGAAACCAATATGTTTTGGTAATTTGGGTGAACTATCCCTTTAACATTAAAAGTTAAAGCATGCACTCTTGCAGGCATTGTTTACTAGTCCCTTTCCCCCCTCTGTTGGAGCACTTAACTAGTCCCTTCCACTCCTCTGTTGGAGCACTTAACTAGTCCCTTCCCCTCCTCTGTTGGAGCACTTAACTAGTCCCTCTACCCTTGTTCCTCTCCCCCAGGTGACAAAGTATAAAAGCTACCAAAAGTATGTGGACACCTGCTTGTCGAACATCTCATTCCAAAATCATGGGCATTAATATGGAGTTGGTCTCCCCTTTGCTGCTATAACAGCCTCCACTCTTATGGGAAGGCTTTCTACTAGATTTTGGAACGTTTCTGCGGGGACTTGCTTCCATTCAGCCACAACAGCATTAGTGAGGTCGGGCACTGATGTTTGGCGATTAGGCCTGGCTCGCAGTCGGTGTTCCAATTCATCCCAAAGGTGTTCGATGGGGTTGAGGTCAGGGCTCTGTGCAGGCCAGTAAAGTTCTTCCACACCGATCTCGACAAACCATTTCTGTATGGACTGCACTTTGTGCATGGGGGCATTGTCATGCAGAAACAGGAAAGGGCCTTCCCCAAACTGTTGCCATAAAGTTGGAAGCACAGAATCGTCTAGAATGTCATTGTATGCTGTTGCGTTAAGATTTCCCTTCACTGGAACTAAGGGGCCTAGCCCGAAACATGAAAAACAGCCCCAGACCATTATTCCTCCTCCACCAAACTTCAGTTGGCACTCTGCATTGGGGCAGGTAGCGTTCTCCTGGCATCCGCCAAACCCAGATTCATCCGTCGGACTGCCAGATGGCGAAGTGTGATTCATCACTCCAGAGAACGCGTTTTCACTGCTCCAGAGTCCAATAGCGGCGAGCTTTACGCCACTCCAGCCGACGCTTGGCACATGGTGATCTTAGGCTTGTGTGCGGCTGCTTAGCCATGGAAACCCATTTCATGATGCTCCCGACGAACAGTTCTTATGCTGACGTTGCTTCGAGGCAGTTTGGAACTCAGTAGTGAGTGTTGCAACCGAGGAAAGACAATTTTTTTAGCGTTTCAGCACTCGGTGGTCCCCGTTGTGTGAGCTTGTGTGGCCTACCACTTCGCGGCTGAGCCGTTGTTGCTCCTAGACGTTTCCACTTCACAATAACAGCACTTACAGTTGACCGGGGCAGCTCTAGCAGGGCAGAAATCTGACGAACTGACTTGTTGGAAAGGAGGCATCCTATGACGGTGCCACGTTGAAGGTCACTGAGCTTTTCAGTATGGGCCATTCTACTGCCAATGTTTGTCTATGGAGATTGCATGGCTGTGTGCTCGATTTTTATACACCTGTCAGCAATGGGTGTGGCTGAAAGAGCCAAATCCACTAATTCGAAGGGGTGTCCACATACCTTTAGCCATGTAGTGTATGTACAAGCCACCTATTCCGGACCTGTCTGCAATTTTTAAAGAGCGACTGCTAAAAACCAACAAATCCCTTTGAAAACGGCCTATGTGGCATCTATACGAGTCAGAAACATTTATTCTAGTGTCAGAATTGAGTAAAAAAATGTAAATAGGATCATTTTGGTCATAAAGTCAGTCTCGTCTAAAATTGAGTTGGGAACCTCCGGGTGTCACGAGTAAGTAAAGGTTGGGTTTGCATTACAATTGTCAATAAATCATGTCCCCTCTTTGCCAAGCTCCATGTGCAAATCCGCCTCTCTGCCCACTTCGCTTCCCTTTATTGAATGGGGCTCCGTTTCATCTCCCCAACCAACAAGTTCAAAGAATCACAGCCGTTTTTGAGACTGAGAAGCCCTATACGGATTGACCATGCAACGCATGCTTCCAGCAAGGATGCACAGCCATCAACTATGGTTTGCATGCCCTGCCGAAGGACCCTATCATGCGGAATAGGTGTTTTGGAGTTCGTTGGTCCCCAGTGGTGGTGAGTATACTGGTAGCTATACCATTGACTGCTGGTTATGTATATTTTGATCATCATTGTGCTACTAACTAGCTACCTACCTAGTTACCTAGCTAGCTGGCTGGCAAACGTTAGCCTACCTCAATACAACTAGGAGTTGTCTTGGAAACACAATAACATTTCAAAAGAAGGCAAAAGATGTGTAGGAAAACCTTTTTATCATTATTGTGATGTCGCCAGATTGACTAGATGCAGTATTACTGTAGTGCGCTATCATCATTTTAGCTAGCTACCATTACCATTGCTAGCTATTTTTGACAAACTTTGCTAGTAGCAGAATGGGAATTTTGACATCCTCATAATATGGCAAAGTTGTTTCCTACTAATTATTTGCCTACTTTAGCAATGTCATTGTATTTCCATGCCACTCTGAGTTAGTGTAATTTAGACAACAGTCACATTAGCCTTTGAGGTGCAACCCGTATCTAGGGCAGTCTACATCTGTAAAGCATAGAATTGGCTTCCAAACTAGATTATGTTATTTCTCTACATATGTTTATAATTGAGGGATGATGAGTCGTTGACTGATCCTTTGGTCATGAACGAACGCTGCGTCCTATAATATGTCTAGCGATGGTTTTTAGCGACCTCCAAAAATCATTTTTGTTCTCTGTTCACTTGTTATTTTCACCGCTTGTTAGACAAGACCTCAGAATAAAAGTATGTCATGTGACAATAGGACCCTTGTGACACCACTTCCGTTGTTGCCAGAGTCTCCCTGGACTCCTATGAAAAGGACACGCTGTCATGAGGCCTCTGATAGTGACCCTAGTTACTGCCCTGATGACACAGACAACTTAATCAACAACTACAGGTAATGTGTGTTATGTGAAAACTTGTATTAAAAAAAAAAAAACTTTAAAAAAAAAATACCCGGCTTGGTAAAATAGTAGACTAATTCCCCAGCCAAACAGATACAACTAGTAGTTAGTCATTTTGGTTGTGAAGTGCATTAGCAAAAAGCTTAGTCCTTTTCTTTAGAACAAAATGCCATTTACCACTTAGCTGTCTACTATATCAACCTGTCACAGGCCCTCCCAGTCAACACCACCTCATAAGATTGCCTGCTGCAGTTGTTCGAGAGATGTCCAGTTTGCAGCCGGAAATGCAGCATAGAGAAGACCAGCAAGCGGGCCCCTCATCAACATCATGCAGACATGCCCTCGCTGTGAGCATTCCCTATGAATGGAACAGTCAGCCACGTGTTGGCAAGTATCTGGCCAGCAACCTTCACCTGCAACAGCTTTCACAGGCTCATCATTTGTACAAATACAGAAGGTGACCCACTTCATTACTTTGATAACCCAATTATGAAACATAATTTATGTAAACTGACATTTATTTGTTGCTTATTTTCTACTTCTTAGATACATATAATGTCCAGTGTATAACCTAGCCTGGTGGAACCAGCCTTATCACTGTTCACCATATAATGTCCAGGGTATAACCTAGCCTGGTGGAACCAGCCTGATCACTGTGTTACCATATAATGTCCAGGGTATAACCTAGCCTGGGGGAACCAGCCTGATCACTGTGTTCACCATTCTATTTCACTTCACATGTTATGATATCTGAAGTGAAATAGAAAGGTCAATCCATTGATCAGGTTGGTTTCCACCATGCTAATCATAACCACCATTGATCATGTGTAATCAGTGCTCTGTGTGTGTGTGACCGTCCTGTATCTTTGAGTGGGCCAGGAGCTGATCCACGCTGCTATGGCCATCAACGGGCCGCTGGCGAAGACCGCATCTCTTGGCTGCTCACTAACGGTCGGTAGGTTTAGTCTGACCTGTTCAAACTTCAACATTAGTACCTGTTTGTGTGTCAGATATCACCTATCCTAACTGCCATTGGTAATAGAACAGTGACTATGTGTTCACAGAAACATGTATGGAGCCAGCACATGGAGACTTGCAAGATGATGTGATGAAGTCCAGACTGACAGACAGGCTTGATACTGATGTCTCTGAATGGAGAGAGACCTGCCACTCGGCATTAAACATTTTACTAGACAACTTTGACTTGTATTGTCTTTTTATTGTTGAATTGAATGGTATCAATCAATATGGGGAGAGGGAAACCCTTTTTATTCTGCACCAGGATCAGGGAACTCCTGTTGTATATGGGACACCAAACAGGAAGTTATGACCCCACTGACATGTTACCAAGGTAACCCCATTACCACCAAACAGGAAGTTATGACCCCATTGACATGTTACCAAGGTCAACCCCATTACCACCAAACAGGAAGTTATGACCCCATTGACATGTTACCAAGGTAACCCCATTACCACCAAACAGGAAGTTATGACCCCACTGACATGTTACCAAGGTCAACCCCATTACCACCAAACAGGAAGTTATGACCCCACTGACATGTTACCAAGGTAACCCCATTACCACCAAACAGGAAGTTATGACCCCTCTGACATGTTACCAAGGTCAACCCCATTACCACCAAACAGGAAGTTATGACCCCTCTGACATGTTACCAAGGTAACCCCATTACCACCAAACAGGAATTTATGACCCCACTGACATGTTACCAAGGTAACCCCATTACCACCAAACAGGAAGTTATGACCCCATTGACATGTTACCAAGGTAACCCCATTACCACCAAACAGGAAGTTATGACCCCTCTGACATGTTACCAAGGTAACCCCATTACCACCAAACAGGAAGTTATGACCCCACTGACATGTTACCAAGGTAACCCCATTACCACCAGACACAATGCAGATAGGCACAGTATCTGTATCGGCTGGGAATGACATGAAAGGTGCACATTGTTATATTTTCAGAACACTGCTTCTATAATGTTATGTAAAGGGTTGTTTATTCTACATGGACCTGTTACTACATTTGAAAGTTGTCAAAACACTTCATTTAGAATATCTACATAAATTCAGCAATTGCATTCTTCTCATATTACTCTGTAGGCGACTGACCTATTCAAAGCTTCCTCCGGCATCTCTCAATACATCTGCCTGCCTGTATCCAGCCAGGAAGTGGTTTGGTGGTGGTGGTGGTAAGGACACACCCACATCAAACCACACCCCCAAAGCCAAGTCACGTTTGCCTTCTGTCTTTGCTGCCAGCGTTTCTTGAGGAGCAAGCCCCCCCCCCCAAAAAAAAATAGGCCGAATCAGCGGGTGCAATTCACCTTTTTAAAGTTTGAATGGCGTTTCGATCTTAAAAACGGTTTAAGTGTAGCATCCTAAAGAAAAATTAAAAAGTACAAGTCTGAAGGTGTGCCATAATGAGTGTTGCTTTCAACAAATCATGACACTAACTACTGTTCCACCTGCTTCCCGTGTTTCAGGTGGAGCATGACATCCCAGCGAAGAGGAGTCGTATTGATTGTAAAGTGGACAGCAGCAACCTGATCACGTCTTCTCCTCACCCTCCCAACAAAGCCATCCCCAGGGGCTGCCGGAGAGGAGCTAACATACCTGGTGAGTCAAGACATTCCTCTGGCGTAATCTGGAAGAATAATACTATTTACTATTTACATTTTAGCAGACGCTCTTATCCAGAGCGACTTACAGGAGCAATTAGGGTTAAGTGCCTTGCTCAAGGCCACATCGGCAGATTTTTCACCTAGTCGGCTCAGGGATTAGAACCAGCGACCTTTCGGTTACTGGCACAACGCTCTTAACCACTAAGCTACCTGCCGCCCATAATAATAATAGTGTGGAAGAATAATGGAGTCGTTTCGTAGCGCTAAATGACATCAAACTGTAGCCACGACGCCATCTTTGTGCATGTCGGCTTTTGGAAACGCTGCAACAAGTCAGTTGGTCATTCACGAAATCAAAATGTCCTGTTTTGCTATAATTGTGTGGACGTTGTAGTGTCCATTGGAACAGTTAGGGCCCCCCCTGCTACAAGGAGGTGGTGATCATTAATGGTCGTGAAATTGGAATATCCTGCATTGCCATAAGCAGTCCGGATTTTGCAGTGTTCATTGGAAATAGTGAAGTTCCCTTCTTTCCCTCAGATCCAATGACGTTGAACAGTAAGCCCAATGGTAAACTGGAGGTCCCCGGGGAGGAAGCCAGCAGTCCGCCTCGCACTACTCTCCTTGGGACCATCTTCTCGCCAGTCTTCAACTTCTTCTCACCTGCAACTAAGACGGGTAACAGAATCTGCCTCAAGTCTCATCATTGTGTCTTGTTTTTGTATTTTTTTTTTTTTTTTTTAACCAGGAGGACCAGTCAAAAAATGTGACCGGTTACAGATGAACCCTAGTCCAGGACTAAAACGCATTTACTCAATGGAGATTCTCCAATGATAGTGCTTTATTAGTCCAGGACTAAAACTAGTGCTTTATTAGTCCAGGACTAAAACGCATTTACTCAATGGAGATTCTCCAATGATAGTGCTTTATTAGTCCAGGACTGAAACGCATTTACTCAATGGAGATTCTCCAATGATAGTGCTTTATTAGTCCAGGACTAAAACGCATTTACTCAATGGAGATTCTCCAATGATAGTGCTTTATTAGTCCAGGACTAAAACGCATTTACTCAATGGAGATTCTCCAATGATAGTGCTTTATTAGTCCAGGACTAAAACGCATTTACTCAATGGAGATTCTCCAATGATAGTGCTTTATTAGTCCAGGACTAAAACGCATTTACTCAATGGAGATTCTCCAATGATAGTGCTTTATTAGTCCAGGACTAAAACGCATTTACTCAATGGAGATTCTCCAATGATAGTGCTTTATTAGTCCAGGACTGAGCTGAATCTGTCTGGGATACCAGCCCCTTGTTTTTACCTAAAAGGAATTCTCTAATACCTCCCTCTTCTCTGTCACTCCTGTGTTTTTTAAATGTAAAACATATCTGTGGGTTACAACAAAAAAAAATGTCATCCATGCTCACACGCTTCTCTCGTCATTCCCCTTATTCCTCTCTGTGTACGGAGTAAACGAGAGAAGATGCAAATAATCAAAGAAAATACTTTTGAGATGAACCCTGTGTCTCTCCTGTGTATCCCCCCCACCCCCCCCACCCCACCCCCATCCAGCCACTCTTGGGTCTGACTCACCTGGGCTGGAGGCTGAGGAGATTGTGAAGCAGCTGGAGGTGGAGGCAGTGGAGGAGATGCCCACCTGTACCCCCACATCTGCGGAAGGCATCGTCCTGTCCCCTGTTGCCCTAGCTCCAACAGTACCACCACCACCGGCTCCTCTGGCTGCCCCAGAACCAGCCGTCGAGGAAGGGGAGATGGTTACAGAAACAGATATGCCCCCTCTATCAGGTAACCATGACATTTGATTGATCTCAGGTTAAAACCCAGCGATTTTTTTTTTTTTTAGTGATCTGGAATATTCAGTGGCATTTTTACTTACTGTGTTTTTCTATGATGAATTACCCGGGGAGAAAAGTAAATGTGAGTTTAATAAAAGCTGTGGATAATATGGTGTCGTCGTCGTCCAGCTCCAGGATGCACCCCGGTTAGCTGTTACCCCCACGCCCCTCCCACGGCCCCTGCAGACGGCACCTACGAGGAGGACTGGGAAGTCTTTGATCCGTGAGTACCGCTTAGTTTTATTTAGCAACCTTACCAACCAAACAGCGTTTTAAGTGCCTCTCTTTTTTAAAAATGTCTTTTGAATAATAAGCAGTAGAAATAAGTCGGCCGTCTGTGTGTCATCACACCATCTAACCGACTGAAGAATGGTATTATGTGTGTGCAAAGTTTTTTTTCTTTCTTAACTTGGACCAACTAAAATCTCCTGTGCCTGCTCTGTTTTCAGGTACTTCTTCATCAAGCACGTGCCTCCGTTGACGGAGGAGCAGATATCCAGGAAACCAGCACTGCCTCTAAAGACACGCAGCACACCCGAGTTCTCCCTGGTCCTAGATCTGGTGACTAGCACATTTTTATATTTGAGTTATTGGCAAGGCTCTTATCTAGCCTGGGTGCCTGTCTGTCTCTCTCCTAGCCTGGGTGCCTGTCTGTCTCTCTCCTAGCCTGGGTGCCTGTCTGTCTCTCTCCTAGCCTGGGTGCCAGTCTGTCTCTCTCCTAGCCTGGGTGCCTGTCTGTCTCTCTCCTAGCCTGGGTGCCTGTCTGTCTCTCTCCTAGCCTGGGTGCCAGTCTGTCTCTCTCCTAGCCTGGGTGCCAGTCTGTTGCTGCTCTCTTGCCAACTCATGGAATTGACCCTTCGCTAAGCCCCACCCCACTTGGTTACTGTTGCAACCTCGGTCAACATGTTCCCGGGAAGCCCATTTCCCATCTCAAACCACTGGCGAAAACCCCTCACAATGATCTCAAACTGTGTTTTTAATACACAATTAAATTAAACGCCAACTCCACCTTGCCTCGGGTATGTTGTGGTGAACTGGACAAATTCAGGTTCCTGTCTCCCTGTAGCGCTGTCTTAGGCGTCTCACAGTATGGACATTGCAGTTTATTGCCCTGGCCACATCTGCAGGCCTCATGCCTCCTTGCAGCATGCCTAAGGCACGTTCACGCAGATGAGCAGGGACCCTGGGCATCTTTCTTTTGGTGTTTTTCAGAGTCAGTAGAAAGGCCTCTTTTAGTGTCCTATGTTTTCATAACTGTGACCTTAATTGCCTACCGTCTGTAAGCTGTTAGTGTCTTAACGACCGTTCCACAGGTGCATGTTCATTAATTGTTTATAGATCATTGAACAAGCATAAACAGTGTTTAAACCCTTTACGATGAAGATCTGTGAAGTTATTTGGATTTTTACGAATTATCTTTGAAATAATTATTTAGTTACGAGTACCCCTGGTGCACTGTTCAATTTATTATTATTTTAATACTCTTTTGCCATAGCCCTCCTTGGCTTCCAAGGGTTTGAAACATGAACTTGTCTGAGGTGTCTGACTCCATGACAGTTGCTAATCATCGGAGCGCTACGATTGGTTTCCCGAAATTCTGGGGCGGGGCTTAACAAAGTTTACATTTGCCTTGACAATGGAGTAGGCAGAAGAAGCACAAACCGATCTGGGAATAGGCTAGCTGTCAGCGACTTACAGTCGTTGCTTTCAAACTAAAGAAGGTTAAACAACCACCAACCAGAAGGTGTACTATTTTGTGTCTTCTCCAGGACGAGACGTTGGTGCACTGTAGTCTGAACGAGTTGCAGGACGCAGCCCTGACCTTCCCAGTGCTGTTCCAAGACGTCATCTACCAGGTACAGGGTGTGATACTATAGAAATCCACAGGTGTTAAGTGATTGTCAAGGGCTCTTTCTCAATTATTTTTCCTTGATTCTTTCCTTGATTCCTTGTGTCGTCTCTCCTCGCCTTCTTCTCAAACCACATTGGAAGAGAATATCCAAGGTCTTTTCCCGTACATTACTTCTATGCGTTTTGAGGAGGAGGCGAGGAGAGGGGGGACATGAGGAATCAAGGTAAAACAAATTGAGAAAAAGCCACTGGTTTTATGTGATTGTCATGTGTTAAAATGGCCGGCTTCAGTCATCTGATTCTAGTCATGGTTACGTCGAGTCAGGCAGCTTAGTCTCCCATTCAGAGGACCCCAAGTCCTAGTCGTACATGCAGTAGTACTCGTCGGTGTCTTCAACATCAAATTACATAAGTGACCTGAGAACCGGAACCTCCACTTTTCCACTGGAATGGGAATCTGGACTAGGATCACTTGGCATGATTAATCTCCAGAGCCGTTCCAGCCAAGCGCAACAATTTGAACCGTAGTTAATGTCAGTTCTCACTGGACATGATTCTCCGTTATCTGAACCAGTGGTCAGGTGAATGTGGACATCTTCTTCCATTAAACCCCCCCCTTAACCTGGACATCCGCCTCATCCTTGTTCTGACCGGGACATTCTGTAGTGGTTGCCACCGGCCATAAGACAGCAGCTAAGGTTTCTTATTACGTTCATGGTCCTTCGATTCTCTACAACCCTACCCCTATTTTTCATCATGGAAAAACGTGGTATGATTTCCATATGATTCTTTCTTCTCTGCAGGTGTATGTGCGGTTGAGGCCGTTCTTCAGAGAGTTCCTGGAGCGCATGTCTCAGATTTACGAGGTGAGGTCCTACAGATTATACACATGGACACCAGACCACTGTAGACGAGGTTGACACAGGAGTTGTGTCAACTTGTTCTGTCAAATTTTATTTCCCTGTACTGTCCTGATCCTGCAACAGTTCTATAACCCCCGGGAACTTTCCTGTCCCTTGTCGATAAAATCACTCCCGTCCCGTGCTAAATTTTTTGCGCGCAGAAATATATGTAGGTTATTGTGTTTTTTTTTTTAGGAAGTATTTTTAAAAATAATTTCAGCAATGCAATATGCAACTGTGATATGTGGTAGCCTTACCTATCTTAGTTAAATGCACTGACTGTAAGGGCTGGAGGATGAGGACAGAGACCCACCCCAGCAGAAAGCTCTGCTCAGCACCGCACCGGGATAACTGTAGCCTGCAGCTGAGCACTGCACACACATGAACATTTACAATACATTACAATTTACAACGTGAACATAAAAACAAATATAAAAAATAACAGAGCGGCAGTACTACATACTGTAAGTCGATGTCATTTCTATTTCCCACTTCACCTCAGATGGTAATAGGTTTAGTTAAACACGCCAACGATTGGGCTTCATGGTAAAGTTGTTGGGAGTAGAGCTGTGTGCTGCTTCAGGCCCCTTGTCCGCTCTCCGGTTGGTAGCCTATTTCATTAAACCGCTGTATATATTTTTTTTTTTACAAGCCATGTACTCTGTTCCTTTTTGTCAAAGACAACTCCTTCAAATGTAGCTAAAACATCGCTCTTTCCTTGGTTCTGATGTTAACGTTAGTGACTGGTCCTTTGCTGCAACGGTCCTCTATTGAAGGCTTCATAATTGAGACTACTGCCTAGCCGTCTGAGGTAGCCTGGTGACTGGAGCAAGGCGCGAGATTGAGCCGAAGGAAGGAAGGGAGGGGGGAAATTACCATTTGTATTTATTTTTAGGAAGTAAACTATATTAAGCCTACAGTTTTTTTTTTAAAGTTTTTTTTTATGTATTTATTTTATTTTATGAAATGCTCCACACATTACATATTACCGACCAAAACAATCTCGGTTTAGAGCTATCACTGCTCTGCCCATTCCCGTGGACTGTTGATCCTGTCCCAAACTTGACTCACGTTCCTGTCAGATTCCCCACGGGACCGGGGGGGTCCTGTTCCCGTGTCAACCTCTACTGTAAACTTCACTGGGGTCAGACAATCCTGTCAGATTCCCCACGGGACCGGGGGGGTCCTGTTCCCGTGTCAACCTCTACTGTAAACTTCACTGGGGTCAGACAATCCTGTCAGATTCCCCACGGGACCGGGGGGGTCCTGTTCCCGTGTCAACCTCTACTGTAAACTTCACTGGGGTCAGACAATCCTGTCAGATTCCCCCACGGGACCGGGGGTCCTGTTCCCGTGTCAACCTCTACTGTAAACTTCACTGGGGTCAGACAATCCTGTCAGATTCCCCACGGGACCGGGGGGGTCCTGTTCCCGTGTCAACCTCTACTGTAAACTTCACTGGGGTCAGACAATCATACAGAACGGGATTGTCATACAGAATAATATTGTGATTAACATAGATTATTCTCATATTTTCTTGTTGTTCACAGATCATTCTGTTCACTGCCTCTAAGAAGGTGTATGCAGACAAGCTGCTGAACATCCTGGACCCAAAGAAACAGTTGGTCAGGTCGGTTAAATTAAAAACGTTATGGCTTTACTGAATGATTACAGCTAACCAGTGTTGAGTTGCACCATGAATTGTGCTTCCCAAATGGCACCCTATTCCCTAGATAGTGCACTACTTTTGACCAGGGCCCCCATAGGGATCTGGTCAAAAGTAGTGCACTATGTAGGGATTAGGGTGTGTGTCTGTGTATAAAGCGCGTGCCTAATGTCCAACACCCACCACTACGCTTGACTAATCATCGGTTGTTTTCTCCTCTCCTACAGGCATCGGTTGTTTCGGGAGCACTGTGTATGTGTTCAAGGAAACTACATCAAGGACCTGAACATTCTTGGAAGGGATCTTTCGAAAACCATAATAATCGACAATTCACCTCAAGCCTTCGCCTATCAGGTTGGCCTTCATACCTTTTTCACAGTAGCTCTTGTTATTATATTCCACAGGAATCGCATACTTAAAATATATGCACTCAATATAAAATACGTTTTGGGATAAAAGTGTCTGCAAAGTGGCATGTAATTCGTGTACTATTCAAAACGTCATGGTTCTCCATCACAGCTTTCCAATGGGATTCCCATCGAGAGCTGGTTCATGGACAGGAATGATAACGAGCTCCTCAAGCTGGTGCCTTTCCTGGAGAAGCTGGTGGAGATGGTATGCTCTCATTCTAAAGAAATAAAATAAATAAAACGAATGACTGGCATCCAACTCAGACGCCTACGTCTGCTCTCTCTCTCCTCCACAGAATGAGGACGTAAGGCCTTACGTCAGAGAGCGGTTTCGTCTTCACGACCTCCTTCCTCCAGACTGATCTGTGATTGGCTGACCCAGCAGGCTAACCCATAGAAATATATAATGTATATTTACATTAGAATATTCATTCCAATTCTGTGGGCTAGCCCTCCAGTAAATGGAGAGGGATGCCTTCCCTTCAACACGGTGGAGATGAGGAGAATCAAGTTCAATTGACTCTAATGGGGATGCTGTTCAAATGGATCTCTGTCTACAACTATAGCATTTTCATTACCGATGACATTTTTTATGAAAATACCAACAAAACACCGTTACAGAGGACTTTTTTTTTTACAGAAAACAACAAAACAAAACACCAACCTCTATAATTCCTGAAGCTATGTACAGTTTTGAGTTTATGTTTTGTATACTCAAACTAAACTGTTATACTCAAACTAAACTGTACCCCCAGAGTAGAGTAGTCCCCTTGTATTGTAAAAGGCTTCTTCCTGGACGGACCTCTCGTTTATTCTTGAAAGCAGGGCCCGTGTTTGTTAGGGCATAAACGTCCACGTAGAACCTCTCCAAGTCGGACCGTTTTTTTCTTCTGTTTGGTGCCTAATGAACAAGACCATGGCGACTTTCTGGGAGATGTTTCTCATCTGCAGCGACAGTTTTGGACTGACTGAACTGAATGTCATGCTGTATTTTGAGTGAGGACCTGACTGCTCCAGACTTATTTTAACAGGAACGGGCAGTCAAACCTGTATAGTATACACTCGGTTACATGTATATACGACATGTGTATATTTTTTTCTTCAAGGTTTTTAAAAACTTTTTTCATTGTGCTTCTGATTTTAGCATTCCTCTTTGCCCTTTTTTTTTTTTTTTTTTTTTTAAACAAGTTGGTGTTACAGATCTTCTGTTGTCTGCCTGAAAATGTTGCATCCCAAATGGCAACCTTTTCCCTATATAGTGCACTATGATTGACCAGAGCCTTATGGGCACTAGGAAGAGAATAGGGTACCATTTGGGACACGTTCTGCTTTTTAGACCCATTAACTGCAGTTATGTGGTCTCTAACAAGGTGCGGTTTAAAAAAAAAAATGTATCTTTTGGGAGGAAATGTTTATGAAATCATGATGTGTATAGGTTGTAATATTAATGTAGTAATAAGGTTTCACTTGAAGACCTTTTCAACAAGCCATAAAGATGGCCCAGATATTAACTTAGAACATTTATGAGATTTCACCCCTTTTTAAAGATGTTGTTTAAAAGACCCTTAAACTGCTCTGTTTTGGGGTGTGGTGATGATGGGTTTAGGGGAGGGAAGGGAGGGAAGGAGGGCTTCGGATCTCCTGCACTTTTTGTTAAAAAAACAATACCTTTTACATCCAGCCCTATGTAAAATCCTTTTTGTACACAAGTTATCACCTCAATTGTTATGTCCGGACTATTTTGAAATCATAGCACCAGCAAAATGGCCAACATTGTTTTATCTTTAAATCTTGTTTTCAATGCTGTTCTTAGTCTTGTGTGTGGAATCTCTTATGTACGAGTCTCCGTTTGGCCGATAAGACTCCATGTTGTCATTGACCCTCTTGTCACTCCTGTTGTACTCAGTGTTACTCCATGGTTTCCTTGATCATAAATACATTTTTATACAATTTAATGAAAATGAGTGACATTTTTTAAATTTTATTTATTGAACTGCATCAGTATGAGCCGAGAGACATTTCTACATTATTTAGCAAGATACTCTTATTCAGAGCCATTTAGTCTCACACACTATATATAAAAAAGTATGTGGACACCCCTACAAATTAGTGGATTTTCACTATTTCAGCCACACCCGTTGCTGACAGGTGTATAAAACCGAGCACACAGCCATGCAATCTCCATAGACAAACATTGGCAGTAGAATGGCCTTATTGAAGAGCTCAGTGACTATCAACGTGGCACCGTCATAGGATTCCACCTTTCCAGCAAGTCAGTTCGTCAAATTTCTGCCCTGCTAGAGCTGCCCCGGTCAACTGTAAGTGCTGTTATTGTGAAGTGGAAACGTCTAGGAGCAACAACGGCTCAGCCGCGAAGTGGTAGGCCACACAAGCTCACAGAACTGGACCGCCAAGTGCTGAAGCGCCTAGAGTGTAAAAATGGTCTGTCCTTGGTTGCAATATTCACTACAGAGTTCCAAAATGCCTCTGGAAGCAACGTCAGCGCAATAACTGTTCGTCGGGAGCTTCATGAAATGGGTTTCCATGGCTAAGCAGCCACACACAATCCTAAAATCACCATGCGCAATGCCAAGCGTCGGCTGGAGTGGTGTAAAGCTCGCTGCCATTGGACTCTGGAGCAGTGAAAATGCGTTCTCTGGAGTGTTTAATCACACTTCACCATCTGGCAGTCCGACGGACGAATCTGGGTTTGGCGGATGCCAGGAGAACGCTACCTGCCCCAAAGCAGAGTGCCAACTAAAGTTTGGTGGAGGGGGAATAATGGTCTGGGGCTGTTTTTCATGTTTCGGGCTAGGCCCCTTAGTTCCAGTGAAGGGAAATCTTAACGCTACAGCATACAATGGTATTCTAGATGATTCTGTGCTTCCAACTTTGTGGCAACAGTTTGGTGAAGGCCCTTTCCTGTTTCAGCATGTCAATGGCCCTATGCACAACGCGAGGTGCATACAGAAATGGTTAGTCGAGATCGGTGTGGAAGAACTTGACTGGCCTGCACAGAGCCCTGACCTCAACCCCATCGAACACCTTTGGGATGAATTGGAACGCCGACTTTGAGCCAGGCCTAATCGCCCAACATCCGTGCCCGACCTCACTAATGCTCTTGTGGCTGAATGGAAGCAAGTCCCCGCAGCAATGTTCCAACATCTAGTGGAAAGCCTTCCCAGAAGAGTGGAGGCTGTTATAGCAGCAAAGGGGGGGGACCAACTCCATATGAATGGCCATGATTTTGGAATGAGAGGTTTGACTAGCAGGTGTCCACATACTGTTGGTCATGTAGTGTATGAACTGTAACCGTGTTGCTTCCGTCCCTCTCCTCACCCCAACCTGGGCTTGAACCAGGGACCCTCTGCACACATCGACAGTCACCCTCGAAGCATCGTTACCTATCACTCCATAACAACTGTGGCCTTTGCAGGGCAAGGCAAAACAACTATACTGGACAAAAATATAAACGCAACATGTAAAGTGTTAAATAATAAAAGAGCCCATAAATGTTCCATATGCACAAAAAAATGTATTTCTCTCAAATTTTGTGAACAAATTTGTTTACATCCTTGTTAGTGAGCATTTCTTCTTTGCCAAGGTAATCCATCCACCTGGCAGGTGTGGCATATCAAGAAGCTGATTAAACACCATGATCATTACAGCATCTTGTGCTGGGGACAATAAAAGGCCTCTCTTAAACGTGCAGTTTGTCACACAACGCCACAATGCCACAGGTGTCTACATTTTGAGGGAGTGTGCAAGTGGCATGCTGACTGCAGGAATGTCCACCAGAGCTGTTGCCAGAGTATTGAATGTTCATTTCTCTACCATAAGCCGCCTCCAACGTTGTTTTAGAGAATTTGGCAGTACGTCCAACCGGCCTCACAACCGCAGACCACGTCTAACCACGCCAGCCCAGGACCTCCACATCCGGCTTCTTCACCTGCAGGATCATCTGAGACCATCCACCTGGACAGCTGGTGAAACTGAGGAGTGTTTCTTCTTCTTCTTCTTCGGTGGAGTTTAACGGTGGTTGGCATCCAATATGTTGCATTACCACCCCCAACTGAACTATAATATACATCCATTACACATGCGAGTTCTTCTTCGATGAGGTTTAACGGCGGTTGGCTTCCAATAAATGTTTCATTACCGCCACCAACTAGACTGGAGTTTTTTAAGTATACTTTTCTTAAAAAATATATATAAAAATAAACAAATACCCTACACTCATTAAAAACCCACCACCCTACTCCACTAAATCTATCTAGTCGTACCTCAGACCAACGGCCTGAAAGGACGGGACACCACCACTCAACACACCCTGTAACTCTTCTGACGCCAAATCTCCTACACCCAAATACCTCTCTGCAGCTGCCACTACAACCTCCATTTTCTGCGACTTACATGCCATCCCTGCAGTATAATTAATAACCATTGCTATAAATCCTAAAAATCCAATCTTACTGAAACATATATCACTTATTGGTTTATCCCTCTGTACTGGTACAGATCTAATACTCACACCACTCCTCCGCCTTGACCTATCTTCCTCTACTTTCTTCACTGCTCTACTCTAACCCTGGAAACCTCAACCTGCATCTCTCTCAGCGGACATTTCTGATCCCCAGCCCCATGGGCACCCCTACAATTAACACATACCGCTATTTTGCCCAATGCTACACATACCTTTGTCTCATGCCCTTCTGCACACTTCTCACACCTAGGAACCTCTCTCCTACACACTGCTGCCACATGCCCATAAGCTTGACACCTGTAACAACGTAATATATTCGGCACAAAAGCTCATACAGGATAACTTGTATATCCTAACAACACATTGTTGGGCAAAGACTCAACATCAAAACTCAGAATAACAGACAATGACTCTTCTGTTTCTCCACTCACGCCACCCTGTCTGCGTCACACCAAACGACGAGCATCACAAACACCGTGAATCTCCCCCTTTAGTTGGTCCACTTTCACATTTACCGCTACCCCGAGTGATCACTCCTTTCAATGGCGCCCTTTTCTTGAGAGCAAAACAATTCACATCTCTTGTCCCAATCGTTTGACGCGGAGCTTCTTCTCCCTCTGACCAACAGAAATAAACAATTATCACAATACCACTTTGGGTTACCTTCACCGATTCCACAGCACCTAACTTTGTTTTCAACCACCCTGAAACCACATATGGATGGATCAGCTAAAAGGCAAGGGTCCACTTTTTCAGAAAATGTCACTCCTACCATCACAGATTAATCTTTATCCTGACCCTCGGTGCAAGCTTCGGGCTCCGAAAACTTCACCACACCTACCACCTCTGATACTTCGCCCTCATTCACTTCCATTTCTCCTCCTGTCTTCACCTCACTCTACTTACACTTTCTACCATTCTTCTTTAACAAACCATCTCCCTTTTTCCCTCAATTTTTAACCAATTCAAGCTCACCCTCTTCCTCCCTCTCTCTCTTCGACCTCCTCACCCTCTTCCTCCCTCTCTCTCTTCGACCTCCTCACCCTCTTCCTCCCTCTCTCTCTTCGACCTCCTCACCCTCTTCCTCCCTCTCTCTCTTCGACCTCCTCACCCTCTTCCTCCCTCTCTCTCTTCGACCTCCTCACCCTCTTCCTCCCTCTCTCTCTTTCGACCTCCTCACCCTCTTCCTCCCTCTCTCTCTTCGACCTCCTCACCCTCTTCCTCCCTCTCTCTCTTCGACCTCCTCACCCTCTTCCTCCCTCTCTCTCTTCGACCTCCTCACCCTCTTCCTCCCTCTCTCTCTTCGACCTCCTCACCCTCTTCCTCCCTCTCTCTCTTCGACCTCCTCACCCTCTTCCTCCCTCTCTCTCTTCGACCTCCTCACCCTCTTCCTCCCTCTCTCTCTTCGACCTCCTCACCCTCTTCCTCCCTCTCTCTCTTCGACCTTCTCACCCTCTTCCTCCCTCTCTCTCTTCGACCTCCTCACCCTCTTCCTCCCTCTCTCTCTTCGACCTTCTCACCCTCTTCCTCCCTCTCTCTCTTAGACCTTCTCACAATCTTCCTCCCTCTCTCTCTTCGACCTCCTCACCCTCTTCCTCCCTCTCTCTCTTCGACCTCCTCTGCCGCTCTTTTTCCCTCCTTCTCCTCCATATTCCAAGTATACGTCTCCTTATGATAATACTGCACTTCTCCTGACGTGCATCTCATTCTGGCCCTCTTAAGGGACGCCATTCCCCGCTCGCTCCAGTCCTCCACCTCCAGCAGTGACACAAGTGGGTACTTCAAACCAAAATCCAGCTAGCTAAATCACACATTGAGAGTACTTCTGTCTGCAATAAAGGCTTTTGTGGGGGAAAAACACATTCTGATTGGCTGGGCCTGGCTCCCAGTGAGTGGGCCTATGCCCTCCCAGGCCCATCCATGGCTGCGCCCTGCCAAATCATGTGAAATCCATAGATTAGGGCCTACTGAATGTATTTCAATTGACTGATTTCCCTATATGAACTGTAACTCAGTAAAATCTTTGAAATTGTTGCGTTTATATTTTTGTTCAGTATACTTCAAGGTCTCAGAGCGAGTGACGTCACCGATTGAAACGCTACTAGTGCGCACCGCTAACTAGCTAGCCATTTACATTTTAGTCATTTAGCAGATGCTCTTATCCAGAGCGACTTACAGTCAGTGAGTGCATACATTATTTTTTTATTTTTCATACTGGCCCCCCGTGGGAAACGAACCCACAACCCTGGCGTTGCAAACGCCATGCTCTACCAACCGAGCTACATCCTTGCCGGCCATTCCCTCCCCTACCCTGGACGACGCTGGGCCAATTGCGCGCCGCCCCATGGGTCTCCCGGTCGCGGCCGGAAACGACAGAGCCTGAATTCGAGCCAGGATCTCTAGTGGCACAGCTAGCACTGCGATGCAGAGCCTTAGACCCACACCGGTTACACATATACACCATACAAATGAAATGAAGTTGGCCATGTCATCCGGTAATGTGTAGCCTACTACAATGTCCTGCTATTCGAAACACTGAACTGAACAAACTACAAAGCATCCTGACTTGTGACATCTATATTCAATGGTCTACAAAATACTATTTTAATGGTTATTCTGAAATGATATAACTGACATTATGTTTTGGCTTGAACTAATGATGCTATGTTGCCACTAAATAGGGAAAAGCAATGACTGGACAATAGAAATGGGAGCATGACAGTACATATCGGTGTGTGCATCATTCTCTCTCGGAACCAAAGAGCCAGTTACCGATTGTACACCCACGGAATTCGTTCTGATCAGACACACAGGGAATATGGCGGAGGGAGATTCATGGGGTAAGAATCCAATCCACTTGTGTGGGAATGGAGCATTCTTCAAATTTGACACTTAACCGAAACATTGCCAATAAAAAATACAAGAGATTATAGTTTACATTTGTGTATTGTTTGTCTTAGATGCTGACCCTTTCGATCCGGACGAGCCCGCCATCGGGGCCAAGAAGGCTGTTGTGGCAGACAAATGGGAAGGCGAGGATGCGGATGAGGATATCAAGGTAACGATAGCCGGCTGACGTTAGCTAGCTAGGAACCACATACACCGTAGTTGATTTCGAGAGCGTCACCTCTTCGCATCCTAACTAGATCATACAGATGATGTTAGCAGTGTTAACTACCTACCTAACTAGCTAACAGTAGCTATCTAATCAAAGTTAGCCGAGTGGTACACAGGCTAGGATCATACAGATGATGTTAGCAGTGTTAACTACCTACCTAACTAGCTAACAGTAGCTATCTAATCAAAGTTAGCCGAGTGGTACACAGGCTAGGATCATACAGATGATGTTAGCAGTGTTAACTACCTACCTATCTAACTAGCTAATAGTAGCAATCTAATCAAAGTTAGCCGAGTGGTCCACAGGCTAGGATCATACAGATGATGTTAGCAGTGTTAACTACCTAGCTAACAGTAGCTATCTAATCAAAGTTAGCCGAGTGGTCCACAGGCTAGGATCATACAGTTGATGTTAGCAGTGTTAACTACCTAGCTAACAGTAGCTATCTAATCAAAGTTAGCCGAGTGGTCACAGGCTAGGATCCTACAGTTGATGTTAGCAGTGTTAACTACCTAGCTAACAGTAGCTATCTAATCAAAGTTAGCCGAGTGGTCCACAGGCTAGGATCATACAGTTGATGTTAGCAGTGTTAACTACCTAGCTAACAGTAGCTATCTAATCAAAGTTAGCCGAGTGGTCCACAGGCTAGGATCATACAGTTGATGTTAGCAGTGTTAACTACCTAGCTAACAGTGGCTATCTAATCAAAGTTAGCCGAGTGGTCCACAGGCTAGGATCATACAGTTGATGTTAGCAGTGTTAACTACCTAGCTAACAGTAGCTATCTAATCAAAGTTAGCCGAGTGGTCCACAGGCTAGGATCATACAGTTGATGTTAGCAGTGTTAACTACCTAGCTAACAGTGGCTATCTAATCAAAGTTAGCCGAGTGGTCCACAGGCTAGGATCATACAGTTGATGTTAGCAGTGTTAACTACCTAGCTAACAGTGGCTATCTAATCAAAGTTAGCCGAGTGGTCCACAGGCTAGGATCATACAGTTGATGTTAGCAGTGTTAACTACCTAGCTAACAGTGGCTATCTAATCAAAGTTAGCCGAGTGGTCCACAGGCTAGGATCATACAGTTGATGTTAGCAGTGTTAACTACCTAGCTAACAGTAGCTATCTAATCAAAGTTAGCCGAGTGGTCCACAGGCTAGCGGTGATAAGTCAGGAGGAGGACAGCCCCCCCTCCCGCGTCACAATGGGATTGGAGAAGCTATTAGCGTCCGTTGCTATATCAACGGCGTGATGAGCTAATGCGTGGAATCTTGGAGAGCATTACAGCCAAAATTACATTATTTTCATCCATACTATGTAAACAAAGCTTATTTCCGTGACAATTTCGCTGATTAAGATGAAAATATTACTTTGAACTACTTTTGGGTACCTTAACATTTCAACAACATTAAAAGTAAACGGTTCTTAGTTTTCGAAATGGCAAAGTGAGCTCCCATGATGCTATTAACGCTTAATTAATGTGCAAATCAGTTCAATTCATACATTGGCTCCTCTGGCTGGCATATTTTTATTTTGAGCTTCCCATGTCTTGTCTTACTAAAGTATGCTATTAGTCCTACTATGATTATTTTTCCCTACCTCCCTTCCTCCACCACCACATAGCACAGCTCGGTAATACAGCAGTACACTTGTGGTTGAATATAATGTAGGACACAAGACAGTTGAATAGTGTTGAACTCACGAATACCAAAAGGGATTTACAACAGTTAACACCCTGTGGAAAACAACAAAGTTGCAATATTTAAGATTGAAATATGAAAAAGTTGTTTTTTGTGGAAGGGGTGTTTCATGAACTTGTTGATTTTATTTAATATATCCACATGGCAGTTATAGACTGAAATACATGAGTATAGGCTAACATCAACAATACAATACCATTATACAGTTATAGACTGAAATACATGAGTATAGGCTAACATCAACAATACAATACCATTTAGTTGAGAACACAGAAGTATGAATGAAAAGTACATAATGAGAGGGGGGCAGTCTTGGCAGAAGTAGGGTATGGGTGATTTAAAAAAAAATCTCAGTTCTGGAGTGTGGGATAGAGAAGAGGTGGGTGCTACAGGTGGTTCTGCCGGTCACTTTCCCTCCACAGGGCAGCCAGTCTCAGAAGGTGGACTTAAAGAGGGAGACTGTAGTCCAGGCACAGCTGTTCTCTTTGCTCTTGGAGTGTTTGCAGTGCTAGTGTATCTCACTGTGCCCAGGATGATATGTCAACCACAGGTCCCTTAGCAGATTAGATCAAACCACATGACATTAACAGTAGCTGTAGATGATGTAATGAAAAGTGGGATCTTGGAGGACATCAGGTGGATCTAGGGATCTTATTGATGAATCAGCAATACACAAATTGGCTTAATTATTTATTTACTAACTAATTAAATAATAACACAATACAAACACACACACACAGGTTATTGATTACTAACGCAATACAATGAAAACAGGTCCCTAGTGGACTGGACTAACACTAGCATGAATGTTTGGGTAGAAGGAGGGGTCAGAATGGAAGGGAGAGACAGCGATTCAAACTATCGTGGTTAGTTTGGAAACTACGCTCACAGTAATCATAATACTTATGCACCCTAATAATCCTTGGTAGAGTTTCTGGTCGTAGTGGTGGTTAGAATGGATACTTCAGATGTACCAGCGGTTGTCTGAGAGGGATTGTCCTTCCCAACTCGTGTCTTTAGTGAAAGTTCTCTAGACGACTATAAATGCCAGCTGCAGACTGAGATGATAAGGTCTAGTGCATTGTCTTCTTCTTCACCTCGTGTAGAGGTTGAGAGTTTCAGAGTTTCTCCATTTCAAACGTGTGGACGAACGTCTCACGTTTTCTGGTCTTTCTGGTCTAACCATTTTGTAACGTGTAGCTTCAGCTTCACGCTTCCTGGTCTTGTAGAAATTCAACCATTTGCAGCATCCGGCTTATACCGTAATATGCTTGGTCTTCCTTTGGTGATGGAGTTGTAGTTTTAAACCATTTTGTAACGTTTAGCTCACGCTTCACGTCTGCTGGTCTTGTAGAGTGTCAACCATTTTAAGCCGTGGGGCTTCCTGGTCTGAGGTGAATTTCGTCACAAGGCTTTTTATGCACTCGGGGTAAAAGGGCCGTTTGTGCTCATCTGGGCGTGGCCACTGACTGAGAACACATCAATATGGAAACAATCATCTCATCTAGAATGCTAAAATCACATTGTTATCTTCACAAAGTATTAATATACTTAATAATTTGTTTTATACAACAATTACAGCATACCTCATAACTGGGAAGTGTAGCCCCCCAGAGATACAGTTATGTTGTTCCACCGTCTTTAATGACATCACAACATAGTAACACATTTGACCTGATTGTTCTTTAAGTCGCCACCAACCATTTCCCACATTATTTTAAGTAGGAATATTGTTTCATTATCCACTTTTGGATGTTGGAGTCTTGGCGGGAAGACTTCCTTTGTTCCACAGGGAAATTCCCTCTCCCAATACTGCATGGCACAGAAAATAAAGTTTCTGCAAGGAATTAACAACCGGTCATAAAACTGGCTCCCAGGAAAAGGGGGTGTTCAAACCTTTGCCTAGCCGGCATCTTTGATCCTCAGCCAATGAGGGCAAGTCATGACACTACCTATCACGAATGTAGTAATTCAGCAAGAAATCAATTAATTTACACACATGCATACATACATACATTGTTATTCAATAGGTACTGTTATTGCTAAAATAACCTCACTGCAACAGGGTTTCCTGTGATCTACTAATACAGGTCCTTCCCCTTATGCATTTCCCTGAATAGGCCTATAGTCTGAAACCAGCCTTCTCTAATGGTAGACCCAGGTACAATCTGATCACTCATGTTGACCAGAAGATTGATTAATGGAGTTCTCCTTTTCCCCATAATATTTTACAGCTGATATATCACTTGTCATAGGCTACTTAGTATAAGAGATGGCTATTTAGATCAACTGAATTTCTACAAACACAAATAATACAATACAAAACAAAGCAAAGCTTAGCATAGCTAGCTAAATAAAGAGTTTTGGAAAAGTGGTCTTACCTCACAGTAGTGTTTGCATCCATCGTTTGCAGGATCCATGCTTGTTTGCAGCATGCTCATGCTAGCTAAATCAAGGTTTGCAAGCAAGTTATGCAAGCAAGTAAACATCAAATGACCATGCATGGATCATGTTTTGTACTTTATTCACCAATAATCGGTGAGATTTAAAGCTAAAACATAGCGTAAATAACCTGTAACAATGATCACATTTTCCCCTGTCTTTTGACTGCAGGTGCTTCTCTCTCCGCATGGCCTCAGAACAATCAGAACATAACAACCAGCATAGCAACGAACGCTATCGATTTTTTTTTCTTTCAGTACGTAGCCTGGGCAGAATTTGGCATGCTCTATCAATGGCCCTAGCAACGGACGCTAATAGCAAAGATTTTTTTATAACTAAACCAAGATAGACCACAGCCTGTCGTATCAAATAGGAACAAATGAGCCATAGTGGGCAGAACAAGCAAGGAGGTGGGCAGAGCCAAGCACGAGTTAAAGAGATCCTATTGGCGCGTTCTATTATCATTTGCATATTTCCGTTGGGGAACGCAGACTCTGTGAAGTGCGCGTGTGCAATAACTCAATTCGCCTGTTACTGAGGTTCACTTTTGTTTACTGTACTAGAAAACATCAGTAGATGGCCCAAATGGGGCTAGCATATCAGTCTGATGGCCCAAATGGGGCTAGCATATCAAATCAAATCAAATCAAATTTTATTGGTCACATGCGCCGAATACAACAGGTGCAGACATTGCAGTGAAATGCTTACTTACAGCCCTTAACCAACAGTGCATTTATTTTAAACAAAAAAAGTAAGAATAAAACAACAACAATAAAAAAGTGTTGAGAAAAAAAGAGCAGAAGTAAAATATCAGTCTGATGGCCCAAATGGGGCTAGCATATCAGTCTGATGGCCCAAATGGGGCTAGCATATCAGTAGATGGCCCAAATGGGGCTAGCATATCAGTAGATGGCCCAAATGGGGCTAGCATATCAGTAGATGGCCCAAATGGGGCTAGCATATCAGTAGATGGCCCAAATGGGGCTAGCATATCAGTCTGATGGCCCAAATGGGGCTAGCATATCAGTCTGATGGCCCAAATGGGGCTAGCATATCAGTCTGATGGCCCAAATGGGGCTAGCATATCAGTAGATGGCCCAAATGGGGCTAGCATATCAGTAGATGGCCCAAATGGGGCTAGCATATCAGTAGATGGCCCAAATGGGGCTAGCATATCAGTAGATGGCCCAAATGGGGCTAGCATATCAGTCTGATTAATCAGATAACACAATTAATTGGTATATATTCGGCCTAAAAGGAATGACTGCAAAATCGTGTAACTGTTCGTTACAAGCCAGAATGTTTAATAAAATTACATTTGAACTTACTCTACCGGTTGTCTGTGCGGTTTGTCCTTTAGCCGCTCAAAATTTTATACAAAATATCCACAGGAAGGTATTGTTTACCGGACTTTTTAGAGCACCATTACTGAAGTTGACGTTTCTATCACCTGGCACATGCGCAAAACCATGTAAACACCTTGCTGAGTTAGTATGCATGCATCTCGTGCACACATGTTTGCTTATGACCGAAGGCACGTGCACAAGACTGAAGTACATATTGACTGAAGTCGGCAGCCGTTTGTGCATGTGCCAGATGATTTAACTTTCTATTTGAATTTCAACTTCAGTACCAGCACTCTAAAAACTTGGTTTAACAATACTTTCCTGTGGATATTTTGTCTACAATTGACCATCTGAAGGACCAACCGGTAGACTTAAGTTAAAATGTAATTGTATTCAACATTCCTGCTTGTAAGGAACATTTACACGATTTTTGCAGTCATTCGTTTCAGACTGGATATACCAATTAATTGTGTATGACAGCCTGATTTAATCAGGCTAGTGCTAACCAATGGTGAACAATGAATAGGCTAAATAGTGACGGCTTTGGTTGTAACTGAAGCAAGATGCATGACTGGATGCAACATTCTGAAGCATCCATTTTTCCCCTGACCGTGTTTTCTTTTCTTCCTCTTTGTAGGACAACTGGGATGATGACGAGGAGAAATTGAAGAACGCAGAAGAGAAAAAAGCAGGTATTTAAACCATATGACTTGAACCAGTGAGTAGCTATTATATTAATACAAGTTCAAGTTAAATCCTATTTTTTTTCCATTTTCGTTTCTTTGTAGCAAAACTTTCAGAAAAGAAGAAATTAGCTGAAAAAATCAAAGAAAAGGAAAGTTTACAAAGAAAAAAACAAGAAGAGTTGAGAAAGAGGGTAAGTGCCTTGCATACTGGGATTTCTGCTTGTCGTTGGAGTACATGATAGTAGCCACAGTAACCAACCCAGCTACTGCTAGTTTGATTCTCAAAATCCAGCAGAAACTTGCCGTTGCTTCCATAGATATTAGCACATTTGGGATGCCTTGATGATTTTAATTATCTTTATATCATTTGGTTTGGGTACAAATTAGTATACTGTACTGTTGTGCATCCGGTTTTCCCATAGACTGGAAACAAATAGGGTTTTCCAGACCCAGATTCAACCTCTAAAATCATCCCAAAGTGTTTCACAATGTGTGCATGTACACTGAGTGTACAAAACATTAAGGACACCTGCTTTTTCCATGACATAGACTGACCAGGTGAAACCAGGTGAAAGCTATGATCCCTTATTGATGTCACTGGTTAAAGAAGGATTTTTCAGCCTTGAGACAATTGAGACATGGATTGTGTGTGTGTGCCATTCAGAGGGTGAATGGGCAAGACAAAATATTGAAGTGCCTTTGAACGGGGTATGGTAGTAGGTGCCAGGCGCATCGGTTTGTGTCAAGAACTGCAACGCTGCTGGTTTTTCGACACTCAACAGTTTCCCGTGTGTATCAAGAATGGTCCACCACCCAAAGGACGTGCACAACTCAATATTAGGAAGGTGTCCTTAATGTTTTGTACACTCAGTGTATAGTCTACACTGTGTGCATGTCTACAAGTCAATGTCTGCTGGATCTGAAAGTATACTATTTCTAATTTATTGCTTGGTAGTTAGAGGAATCTCAGGAAACAGAGCTCACACCAGAGGAGGAGCTAGCAAAGAAACTACAGGAAGAGGAAACAGAACTCACACCAGAGGAGGAGCTAGCAAAGAAACTACAGGAAGAGGCTGGTCTTCTACTGGCTCAGGATGCTTTCGGTAAGAGACCAGGGCCCGGTTTAAGGCTGAGTTCATCATTAGAACCATCGTTAGAACAATAGACCCTAACGGTGAATTTAGCCTTAAGATGACTTTGGGAAACCGGTCCCAGTATTACAGGAAAGGGAAAAGTTTGGCCATGTCTGTTTATATAAAACCTGTTTGTCTGTTTATCATATGTCATGATACTGTCAGTAAGCGAATAAGTACATGGTTGAATTTGCTTATGAATTGATCCGTTTATACAGCACATTCGGAAAGTATTCAGACCACTTGACTTTTTCCACATTTTGTTACGTTACAGCCTTATTCTAAAATGGATTAAATAGTTTCCCCCCCCCCTGAATCTACACAAAATACCTCTTATAGACAAAGCAAAAACTGGTTTTTAGAAATTTTAGCAAATGTATATAAAAAAAAGAACTGAAATATCACATTTACATAAGTACTCAGTACTTTGTTGAAGCACCTTTGGCAGCAATTACAGTCACAAGTCTTCTTGGGTATGACGCTACAAGCTTGGCACACCTGTATTTGGGGAGTTTCTCCCATTCTTATCTGCAGATCCTCTCAAGCTCTGTCAGGTTGGATGGGGAGCGTCGCTGCACAGCTGTTTTCAGGTCTCTCCAGAGATGTTCGATCGGGTTCAAGTCCGGGCTCTGGCTGGGATCTCTCAGTACTTTGCTCTGTTCATCTTTTCCTTGATCCTGACTAGCCTCCCAGTCCCTGCCGCTGAAAAACATCCCCACAGCATGATACTGCCACCACCATGCTTCACGGTAGGGATGGTGTCAGGTTTCCTCCAGACGTGACGGTTGGCATTCAGGCCAAAGAGTACAATCTTGGTTTCATCAGACCAGAGAATCTTGTTTCTCATGGTCTGAGAGTCTTTTAGGTGCCTTTTGGCAAACTCCAAGCGGGCTGTCATGTGTCTTTTACTGAGTAGTGGCTTCCGTCTGGCCACTCTACCATAAAGGATTGATTGGTGGAGTGCCGCAGAGATGGTTGTCCTTCTGGAAGGTTCTCCCATCTCCACAGAGGAACTCTGGAGCTCTGTCAGAGTGACAATCGGGTTCTTGGTCACCTCCCTGACCAAGGCCATTCTCCTCCGATTGCTCAGTTTGGCCAGGCAGCCAGCTCTAGAAAGAGTCTTGGTGGTTCCAAACTTCTTCCATGTAAGAATGTTTTTGCTCTGACATGCACTGTCAACTGTGGGACCTTATATAGACAGGTGTGTGCCTTTCCAAATCATGTCCAATCAAATGAATTTACCACAGATGGACTCCAGTCAAGTTGTAGAAACATCTCAAGGATGATCAATGGAAACAGGATGCACCTGAGCTCAATTTCGAGTCTCATAGCAAAGGGTCTGAATACTTATGTAAATACGTTTATTTTTATTTTTTATAAATATGCAGAAATGTTTAAAAACCTGTTTTCGCTTTGTCATTCGGGGTTATTGTGTGTAGATTGATGAGGGAAAAAACAATATTTAATCAATTTTAGAATAAGGCTGTAACGTAACAAAATGTGGAAAAAGGGAAGGGGTCTGAATACTTTCTGAATGCACTGTATTCATACCCCTTGACTTATTCCACATGGATTAAATATATTTTTTTCTCTCACCCATCTACAAACAATACCCCGTAATGACAAAGTGAAAACATGTTTTGAGACATTTAAATTTGAAAATGAAATACAGAATTACCCCTGAGACAATACTTTGTAGAAGCACCTTTGGCAGCGATTACAGCTGTATTGTGCAACATTTGCCCATTTATTCTTTTCAAAATTCTTCAAACTCTGTCAAATTGGTTGTTGATCATTGCTAGACAAGCATTTTCAGGTCTTGCCATGGACTTTTCAAGTAGATTTATGTCAAAACTGTAACTTAGCCACTCAGGAACAATCACTGTCTTCTTGGTAAGCAACTCCAGTGTAAACAGCCATCCCACCTGTGTTTCAGTTAGCCCGTGAAAGCCAGCATGTATAGAATACAATAATCTACAAATATTTAACACATTCTAATAATTCTCATGTGCCAATTTATCGCCAAGGTCCGTGTCATGATGAAACTTGCACTCCTGTATATCTGAAATAGTTGGATGGTGAAACTTGCCAGAAAAGCAAGGCGAAACAATTCAGGCATTCTTGAAAGTCAGGACAATCCTTTTCCTGCAAATAAACATTATTTTTTATAGTTGGAAAAAATAGATTTTTGCAAGCAGTAGGCATTTAGAATCAAATGTGGAGTGGAGTTTTATAGTTATGCAGGACATCACTCTGCCCAAAAATGATTTGTCAATCAATATTTAATCGAAGGAAACACTTTTTCCATCATCATTTGTTGCAATAAAGAATCCTGTCAAAATGGATAAAAATGCCGTTGATATTTAGAACGTTTATCTGCCGTTTCCGCTTTTGTCAAATAAACCCTGGGTCAACGGAAACCTGCCTAGTGTCTGGTGGAAAGCAGATTTAACCAGGTTTTCCTCTAGGATTTTGCCTGTGCATAGCTTTTTTATCATCCTGAAAAAGCAATGTGTTGTATTGGATTTGCCCCAAACATAACACTTTGTATTCTGGACATAAAGTTAATTGCTTTGCCACATTTTTTTTGCGTTATTACTTTAGTGCCTTGTTGCAAACAGGATGCACGTTTTTGGAATATTTTTTATTCTGTACAGGCTTTCTTCTTTTCACTCTGTCAATAAGGTTAGTATTGTGGAGTAACTACAATGTTGTTGATTCATCCTCCGTTTTCTCCTATCACAGCCATTAAACTCTGTAACTGTTTTAAAGTCACCATTGGCCTCATTTTGAAATCCCTGAGCAGTTTCCTTCCTCTCCGGCAACTGACTTAGGAAGGATACCTGTATATTTGTAGTGAATGGGTGTATTGATACACCATCCAAAGTGTAGTTAATATTTGTAAACATTTTGAAAAACATAATTCCACTTTGACATTATGAGATATTGTGTGTAAGCCAGCTACTCAAAAATCTCAATTTAATCAGTTTTAAATTCATGCTGCAACACAACAAAATGTGGAAGAAGTCAAGGGGTGTGAATACTTTCTGAAGACACTGTATGCATGATAAATATTTAAGTTGTCAGTGGAAAGTTTCACATCATAGTGCTAAAAAATAAAAAATTCTTCCCAAATCAGGTGTCGTCAACAACGTAAAAGGAATTGACGCTGTAAGCCCAACTTCTAAAGATGACTTTACAGATTTTGAAAAGTTGTTAAAAGACAAGATATCCCCCTTTGAGAGTTCAATACACTATTCAGGCTTCCTAGAGTCCTTGTTTCGAGACCTCTGTCTCTCATGTGAGTATTCATTAATAATCAATTTAATAATATAAATGTCGAAATTAACCAATGTTATTGGTCATTCATATCAACTGTCAGTTGTCGCTGTATTGTATGACATAATTTTTGAACCTCTTATGTTACAGTGGAGGTAGAGGACTTTAAAAAAGTCAGCAACTCCCTCACAGTCTTACTAA
The DNA here is from genome assembly GCF_020615455.1 of Coregonus clupeaformis. Taxonomy (NCBI): domain Eukaryota; kingdom Metazoa; phylum Chordata; class Actinopteri; order Salmoniformes; family Salmonidae; genus Coregonus; species Coregonus clupeaformis. Next base: position 34,557,470 of record NC_059217.1, on the reverse strand, counting down.
GTGAGAAACAGAAACAGGAAAAGGTAAGTGTTTATTTTTTTCAAAAGACAGAAAATAAGACTTATCTCCATTCTACACGGTTTACTTTGGTAATCCGTCTTATCCGGGTTCATTAAGCAGAAGAAAACAGACTGGAACAGAGAAAGGACTGCTACTCATTTTGCGTTTTCCGTAGGCAAAATGTTTTATAAAGTTTACTGTTTGCTTGCCCCTAATGAACATGACCCTAATGAAATGTGTATTCCTGGTGATTATAAGTCAATACTAATCATCCCGCTTTATTTTCAACAGAACAAAGGAAAGAAGAAGAAGAAAGTTCCTACTGGAGGGATGAAGGTGAAGATGAAGGATGACCTAGCAGACTACGGAGAGTTCCAGGGAGGTTACGCACAAGACTATGAGGACTTCATGTGATGTGACACCAACCGACTGCTGAGTCCCAAATGGCCCCCTATTCAAGTAGTGCCTTTATATAAAGGGGATAGGGTGCTATTTGGGAGGCTCCCAATGTCTTTTCCCACTCCCTCTCAGCTCTCCACCACCTCAGAGCATGACCCCTGATCTATGACCTATTCTACTGCCCAAAGCCATCCAATGAGAACCACCCTTATGTCGGCCCGCTGCACACACAAACAAGATTCTGAAAAAGAAGTGTTGAATGGTTTGACGAAGAACGTGAACATCTGATCTCAACGTGGTCTGTTTCTCCTCGTTAGGATTCCATTGGACGATTCCTCGAAAACTGACTGACCAATAAGACAAGTAACTGAACCCTGAGTCTCCTTCATTGTTCTGGATTCCAACATGTTTTACCAGCATACTCTTGTGTTTTTCCCAATCCTACAATGAATTCCAATTTCATCTTTAAAATAAATGATCTGTCAATAAAATGAATTGTTACTGTTTGACGACTGAAGGTAGAAGGGAAATAAATTTGTTGTTCTATGCAAATCAGATTAACTGTATTTGTCTCCAGTATCATTCAATATATATAAAAAAATATATATATATATATATATATATATATATATATATATATATATATATATATATATATATATATATGCTATTGGCATTCCAAAACAGAATGTTTTATTGTGAAGAATGTACAGTGAGGGGAAAAAAAGTGTTTGATCCCCTGCTGATTTTGTACGTTTGCCCACTGACAATGACATGATCAGTCTATAATTTTAATGGTAGGTTTATTTGAACAGTGAGAGACAGAAAACAACAACAAAATCCAGAAAAACGCATGTCAAAAACTTTATAAATTGATTTGCATTTTAATGAGGGAAATAAGTATTTGACCCCTCTGCAAAACATTACATTTTAGTCATTTAGCAGACGCTCTTATCCAGAGCGACTTACAGTTAGTGAGTGCATACATTATTTTTTCATACTGGCCCCCCCGTGGGAATCAAACCCACAACCCTGGCGTTGCAAACGCCATGCTCTACCAACTGAGCTACATCCCTGCCGGCCATTCCCTCCCCTATCCTGGGCCAATTGTGCGCCGCCCCATGGGTCTCCAGGTCGCGGCCGGCTACGACAGAGCCTGGATTCGAACCAGGATCTCTAGTGGCACAGCTAGCCTTAGACCACTGCGCCACTCGGTAGATGACTTTACAACATGACTTAAAACATGACTTAGTACTTGGTGGCAAAACCCTTGTTGGCAATCACAGAGTCAGACGTTTCTTGTAGTTGGCCACCAGGTTTGCACACATCTCAGGAGGGATTTTGTTTCAGTCCTCTTTGCAGATCTTCTCCAAGTCATTAAGGTTTCGAGCCTGACGTTTGGCAACTCGAACCTTCAGCTCCCTCCACAGATTTTCTATGGGATTAAGGTCTGGAGACTGGCTAGACCACTCCAGGACATTAATGTGCTTCTTTTTGAGCCACTCCTTTGTTGCCTTGGCCATGTGTTTTGGGTCATTGTCATGCTGGAATACCCATCCACGACCCATTTTCAATGCCCTGGCTGAGGGAAGGAGGTTCTCACCCAAGAGTTGACGGTACATGGCCCCGTCCATCGTCCCTTTGATGCAGTGAAGTTGTCCTGTCCCCTTAGCAGAAAAACACCCCCAAAGCATAATGTTTCCACCTCCATGTTTGACGGTGGGGATGGTGTTCTTGGGGTCATAGGCAGCATTCATCCTCCTCCAAACACGGCGAGTTGAGTTGATGCCAAAGAGCTCGAATTTGGTCTCATCTGACCACAACACTTTCACCCAGTTCTCCTCTGAATCATTCAGATGTTCATTGGCAAACTTCAGACGGGCCTGAATATGTGTGCTTTCTTGAGCAGGGGGGACCTTTGGGCGCTGCAGGATTTCAGTCCTTCATGGCGTAATGTGTTACCAATTGTTTTCTTGTTGACTATGGTCCCAGCTGCCTTGAGATCATTGACAAGATCCTCCCGTGTAGTTCTGGGCTGATTCCTCACCGTTCTCATGATCATTGCAACTCCACAAGGTGAGATCTTGCATGTAGCCCCAGGCCGAGGGAGATTGACAGGTCTTTTGTGTTTCTTCCATTTGCGAATATTCGCACCAACTGTTGTCACCTTTTAACCAAGCTGCTTGGCGATGGTCTTGTAGCCCATTCCAGCCTTGTGTAGGTATGCAATCTTGTCTCTGACATCCTTGGAGAGCTCTTTGGTCTTGGCCATGGTGGAGAGTTTGGAATCTGATTGATTGATTGCTTCTGTGGACAGGTGTCTTTTATACAGGTAACAAACTGAGATTAGGAGCACTCCTTTTAAGAGTGTGCTCCTAATCTCAGCTCGTTACCTGTATAAAAGACACCTGGGAGCCAGAAATCTTTCTGATTGAGAGGGGGTCAAATACTTATTTCCCTCATTAAAATGCAAATCAATTTATAAAATTTTTGACATGCGTTTTTCTGGATTTTTTTGTTGTTGTTCTGTCTCTCACTGTTCAAATAAACCTACCATTAAAATTATAGACTGATCAGATCTTTGTCAGTGCGCAAACTTACAAAATCAGCAGGGGATCAAATACTTTTTTCCCCTCACTGTAGGTCTCCAAATGTCAGTTTGTTCATCCCATATTCCACTACATTTATCCTTGAGATCACATAGGCTGCGTTTACACAGTCAGCCCAATTGGCCCAGCGTCGTCCAGGGTAGGGGAGGGAATGGCCGGCAGGGATGTAGCTCAGTTGGTAGAGTGTGGCGTTTGCAACGCCAGGGATGTGGGTTCGATTCCCACGGGGGGTATGCACTCACTCTGGATAAGAGTGTCGGCTAAATGACTAAAATGTAAATGTCATGATACCTTAATAGAAAATGAAGTAAAAGTGAAAGTCACCCAGTAAAATACTATTTGAGTAAAAGTCTAAAAGTATTTGGTTTTAAATATTCTTAAGTATCAAAAGTAAAAGTATGAATCATTTCAAATTCCTTATATTATGCAAACCAGACGGCACAATTTTTGCTTTATTTCTTATTTATGGATAGCCAAGGGCCGATACCCCATAATGACAAAGCGAAAACAGGTTTTTAGACATTTTTGCAAATGTATTAAAAATAAAAAACAGGAATAAGTATTCAGACCCTTTGCTATGAGACTTGAAATTGAGTTCAGGTGCATCCTGTTTCCATTGATCATCCTTGATGTTTCTACAACTTGATTGGAGTCCACCTGTGGTAAATTCAATTGATTGGACATGATTTGGAAAGGCGCACACCTGTCTATATAGGGTCCCACAGTTGACAGTGCATGTCAGAGCAAAAACCAAGCCATGAGGTCAAAGGAATTGTCCGTAGAGCTCAGAGACAGGATTTTGTCGAGGCACAGATCTGGGGAAGGGTACCAAAAAAATTCTGCAGCATTGAAGGTCCCGAAGAACACAGTGGCCTCCATCATTCTTAAATGGAAGAAGTTTGGAACCATCAATACTCTTCCTAGAGCTGGCCGCCCGGCCAAACTGAGCAATCGGGGGAGAAGGGCCTTGGTCAGGGAGGTGACCAAGAACCCGATGGTCACTCTGACAGAGCTCCAGAGTTCCTCTGTGGAAAAGGGAGAACCTTCCAGAAGGACAACCATCTCTGCGGCACTCCACCAATCAGGCCTTCATGGTAGATTGTCCAGACGGAAGCCACTCCTCAGTAAAAGACACATGACAGCCCGCTTGGAGTTTGCCAAAAGGCACCTAAAAGACTCTCAGACCATGAGAAACAAGATTCTCTGGTCTGATGAAACCAAGATTGTACTCTTTGGCCTGAATGCCAACCGTCACGTCTGGAGGAAACCTGTGGGGATGTTTTTCAGCGGCATGTACTGGGAGACTAGTCAGGATCGAGGGAAAGATGAAAGGAGCAGAGTAAAGAGAGATCCTTGATGAAAACCTGCTCCAGAGCGCTCAGGACCTCACATTGGGGCGAAGGTTCACCTTCCAACAGGACAACAACCCTAAGCACACAGCCAAAACAATGCAGGAGTGGCTTCGGGACAAGTCTCTGAATTTCCTTGAGTGGCCCAGCCAGAGCCCGGTCTTGAACCCGATCGAACATCTCTGGAGAGACCTGAAAATAGCTGTGCAGAGACGCTCCCCATCCAACCTGACAGAGCTTGAGAGGATCTGCAGAGAAGAGTGGGAGAAAGTCCCCAAATACAGGTGTGCCAAGCTTGTAGCGTCATACCCAAGAAGACTCGAGGCTGTAATCGCTGCCAAAGGCTTTTCAACAAAGTACTGAGCAAAGGGTCTGAATACTATGTAAATGTGATATTTCCAGGGGGGGGGTTTATATACATTTTCAAAAAGTGAAGGGGTCTGAATACTTTCCAAATGCACTGTATGTATAATCACTGGAGGGGTATGTAATGTTATGTTATTTAAATGTCATAAACAACAATGTCAGACTGAGTTTTTGGACAAAGTAAATACTTGTTTCAGCTTTCTCAGCCAATTGAACTGTATTTTGCAAGTGCTATTAGTTCAGAATGAGACAATGTTATATTAAACTTTTGAAAATCATTATGTACACTGAGTGTACAAAACGTTAGGAACACCTTCCTAATATTGAGTTAGGATATGTTTAAACTAACACAAAAGATAATGTCACACATAATGACGTTACAATGGCGCCGGAGGGGATGGCTGCCATTTTACAGGCTCCTAATCAACTGTGCTATTCTGTTAGTTTTTTTGCGTTGTTTGTAACTTATTTGTTTAACTTATTGTGCACATAATGTTGCTGCTACCATCTCTTATGACCAAAAATAACTTCTGGACATCAGAACAGCGATTACTCACCTCGCACTGGACAAATATTTTTTCTTTCACGAGTCCGACACGAAGGATATACGGCCCAAATCCCCGCCATTTGCGTGAATAAAAGACGGAGAAAAAGGGGGCGGAGGTCGGCTGCCTTCGGAGAATTCGTAGGCGAGTGAATAAACTTCCACTACCATCCGTTCAATTGGCCAACGTGCAATCATTGGAAAACAAAATGGATGATCTACGATCAAGAATATCCTAACAGCGGGACATTAAAAACTGTAATATCTTATCGTGGCTGAACGACGACACAGATAATATAGAGCTGGTGGGATTTTCCATGCATCGGCAGGACAGAGAAGCTACGTCTGGTAAGACGAGGGGTGGGGGTGTGTTTCTATTTGTCAATAACAGCTGGTGCGCGATGTCTAATGTTAAAGAAGTCTCAAGGTATTGCTCGTCTGAGGTAGAGTACCTTATGATAAGCTGTAGACCACACTATCTACCAAGAGAATTCTCATCTATATTATTCCTAGCCGTCAATTTACCACAACAAACCGATGCTGGCACTAAGACCACACTCAACGAGCTGTATAAGGCCATAAGCAAACAAGAAAATGCTAATCCAGAAGCGGCGCTCCTAGTGGCCGGGGACTTTAATGCTGGCAAACTTAAATCAGTTTGACCTAATTTCTACCAGTATGTCACATGTGCAACCAGAGGAAAAAAAAAACTCTAGACCACCTTTCCTCCACACACAGAGACACATACAAAGCTCTCCCTCGCACTCCATTCGGCAAATATGACCATAATTATATCCTCCTGATTCCTGCTTACAAGCAAAAACTAAAGCAGGAAGTACCAGTGACTCGCTCAATATGGAAGTGGTCAGATGATGCAGATGCTATGCTACAGGACTGTTTTGCTAGCACAGACTGGAATATTTTCCGGGATTCATCCAATGGCATTGACGAGTATACCACCTCAGTCATCGGCTTCATCAATAAGTGCATCGACGACGTCGTCCCCACAGTGACTGTACCTACATATCCCAACCAGAAGCCATGGATTACAGGCAACATCCGCATCGAGCTAAAGGCTAGAGCTGCCACTTTCAAGGAGCAGGAAACTAATCCGGATGCTTATAAGAAATCCCCCTACACCCTCAGATGAACCATCAAACAGGCAAAGTGTCAATACAGGATTAAGATTGAATCTTACTTGATATTATGTCTTTTATACAGGATTAGTTAATGTTTGATAATTGAGAGGTGCATAAGGATTTGGAGGATGAGGCCATTCCATTTATTTATTTCTGTCACTGGTGGGTGCCAGAAGGTATGCGGGCCAAGATAGCTGGGGGGCCACTGGTGCTAATCTTAGAAGGAGTACGTGATGGAATATACTGACAAGGGTGCAACACAATACCCTATAGGGGGATCCTATTGTAGTTGATGAGTGACACTCAATAATGGCTGGCACCTGTTGGATAGAATTAGATTGCAAACAAGTATATAAGCTAAGAGATTTCCTTTGTTCAGTTAGTTCATATAGCAATGGGCCACCCACGGGCCGTTTGCCATGTGAACCCAGTACCGCAATATTAAATACTTTGAACCAACTCTCCATCGAAGTGTTTAACTATTCTCTTGCATCCTGAACTCCTCGATACCAGAAAACTCATCATAACACTACTACACCGGCTCTGACACTTGTCGGATGTGGCAGGGCTTGAAAACTATTACGGACTACAAAGGGAAACCCAGCTGTGAGCTGCCCAGTGACGTGAGCCTACCAGACGAGCCTTTTATGCTCTCTTCGAGGCAAGCAACACTGAAGCATTCATGAGAGCACCAGCTGTTCCATATGACTGTGTGATAACACTCTCGGTAGCCGATGTGTGCAAGACCTTTAAACAGGTCAACATTCACAAAGCCGCGGGGCCAGACGGATTACCAGGACATGTACAAAAAAAATGCGCAGACCAACTGGCAAGTGTCTTCACTGACATTTTCAATCTCCCCCTGACCGAGTCTGTAATACCTACATGTTTCAAGCAGACCACCATAGTCCCTGTGCCCAAGGAAGCGAAGGTAACCTGCCTAAATGATTTCCGCCCCGTAGCACTCACGTCTGTAGCCATGAAGTGCTTTTAAAGGCTGGTCATGGCCCACATCAACAGCATCATCCTGGATACCCTAGACCCACTCCAATTTGCATATCGCCCCAACAGATCCACAGATGACGTAATCTCAATCGCACTCCACACTACCCTTTCCCACCGGGACAAATGGAACACCTATGTGAGAATGCTGTTCATTGACTACAGCTCAGCGTTCAACACCATAGTGCCCACAAAGCTCACCACTAAGCTAAGGACCCTGGGACTAAACACCTCCCTCTGCAACTGGATCCTGGACATTTCCTGACGGGCCGCCCCCAGGTTGTAAGGGTAGGCAACAACACATCTGCCACGCTGATCCTCAACACTGGGGCCACTCAGGGGTGCGTGCTTAGTCCCCTCCTGTACTCCCTGTTCACCCACGACTGCGTGGCCAAACATGACTCCAACACCATCATTAAGTTTGCTGACGACACAACAGTGGTAGGCCTGATCACCGACAACGATGAGACAGCCTATAGGGATGAGGTCAGATACCTGGCAGTGTGGTGCCAGGACAACAACATCTCCCTCAATGTGAGCAAGACAAAGGAGCTGATTGTGGACTACAGGAAAATGCGGGCTGAACAGGCCCCCATTAACATCGACGGGGCTGTAGTGGAGCGGGTCGAGAGTTTCAAGTTCCTTTGTGTAAAACACACCAAGACCAACAAACTATCATGGTCCAAACACACCAAGACAGTTGTGAAGAGGGCACAACAACACCTTTTCCCCCTCAGGAGACTGAAAAGATTTGTCATGGGTCCCCAGATCCTGAAAAAGTTCTACAGCTGCACCATCGAGAGCATCCTGACCCATTGCATCACCGCCTGGTATGGCAACTGCTCTGCATCTGACCGTAAAGCGCTACGAGGGTAGTGCATACGGCCCAGTACATCACTTGGGCCAAGCTTCCTGCCATCCAGGACCTATATACTAGGCGGTGTCAGAGGAAAGCCCCCAAAATTGTCAGACTCCAGTCACCCAAGTCATAGACTGTTCTCTCTGCTAGCGCACGGCAAGCGGTACCGGAGCGCCAAGTCTAGGACCAAAAGGCTCCTTAACAGCTTCTACCCCCAAGCCATAAGACTGCTGAACAATTAATCAAATGGTCACCCGGACTATTTACATTGACACCCCCGCCCCTCTCCTCCATTTGTTTTTACACTGCTGCTACCCGCTAAAGTGACTATGCATATTATCTATGCATAGTCACTTTACCCCTACCTACATGTATAAATTACCTCGACTAACCTGGTACCGGTACCCCCTGTGTATAGCCTCGTTATTGTTATTTTATTGTGTTATTTTTTAAATTATTTTTTACTTTAGTTTATTTCTTGAACTGTATTGTTGGTTAAGGGCTTGTAAGTAAGCATTTCACGGTAAAGTCTATACCTATTGTATTCGGCGCATGTGACAAATAAAGTTTGATTTGATTAATATGGCAGTCAGTATACGTAAAGTGTATGATTCCTGTTTGATACATGAATATTAGGGACAATAGATAAAGTACTCATGGTTGGCTGAGCAACTAGTTAGGTGTTAAGAAGAGAATGCTGGAAAGGATGGCAGCAGCCCAATTCTTATTGACTCTCACCCCATTGTCTTCTCACAATTGCTACAACTTGCTATTAACTATCTGTTGAAGACACTGTTATCACCCTTCTCCTGGAGTCGAGATCCAACACAACGTTTCACTCTATGCAATGGTTTTAACTATTGTTTCACTTCACTAATTAAGTTTTTTTCATTGGTCTGATGATAAAAGCAACAAACGTCCAATTGCTTATGAATATGTTTTGTACAACACCCGTCAATACAGATGGGAATGCCAGACTGAATTAGTGTAGCAAAACATTAGTGAAACGTATCATGATTCAGTTTGAATTTCGCGGCTAGCCTTTTCCCTTACCTATGCACTCATTCAATCCATTCAATAATGCAAAACCATTAGATTGATGTTTTTAGAAAGCTACACTGTAACCTTCACTTGTCAGGCACAATTGAAACAACCACTACACCGGCCACAAAAGCAGCACTTCTAAGAAGTAGCAAAACATTTGCACCAATTCAATTATTTTTTAACACAGTGGGAGTGAATTAAAACCTCTAAGGTAGAAGACAGGATAATTGAAAAATGTGCTTTTGTTTTGGGGTCTGAGTAACAGCACACTGGCTGATCTTCTAAAAGTAGGCCCCCATTAACAAATGACTTGCCAAATGGTTTTCTAAAAATATTTTTTAGCACTTGAACACATTTTTACTTTCAGTCACAAAGTGCATAGTGTATTTCTTACTTGGAAGCCCTCTGGTCCTCTTTTGACCTCTCTTCCTCAACCTCCTGTCCTGCCACTGCGATTTCCGCCCCCCTCCTGTCTCTGCTCTCCTCCTGGGCTCTTCACCTCCTCGGTCTGCCTCTCGCCTCCCACCTCTCTCTTTCACTCCTCCTGCCTCCTTTCTCTGCATCTCTTCTGTGCTCGCCACCTCATCTCTCTGCTCTCCTCCTGCTTCCTCTCTCAGCATCTATCCTGTGGTCTCCTGTCTCTGCTCTCCTCCTGCCTCGTCTCTCTCCATTTTCCTGCCACCTCGCCTCTCATCTCTTCTCCTCGGAAACAGGGGTCCATCCTGTGGAAACAATATACAAAATTAAAACCATATGCGGTTATATAATACAGTAGATTTATTGGATTCACTGTGAATTCTTCAATACTAATTACTTCAGTGGTTACAAACACTGGCCGCCAGGTGCGTTTGGATAGTGTGTATGGAAAGTGAAGTAGCAATGGTGGATATAAAGCCATCAAGTCCCCATACAATGCACATTTTAATGGGCAGAACACTGTGAAAAACCTGACACCACTACAGTACTCTCCAACGTTTAATGACTGATGACCACAGTAATGGCAGTAAGGCAACATCTTAACTTGAGGCACACAGATTTATCTCTCATCTTCCTATCCTGGTTGGAATTATAGCATGTGTGCATACAGTATACTTTTTTCAGACTATTGCAAGTGTATCAAGATAATGTAGCATTAGTAATATATTTAAAGGGTGAACGTTCAAATCGTAGGTTACCATTAATATGACCATGATTTAATGATAGGCAGATATTTCTTCATGTAAAACATCTCAATGTGACAATGACATACCTTTTGAAGAACATCTCAAAAATATTATTAATTTAGTCTAGTAATGCCTGGGCCCCTGCTGGTTTGGTGTTGCACTCGTACTGTCCCACCCACCCCCTCCTCTTGTAAAATGTCCCCCATAGGAAAAGGGGCCTGTGGTCCAGAGCCTTCAATTTCTCAACCTGAGATATAAAATGAAGTTGTTTGCCTCATACACCAATATTTCCCAATCCTGATCATTGAAAGGACCCAAAGGGATGATAAGATATATTGGCATGGGTGTTGCGAAAGTATTCACACCCTTGGCATTTTTCCTATTTTGTTGCCTTACAACCTGGAATTTGATTTATACAACATGCCTACCACTTTGAAGATGCAAAATATTTTTTTTTGTGAAACGAACAAGAAACAAGACAAAAAAACAGAAAACTTGAGCGTGCACAACTATTCACCCCCCCAAAGTCAATACTTTGTAGAGCCACCTTTTGCAGCAATTACAGCTGCAAGTCTCTTGGGGTATGTCTCTATTAGCTTTGCACATCCAGCCACTGGGATTTTTGCCCATTCTTTAAGGCAAAACTGCTCCAGCTCCTTCAAGTTGGATGGGTTCCGCTGGTGTACATTTAAATGTTTCCCCTTAAACCACTCAAGTGTTGCTTTAGCAGTATGCTTAGGGTCATTGTCCTGCTGAAAGGTGAACCTCCGTCCCAATCTCAAATCTCTGGAAGACTGAAACAGTTTTCCCTCAAGAATTTCCCTGTATTTAGCGCCATCCATCATTCCTTCAATTCTGACCAGTTTCCCAGTCCCTGCCAATGAAAAACATCCCCACAGCATGATGCTGCCACCACCATGCTTCACTGTGGAGATGGTGTTCTCGGGGTGATGAGAGAAGTTGGGTTTGCGCCAGACATAGCGTTTTCCTTGATGGCCAAAAAGCTCAATTTTAGTCTCATCTGACCAGAGTACCTTCTTCCATATGTTTGGGGAGTGGTGGAATAGTTATGCACGCTCAAGTTTTCAGTTTTTCAGTTTTTTTGTCTTATTTCTTGTTTGTTTCACAATAAAAAATATTTGTATCTTCAAAGTGGTAGGTATGTTGTGTAAATCAAATGATACAAACCCCCCCAAAAAATCAATTTTAATTCCAGGTTGTAAGGCAACAAAATAGGAAAGATGCCAAGGGGGGTGAATACTTTCGCAAGCCACTGTATATACACACCATATACACACTCAATCACACACATTCAAACAAAACATACGCACACATACACATAACACACAAATACTGACACAACACAAACAAACATGTATATACACACGCACACGCTCACAATTTTACACTCATCATTTTCTGCTGCTACTCTGTTCTTTATTTTACTCTTACACTGAACAAAAATATATACTCAACATGCAACAATTTCAAAGATTTTACTGAGTTAGTTCATATAAGGAAATCAGTAAATTTAAATAAATTCATTAGGCGCTAATCTATGGATTTCACATGACTGGGAATACAGATATGCATCTGTTGGTCACAGATACCTTTTAAAAAAGGTAGGGGTGGATCAGGAAACTAGTCAGTATCTGGTGTGACCACTATTTGTCCATTGGAGGCTCCTGAGGGGAGGACGGCTCATAATAATGCCTGGAATGGAGTCAATGGAATGGTATCAAACACATCAAACGTGGCTTCCATGTGGTTGATGCCATTCCATTGACTCCATTCCAGCGCCATTATTATGAGCCGTCCTCCCCTCAGCAGCCTCCACTACTGATTTGCCCCATGTAGAGCAGCACATCTCCTTCGCATTGAGTTGATCAGGCTGTTGATTGTGGCCTGTGGATTGTTGCCCCACTCCTCTTCAATGGCTGTGCGAAGTTGCTGGATATTGGCTGGAACTGGAACACACTGTCGTACATGTCGATCCAGAGCATTCCCAACATGCTCAATGGGTGACTTTTCTGGTGAGTATGCAGGCCATGGAAGAACTGGGACATTTTCAGCTTCCAGGAATTGTGTACAGATCCTTGCGACATGGGGCCGTGCATTATCATGCTGAAAGATGAGGCGATGGCAGCGGATGAATGGCACGACAATGGGCCTCCGGATCTCATCACGGTATCTCTGTGTATTCAAATTGCCATTGATAAAATGCAATTGTGTTTATTGTCCGTAGCTTATGCCTGCCCATACCATAACCCCACCATGGGGCACTCTGTTCACAATGTTGACATCAGCAAACCTCTCGCCCACACGACAACATCTGTACGGTACAGTTGAAACCGCGATTCATCCGTGAAGACCACACTTCTCCAGCGTGCCAGTGGACATTGAAGGTGAGCATTTGCCCACTGAAGTCTGTTACGATTCCGAACTATAGTCAGGTCAAGACCCTGGTGAGGACAACAAGAGATGATTTCTGACAGTTTTTGCAGAAATTATTTGATTGTGCAAACCCACAGTTTCATCAGCTGTCCGGGTGGCTGGTCTCAGACGATCCCGCAGGTGAAGAAGCCGGATGTGGAGGTTCTGGGCTAGCGTGGTTACACGTGGTCTGCGGTTGTGAGGCCTGTTGAACATACTGCCAAAATCTCTAAAACGACGTTGGATGTGGCTTATGGTAGGGAAATGAACATTCAATTCTCTGGCAACAGCTCTGGTGGACATTCCTGCAGTCAGCATGCCAATTGCACGCTCCATCAACTTGAGACATCTGTGGTATTTTGTTGTGTGACAAAACTGCACATTGTAGTGGCCTTTTATTGTCCACAGCACAAAGTGCACCTGTGTACTAATCACACCTGTCAGGTGGATGGATTATCTTGGCAAAGGCGAAATGCTCAATAACAGGGATGTAAACAAATTTGTTGGCCACATGGGACCACCACTTTACATGTTGTGTCTATATTTTTGTTCAGTGTATTATTATCTATCCAGATGCCTAGTCACTTTACCCTGCCTTCATATACATATCTACCTCAAGTACCTCGTACATTGATCTGGTACTGGTACACCCTGCATATAGCTCCATTCTTGTGTATTTTATTTTATTCCTCGTGTTAGTTACCATTACATTTTGTATCATTATTTTTTTAACTGTGCATCGCTGGGAAAAGTTCATAAGCAAGCATTTCACTGTAAAGTCTACATCACTTGTATTCGGCGCATGTGGTAAATAACATTTTATTTTATTTTATTTTGATTTGATGACTAGATCGGCACACCCCTAGTGTGTAGTCATGATGAGTGAACTAAACCTGAACATGTGAATGTCATGAGAACAGAACAGACATGTCAGTCTCACTCATCATGAATACACATTAGGAGTGTGCCGATCTCGTCGTAATGGCAACAGTAATCGTACACATTTTTATCACACTTAATGCTATTTCTCACAATTTCTCTGCTTGAATTTGATTTCTGAATATATGTTATTGTGTTTTATTAATAACTAAGTAATTGTAATTCATTTCATAATTCACTAAGTCATTAATTCATTTAATAATTCATTGTTTTTTAATATACCAGTGACAGCCACTAAGGCAAGCTAGCAATGACTAGCATTAGCATTCAGTGGGGCGAATAAGCATGCACAACCTTGAACAAGTGCACAATCACTTGCTCAAGGTTGTACATTTCTAGACTTGTGCACTTGAGTGTTCGTTCTGTAAATGTCTCTTTTCATACAGTGGGAGGCTGAAGGGTCTTCCACAATAATCTTTATTTTAACAAATGTCTAAAATGTCCCAATTTGACCAAAGTCCAAAGATATGAAAAAGATAACAGTTCTGTTTTAAAAGTCCTTTAGGAAAGTTCAGTGGTACCCCACGGCAGGCACGCTCTAAGGGCTCCAATCCTGTGTTTGCAGCAGGTCTTTCCTGAGTCCTGGGTCTTGTTGCACTAAATTAAAGACACAGAATATGTCAGCAGATTGCGCTGAGGCACTGTAGGACAAATACAAGACTTCCAAAATACCTCTCCAAAATTATTAAACTAAATCACAATAAACCACAATTGTCACGTAAAGGAATCCAATAATATCCAGCAGAAACAAACTATAATGGAAAAAAGTAAAACCCTTTAGCCCTATTCGGATGGGATTTGTTTTACTGTGGGAGGTCGGGTAATGTAATTACGTGTGAGAGCACAAAACACCACCTCCGTCATTTTAGTCCCGTCCGAATCTGCCATGTCAGTCATCTTTACATGGCAGGAGAGTAACAATTTCAGCCAGAATAACTTACTGTTTTTTGGCAAACACCAAAGTCCTCTGATAATACTAGTCCTGTGGGAATCATCCATGTGTTTTGAGAAAAATGTCATAGTTTGACAGGTGTTGCTTGCAGTTTGCTTAACAAAACAATAACTGATTTGATATATTGAACAAAGTGCTGCTCATAGCCTATATATGAAGGGCCTACATGTATCAACTTTCACAGTGAATGCTATTGTTTTTACAGTGAGGGAAAAAGGTATTTGATCCCCTGCTCATTTTGTACGTTTGCCCACTGACAAAGAAATGATCAGTCCATAATTTTAATGGTAGGTTTATTTGAACAGTGAGAGACAGAATAACAACAAAAAAATCCAGAAAATCGCATGTAAAAAATGTTATAAATTGATTTGCATTTTAATGAGGGAAATAAGTATTTGATCCCCTCTCAATCAGAAAGATTTCTGGCTCCCAGGTGTCTTTTATACAGGTAATGAGCTGAGATTAGGAGCACACTCTTAAACGGAGTGCTCCTAATCTCAGTTTGTTACCTGTTTAAAAGACACCTGTCCACAGAAGCAATCAATCAATCAGATTCCAAACTCTCCACCATGGCCAAGACCAAAGAGCTCTCCAAGGATGTCAGGGACAAGATTGTAGACCTACACAAGGCTGAAATGGGCTACAAGACTATCGCCAAGCAGCTTGGTGAGAAGGTGACAACAGTTGGTGCGATAATTCGCAAATGGAAGAAACACAAAAGACTGTCAATCTCCCTCGGCCTGGGGCTCCATGCAAGATCTCACCTCGTGGAGTTGCAATGATCATGAGAACGGTGAGGAATCAGCCCAGAACTACACGGGAGGATCTTGTCAATGATCTCAAGGCAGCTGGGACCATAGTCACCAAGAAAACAATTGGTAACACACTACGCCGTGAAGGACTGAAATCCTGCAGCGCCCGCAAGGTCCCCCTGCTCAAGAAAGCACATATACAGGACCGTCTGAAGTTTGCCAATGAACATCTGAATGAAAATCTGTGGAGGGAGCTGAAGGTTCGAGTTGCCAAACGTCAGCCTCGAAACCTTAATGACTTGGAGAAGATCTCCCTCCTGAGATGTGTGCAAACCTGGTGGCCAACTACAAGAAACGTCTGACCTCTGTGATTGCCAACAAGGGTTTTGACACCAAGTACTAAGTCATGTTTTGCAGAGGGGTCAAATACTTATTTCCCTCATTAAAATGCAAATCAATTTATAACATTTTTGACATGCGTTTTTCTGGATTTTTTTGTTGTTATTCTGTCTCTCACTGTTCAAATAAACCTACCACATTAAAATTATAGACTGATCATGTCTTTGTCAGTGGGCAAATGTACAAAATCAGCAGGGGATCAAATACTTTTTTCTGTCACTGTATGTTTTGTGCGAATAAATTGAACATAGCTAAATGCATCATAAAACAAATTGCGCTTATTTAATACAACCCTTTAGATTAATAGATCGCAAAGATTGCAAAGCAGCATACAACTGAGCTAAACGTTTGGAAATGACAAGTTCACTTTCTCATCCATTGCCTAAAAATACATATCAAGTGCAAGTGCGCTGCTTGGCTCACATCTGAAGGCTGGGGAGAATTAGGACATCTTCTACTGCGGATCGCTAAAATATCCTAATGATTCTGATCACACATCAATTCAAATATTATTGCGACACTATACCAAAGATGGTTTGGTATGGTTTAGAAACTTGGGAACCAAGTATAGCCTGTTATCGCCTGAACTTGATGAAATATCCTCATGCTTTGAAAAAAACCTCCAGGCTTCCGTCATAACTGTCAATTTATTTAAAAAATAAAATTAAAATAACAGAGCAGTTTGGAAAAAACGAATTCAAATAGTTCTGATGTGAGCTGGGAGTCTTCAGCAGAATTGTAGCTATCATCCACAATGATTTGTCGAGTGCAATCCAATGGCTGCATGGAATTCGCTCTGGTTTTCAGTCTCTACTGGTGCGGATGGAGGTGTAGGTGTAGACTACTTAACTTAGAGAAGGGTGAACGTGCTTCACCCTTCAGTATCCCAAAAGGCCTCCTCTCTGGTTTGATCCGGTTCACAGTAACTGCACTTTCTCCCTGGTCCGCCCTGAGATTGGAAGGTCAGGAGTTCGATCCCCGGCCGAGTCATACCAAACTCTGTAAAAATGGGACCTGATGTGTCTCTGCTTGGCACTCAGGGAGAAATACATTAAGGAGACCGATTGCGGGTAATGCCCTGCGGTAAACTAGCGTCCTGTCCATGGGGTGTACTTGTACATCAAGCTACCTCACTCTACAGAAACAGGAGATCTGCTCATATGAGACGATATGTGCAAGTCTACTTACTTACTTATTAGTGGAATGTATGCACAGAAGAAATTGAAGTTGTAAAAGACAGTTATTGTTATTATATGTCTTATTCTTATCATGTTTTGTAATTCCAGTTCAATTTTGATGAAAATATCCCAGAGATTAATGTTGTATATAATGTTATGGCTGTGATAACTTGTTATGGTTATGATAACTTGCACTTTGTTTTCAGGTTTGAATGAGACAATGTATTCACCTTATTCTTTCATAAAGTTCTTGTTTTATTAATATTATATTATTTGTGTATGTCTTTCCTTATCTAAATGTCATTGTAATATGTCTTGGTGCATATACAGAGCATTAGGAAAGTATTCAGAACCCTTCCCCTTTTCCACATTTTGTTACGTTACAGCCTTATTCTAAAATTTATTAAATAAAATATGTTCCTCATCAATCTACACACAATATCCCATGATGACAAAGCGAAAAACAGGTTTTAAGACATTTTTGCAAATGTATTAAAAATAAAAAACTGAAATACCTTATTTACATAAGTATTCAGACCCTTTGCTATTACACTCAAACTTGATCTCAGGTGCATCCTGTTTCCATTGATCATCCTTGAAATGTTTCTTCAACTTGATTGGAGTCCAGCTGTGGTAGATTCAATTGATTGGACATGATTTGGAAAGGTACATACCGGTTTATATAAGGTCCCACAGTTGACAGTGAATTTCAGGACAAAAACCAAGCCTTGAGGTCGAAGGAATTGTCCGTAGAGCTCCGAGACAGGTGTGTTGAGGCACAGATCTGGGGAAGGGTACCAAAACAATTCTGCAGCATTGAAGGTTCCCAAGAACACAGTGGCCTCCATCATTCTTAAATGAAAGAAGTTTGGAAGCACCAAGACTCTTCCTAGAGTTGGCCGCCTGGCTAAACTGAGCAATTGGGTGAGAAGGGCCTTGGTCAGGGAGGTGACCAAGAGCCCGATGGTCACTCTGACAGAGCTCCAGAGTTCCTTTGTGGAGATAGTTGTCCTTCTGGAAGGTTATTCCATCTCTGCAGCACTCCACCAATCAGGCCTTTATGGTAGAGTCGCCAGACGGAAGCCACTCCTGAGTAAAAGGCACATGACAGCCCGCTTGGAGTTTGCCAAAAGGCACCTAAAGGACTCTCAGACCATGGATAACAAGATTTTCTGGTCTGATGAAACCAAGATTGAATTTAGCCTGAATGCCAAGCGTCACATCTGGAGGAAACCTGGCACCATCCCTATGGTGAAGCATGATAGTGGCAGCATCATGCTGTGGGGATGTTCTTCAGCGGCAGGGACTAGGGGACTAGTCAGGATCGAGGCAAAGATGAACGGAGCAAAGTACAGAGAGATCCTTGATGAAAACCTGCTCCAGGGTGCTCAGGACCTCAGACTGGGGCGAAGGTTCACCTTACAACAGGACAACGACCCTAAGCACACAGCCAAGACAACACAGGAGTGGCTTTGGGACAAGTTTCGGAATGTCCTTTAGTGGCCCAGCCAGAGCCCGGACTTGAACCAGATCGAACATCTCTGGAGAGACCTGAAAATAGCTGTGCCGCAATGCTCCCCATCCAACCTGACAGAGCTTGAGAGGATCTGCAGAGAAGAATGGGAGAAACTCCCCAAATACAGGTGTGCCAAGCTTGTAGCGTCATACCCAAGAAGACTCGAGGCTGTAAACGCTGCCAAAGGTGCTTCAATAATGTACTGAGTAAAGGGTCTGAATACTTATGTAAATGTGATATTTCAGTTGAATGTTTTTAAATAAATTAGCTCAAATTTCTAGAAACCTGTTTTTGCTTTGTCATTATGGGGTATTGTGTGTAGATTGATGAGGGGGGAAATAACGATTTAATAAATTTTAGAATAAGGCTGTAACGTAACAAAATGTGGAAAAAGTCAAGGGGTCTGAATACTTTACGAATGCACTGTACTAACCTAAATGACAGAGTGAAAAGAAGGACGCCTTTACAGAATACAAATATTCCAAAACATGCATCATGTTTTCAATAATGCACTAAAGTAAAACTGCAAACAATTTGGCAAAGAAATTAACTTTCTGTCCTAAATACAAAGCGTTATGTTTGGGACAACACATCACTGAGTACCACTCTTCATATTTTCAAGCATGGGGGTGGCTGCATCATGTTAGGGCGGCAGGTAGCATAGTGGGTAAGAGCGTTGTGCCAGTAACCGAAAGGTCGCTGGTTCTAATCCCCGAGCCGACTAGGTGAAAAATCTGTCGATGTGCCCTTAAGCAAGGCACTTAACCCTAATTGCTCCTGTAAGTCGCTCTGGATAAGAGCGTCTGCTAAATGACGTAAATGTAAAATGTTATGGGTATGCTTGTCATCGCCAAGGACTAGGGAGTTTTTTAGGATTTAAAAAAACGGAATAGAGCTAAGCCAAGGCTAAATCCTAGAGGAAAACCTGGTTCAGTCTGCTTTCCAACAGAAACTGGGAGACAAAATCAACTTTCAGCAGGACTATAACCTAAAACACAAGGCCAAATATACACTGGAGTTGCTTACCAAGACAACATTGAATGTTACTAAGTGACCTAGTTACAGTTGACTTAAATCGTCTTGAAGATCTATGTCAAGACATGAAAATGGCTGTCTAGCAATGATCATCAACCAACTTGACAGAGCTTGAAGAATTGTTTAAAGAATAATGTGCAAATATTGTACAATCCAGGTTTGCAAAGCTCTTAGAGACTTACCCAGAAAGACTCACAGCTTTAATCGCTGCTAAAGGTTATTCTAACATGTATTGACTGAGGGGTGTGAATACTTATGTAAATTAGATATTTCTGTATTTCATTTTCAATAAATTTGCAAACATTTCTAAAAACATGTCTTCACTTTGTCATTATGGGGTTTTGTGTGTAGATGGGTGAGAAAAAAAAAAACTATTTAATCGATTTTGAATTCAGGCTGTAACACAGCAAAATGTTGAATAAGTTAATGGTTATGAATATATTCTGAAGGCACTGTAGATGTGTCCCATACTACCTACAGAGTTGGCTTGGGAAAAGTCAGATTTGACTCCAGATCCGTCTCAATGGCTGTGTTTACACAGGCAGCCCAATTCTGATATTTTGCCCAATTATTTGCAAAAGAGCTGATCTGATTTGTCAAAAGACCAATTAGTGCAGAAGATCAGAATTGGGCTGCCTGTGTTAACACAGCCATATATGTGTACTGGAACCAAAGAGAACCCGGTTTCAAAGTAGCGAAGTGTAGAAATGCTATAGCCCTGAGTATTGAGAAGATGTATACACCACTCATTTTCCATAGAAAATTTCCAAAGCCCACCACAAAACCATGTTAGCTAGCCTCCATGTTAGTTAGAGGGATTCAAGAAAGTTATTGGTGACTGACAGATATTTGGAATATTAGGTCACACAACTGGAATAATTTCAGCTTTGAAGTAGTGTAATGATTCATTATTTCTCATAAAATAATTACTTGCTCATGACAAAGGGAAATTAGTTCAGTTGGAAGGCTTGAACTGGAGTAGGTAATTACCTTAATAAACCTTAACAACCCCAAAAAAGTCCCCCCCATCACATTTAATTCAAACTATTGAACCAACCTCTTGTAAATGGAAAACTTCACATAACATAAATGTTTTGTTTTGAACTTTCCCTCGTCTGATACACCATCAATGTCAATCTTCTCTTAAATCCAGGCTGAAACACTGAACACTGCTGTTATTAAGTAATATCAACCTGTGCACTTTTAAACCCAAGATATCCCTCACGCAGCACTGCACTTAATGGAAAATATCAGAAAAAGACATGAAAATATAAAAGGTTACCGCAATTCAGTTGCTGCAGAGAAATAATTCAATAAAGTGGAATTAAGTATAAGCCTATCACAACGTTTTATAAGCCAATAGTCTGATCTAACTTGATTCAACCAGATTTGTGGTTGAGATATACTTCAGAGAGGATCCTCCTATGAATTTTTTTTCAACCTTTCACAAAGCAAGAACGATTGGATCTGCTGACAATATCAAACCTAACCTAGTATCATCCAAACAAATCAGTATTTTGTGGTTTCAATTAATACCAGTCTGTCCCTAATTGATTATTGTTTTGGAAGCAGAAATTTAAACCATAACAGTATAAAGTGTTTGTTCAGCAATATGTCCTTCTGTACAAATGTATAATGTAGGCATTAACTAGACTTCAGATTTGTTTGTTAGATTCCATTCCAGGAAAGTTACCAACTGGTATCTCAATTTTACTATAAAACATGTCAGGAGGGTCAGAATTTAAATTTAATTTACTGGTCTGAGAGACCCACCATGGAGGTACATGGATGCGAAAACATCCAAGCTCAAGAGGCGCCATTGCAGGCTCGCTGTCCTCAGGGAGTGGGTCTCACAGACTATTTGATGCTCACTCCAGGATAACTGTCACTGAGGACAATTCACATGAGCCTCGCATGCCTGAGCCCGTTAAGGCAGTGGACTAAACCAATCATGCCCTAGTCTCACTTACCCAAGTGGCCTCCTGTAGCTCAGTTGGTAGAGCATGGCGCTTGCAACGCCAGGGTTGTGGGTTCGATTCCCACGGGGGGCCAGTATGAAAAATGTATGCACTCGCTAACTGTAAGTCGTGCTGGATAAGAGTGTCTGCTAAATGACTAAAATGTAAATGTACCAATCCCACAGCCTTTCCACAAAAAAAAGAAATATCAGCTGTCTGGTTTGATGCTGGTCATGTTTGCACAATAATAGCCTTTTTTTTTATTTTACCTTTATTTAACTAGGCAAGTCAGTTAAGAACAAATTCTTATTTACAATGACGGCCTACACCGGCCAAACCTGGACGACGCTGGGCCAATTGTGCTTCATTCACACACTAACTCGAGAAGCACAAACAATCACATACTCACAGAGAGGTTAATCACAGTCCCATAAGCTCTAGCTAAGTGTTTGTATGGTGGAGGAGAGCATTAGAGTGAGAGGAGAAAATAGGCAGACTTCCTCCGCACAAAGAGCGTGATAGAAAACCTGATGAAAGGGCAGCAGAGAGAAGGAGGAACTATGGTCACTTACTTTTATCTTATTCCTATTGTTTACTGACAAGGTAGTGAGTCAACAGTTGAAGGTTAGGACCAGAGAAATGCAGTGTATGTTTAGTTTTTTGTCCAAGGTACAGCAATGTTGCTTTTGCAGAATACAATTTTTTAAAACAGGGGGGGAAACAAACTGAAATAGTTGGTGTAGATCTTAACCTTGACCCTTTTATTTCAGTTGATATACAGTAAACACATCTCAGAGAGAAAAGAGACCTGAACATTACATTTTTAAAGGACATACGCTTGACGGCTTCATTAGCCTTTCATATGGTGTCTACTCTCAAACTCCAAGACTGGGGTTGTCAATCAGTTACACCATTTAGCTTCTTCTCGTTCCTTCAAATTGTCCATTGGCTCTGAAACCATGTGAGGAACATGTTTAAAAAGGTAATCAATTTGATCAGATTTGTCCAAGCTGTAGGATGGCATTCAGGAGAATGACTTGTTTTCTGACCGAGTGTTGATCATGTAGTGAGTAGAGGACACTGCTATGTGATGGAGCAAACCTCGGTTCAAATACTATTATAATTAATTTAAAATACTTTATCTATGCTTGACTGAGCTTGCCTGGCGCAATGGAACCAATATAATAATTGTAAATATGCTAACCCTGCCCATCTGACACTCCAGGCAAGCTAAAGTTAACTAAACAATTTCAAATAGTATTTGTGATGGAGGGAGATCGGACATACAGTACAGTACTGAGCATCCTGTCTGATCTGGTCCCCATGTGGCATCAGTGGGATGAGGGGGGAGGGTCTGAGGTGCCATAAGGGGGAAAGCAACAGAAACACGTCAACATCTCCTTAACCCATCTTTAAAGTCTCCAGGCTAACAGCTGGGACTGTCCTGATTTTCTGGAATCTGTCTCCACTACCCCTCCCTATGCCCTCTGTGTCATTGCGCGTATTGAATCTCAAGCTGTGTTTTCAATATCGTTTATCAAGGGGATGCATGTTGGAATAACTTTCCGTTTCTGGAGTCTGAATGGTACTCAATGCAGCATCAATATGTATCAGAGGATTCCACATTTCAGAAAGTGGAAGCATATGATAAGTGTTTGCTACTATTCAAAGTCACGGGCAAAGTTAATACAAATTTCCTTGATGGTTAGATTCCTATCAGTGGAGTGTGTCCTCAATAGCACAAGCAGTACACATGCACATGCGCACACACACACACGTACATACAAACAAAATCTCTCTGGAAAATGTTTGTGGGCAGGATATACATCCGAGGGCATACGGCTGTATTTCCAGCGGCTGTGAAGGTCCCCACAGACAGACAGCTGCTCCTCAGCCTCACCCAAGGCCATTCTCATTTAACAACAATTAGAGCTGCCCCAGACCCACACGGCTCTCTGTCAGAAAGAAGGCCATGATGAAATCACAGATGGAACGTCAAGATCTGATACTTCAGCTTCCTGGATAGGATCGTGATGGGTCACGGATAGGATCGTGATGGGTCACCTAGACCCAGGCACGTGCACAGATAAAGCCCTATGGGTACTGGAGCACCTGCCATTTTGCCCTCCTATGAATTACGTTTTATTCTCTCTTGTAACTTTAAATGCAACAAATTGCCTATCAAAGTAGATAATTTCTCATAAACTCATGAATCTTGAAAAAATGTCCCCTCCCCCACCACGAGCATGGCAGTGCGTTTGAAATGAATACCGCCAGTATGTTACTTTGGAGTTAGCATGTGTTGTCTCACAGTCAGGGATGGAGGCAACTGCAGTTTGGCTGTAGCAGAACAAATTCAAATCAAGTGAAGACTAGTTAAATTTTTGTCATTTAGCAGATGCTGTTATCCAGAGCAATTAGGGTTAAGTGCGTTGCTCAAGGGCACATCGACAGATGTTTCACCTAGTCGGCTCGGGGATTAGAACCAGCGACCTTTCGGTTACTGGCACTACGCTCTTAACCACTAAGCTACCTGCCGCCCAAGTTAGCTTGCTTTGACAGAATAGTCTAGCTAACTAGCTGATTCATCAGCCCATTGCCCTGCCTAGACCCGGGATTCAGGTCACTTAGATTACCAGATAATTTTCTCCCGAATATTAACCTGTCAATGGGAGCTCTTTCTCATCTTTTTTTTATTTGCCCTTATTTTAACAGGTAAATTGACTGAGAACACATTCTCTCTTTAGAGCAACTCTCACAATCTCCAAAACGTTCACTTCAACTAACACAGACAAAAAATTCTGTAAAGGTGCGAGATTAAACCAAGTCTGCGACATTATATGATATAAAACTCAATTCCGAAATGCAATGAATTAGATGGTAGAGATGAATAAGATACTTTCTTCCTAATAAAAAGGAAGCGAGGCGACATTTGCTGTGGTGCAAGCAGCACGGAGCTCTTTGGAAAGGTTAAGCCACTATGGGTGTCAGAGCTTCATTAACATGAGAAAGGCTGCGCGATTGTCATTTTATACCAAATGAACAGTTTAACACAGAAGGATCCATTCCAGCATGATCATTAAAGGTTAAATCAAATGAACAGTTTAATGCAAAAGCTCCAGTCCAGTGTGCTCATAAATGTTACTACAGCTTCTATGGGACGTTTGCATGTTATCAGTATGTCAAGGCATGTAGAGTTATATCTGATCACAAAGAAGGAATTAGCGTACATATAGGCCATGAATAGCATGGAATAGCATTCAGATGACTTCCATTGAAGCACCATTGTTACTGGGAAGTGTGAAGACGGACCTATGATTACTTCTGGCCTGGGTGACTCATGGTGTGTGTCCCAATTATCTCTTATACCTCCCGTAGTGTGCACTTGCTCACTTCCATTCATGGATTTGAAAGGAAATTACTAGTACTGTATATTGAAACTCCCATTAGCCCATGCCAGCACCAATCAAAATGCTTTTACATTTGTGGAGAGTAGTGAACAAGTGAACACTTCAGAAGAAATGAGATTATTGGGACACACCATGAAAGCATTTAATTATCATTAATTTTGTCCATGGTCTCTTGAAAAAAAATCAGATACAGTGCCTTCAGAAAGTATTTACATTTAAGTAATTTAGCAGACGCTCTTATCCAGAGCGACTTACAGTTAGTGAGTGCATACATTTTCATACTGGCCCCCCGTGGGAGACAAACCCACAACCCTGGCGTTGCAAGCGCCATGCTCTACCAACTGAGCTACAGGGGTCCATATTCACATCCATTGACTTTTTCCAAATGTTGTTGTTACAAAGTGGGATTAAAATTGATTTAATTGTCATTTATTGTCAAGGATCTACACAGTAAAAAATCTAACATTTGTTTTAGAAAGAAGAAGAAAAAAAACACGAATCTATTTGGATTAGATAAGTATTCAACCCCCTGAGTCAATATGTCACGACTTCCTCCGAAGCTGCCTCCTCTCCTTGTTCGGGCAGGCTTCGGCGTTCGTCGTCACCGGCCTTCTAGCCACTGCCGCTCCTCATCTCATCATTCCATTTGTTTTGTCTTGTTTATTACACACATGCCCTCATCAGACCTGTATAAGTGTTCCCTCTGCCCCCTTGTCTTTGTGTGTGATTGTTTATTGTGGAGGTTAGATTAGCTCGGTGGAGCTCCTTGTATTTTGTATCGCCGGGATATTTCACCCGTGTGCCTTGTTGTTTCCAGTGTGCCTGATTTCCGCAGTTGAGTGTTTGACGCATTGTTGCGTACCACTGTGTTTTTCGGAATAAACCTTTTATTCTGTGATTTACTCTCCTGCGCCTGACTCCTTCAAAATCACTCACCACACATGTTAGAATCACCTTTGGCAGCGATTACAGCTGTGAGTTCTTCTGGATAAGTCTCTATGAGCTTTCGACAAGGTTGTTGGTTTTAATCCCCAAGATGACTAGGTGAAAAATCTGTTGATGTGCCCTTGCATAAGGTACTTAACCCTAATTGCTCCTGTAAGTTGTTCTGGATAAGCATGACTCAAATGTAAATGATCGTGCAACAAACATAACACTTTGTATTCAGGACAAAAAGTTAATCGCTTTGCCACATTTTTTGCAGTATTACTGTAGTGCCTTGTTGCAAACAGGATGCATGTTTTGGAATATTTATATTCTGTACAAACTTCCTTCTTTTCACTCTGTCATTTAGGTTAGTATTGTGGAGTAACTACAATGTTGTTGATCTATCCTCAGTTTTCTTCTATCACAGCAATTAAACGCTGTAACTGTTTTAAAGTCACCATTGGCCTTATGGTGAAATCCCTGAGCGGTTTCCTTCCTCTCTGGCAACTGAGTTAGGAAGGACGCCTGTATCTTTGTAGTGACTGGGTGTATTAATACACCATCCAAAGTGTAATTAATATTATTTATTTTTTTACCCATCTACCAATAGGTGCCGTTCTTGGCGAGGCATTGGAAATGCTCCCTGGTCTTTGTGGTTGAATCTGTGTTGGAAATGCACTGCTCGATTGAGGGACCTTACAGATAATTGTATGTGTGGGGTACAGAGATGAGGTAGTCATTCAAAAATCATGTTAAACACTATTATTGCACACACGGTCCATGCAACTTATTGTGTGACTTGTTAAGTACATTTTTACACCTGAAAATATTTAGGGTTGCCATAACAAAATAGTTTAATACTTATTGAATAAAGACATTTCAGCTTTTAATTTTTTATTAATTTGTAAACATTAAAAAAAACATAATTTCACTTTGACATTATGGGGTATTGTGTGTAGGCCAGTGATGAAAAATCAATGTAATACATTTTAAATTCAGGCTGTAACACAGCAAAATGTGGAAAAAGACAAGGGGAGTGAATACTTTCTGAAGCAATATGTTAGGGAGCATTATACAATACATGGGTAAATGGGAAGAGATGGCAGGGGGAAAAAAGTTGACATTTCCTGCTTTTGTGGCATTTCTGATAATATTCATTTAACAGTTAAAATATATTAATATACATATTTGAAAGGATAATGGTGCACTCTTGTGGTCTGTAGTAATGGTACCATCAGAGGGTTTTGTTGCTGTCCTATTTCCACCCAGGCCCTAGTTCTGCATTCTTTTCTGGCACTACCATTAAACTAATAGGGGTATAAATGCCAGTTTATTTCCCTACCTGCCCTTCCTTGAAAGGTGTTGCTGACAATTATCTCCGTTTCATGACAGGGGGTAGTCTGGACGTCTCATGTGGCAGATAAGAGAAATGCAAATGAGCTGAACAAGCATCTGCTGCCCAGAGAGAGGGAGACGTTTAATGCCAACCAGAGGCGGGCATAAAAAAAGGTCCTGGGATGAGTGTCATCAAAACGACTCACCCAAACCTTATCCCCCAACGCCGCACGCACACGCATGCACACACACACACACACACACACACACACACACACACACACACACACACACACACACACACACACACACACACACACACACACACACACACACACACACACACACACACACACACACACACACACACACACACACACACACACACACACACACACACACACAGGCTCACCCTGGCTGTTTGATGTTGAAAAGATCCACAGAGCAGGAGAACATTTGCTGGGGTTGGAGGTGGAGAGAGGACGTTGATGTTTGTCATAGTTCATCTCTCCATTACACACCTGAGGGATGGAATTCAACAGGCATTTATTCAAAGAGGAAAGTTAGACTGCTTTGCCTCAGCACTAACTCAATTCCAAATCCAATTTTACTAATGCACCAAAGATAAACAGAGAGAAACTATTTCAGTTTGTTGAACAACGTGAGGAGAATGTCTAAATTGTCGTCAACTTTATCTGAGTTATAGGCCCATTGAGAAGACTGCAGTTGGTAGGAGAAACCAAGAGAGAGACACACACACACACACGTGCACACACACTGGTAGGCCTATTTGGTTGTAATTTTCTCATCTTAAGCCTAATATTTCACGAAGCTATACACAGTGTCTGCTGGCTGGCGGCAATAATGTAATTACTTGTTCAGTAATTAAAGTTAGAAATTCAAACATTAAAGATTGTAAAATAAATGTTTGATGCAACAGCATACTAATCAGCTACCAATAGATTTTTTAGAATATACAACTGTCCTGTATAGGCTACTTGAACCTGCGCGGTATGAGCCGTCCTCGCGCTCTCTCCCAGCTTGGATAGAACGTTGTTGTTCATAAAACCAGTCTATTAATGCCAAATAGTACAGTCAGTCCAACATCAAAACACTGGTTTACTAAGGATTGTTTCATTATGCATTGTAGTCTACTACCTATAGCTATACAGAATACAGAATTTAGCTGCTATTTATAAACTTTTTATAAAAATTACACATCAAATAGCCTAACAATCAGGAAAAAAGTAGTCGGCTTGAGGATAAATTCAGCCACTATTTATTGATGAATTTAGCGGATTCTGGGCTGCAATTTTCAAAGTAAATTTCATAAAATTAACTCCAACTTGAGAGGGGCTCCCCTGGTCTCCTGAAGTCCTAATTTCTCTCTGTGTCTGTCTCTTTTCTCTTTCTTTCTCTTTAAAAAAGTATATATTTTTTCTATGTAGAGATAGTAGCTACAGTAAGCTTGCATTTTTGTGTGCAAATGTTTTCACCATGGCATGTACTGTAGGTCCAGGTTGCGGGCCCGACTGTTTTCTATACTGAATATTGCCAACCTAGACAGTCTTTCCTGAAACATTGTGTATTATACACTATATATACAAAAGTATGTGGACACCCCTTCAAATTAGGGGATTCAGCTATTTCAGCCACACCCGTTGCTGACAAGTGTATAAAATGGGCAGTAGAATAGCCTTACTGAAGAGCTCAGTGACTTTCAACGTGGAACCGTCATAGCATGCCACCTTTCCATCAAGTCAGTTCGTCAAATTTCAAAATCAATTAGCCTTTTAAAATGATAAACTTAGATTAGCAAACACAAAGTGCCATTGGAACACAGGACTGATGGTTGCTGATAATGGGCCTCTGTACGCCTATGTAGATACTCCAAATCAGCCGTTTCCAGCTACAATAGCCATTTACAACATTAACAATATCTATGCTGTATTTCTGATCAATTTGATGTTATTTTAATGGACAAAAAAATTCATTTCCTTTAGAAAACAAGGACATTTCTAAGTGACCCCAAACTTTGAATGGTAGTGTACGTGTTCATTAGTGTGTAGCCCAAACGGTTCGGACGCTACAGAAGTTGGTAGATTGGCTGTACAGATTTCAGAGTCCAATGACGCTTCTGGGGGTCGTGTTCACGAGAGTCTCACCTTTCCATAGAGGGGTCATAATAGTTTCTAGGCCAAACCGTTTGGATGCTACAGGCAATTTTGTGAGAAGACCGATTTTCGGGATGTCTCATGGTCTGACAAACATCGCTCTAGCTCTGTCACCGTTCACGGCAGATGTGGAAGTGTGACATCGGCAGATGCGTTGGACTGAAATATCTCTAGTTTACACTGACAGATTTTTATGGGGATTTGTAATTATTATGCTAATTAGAGTTCCGCGGGGGCACGGACATTTTAAAACTTAGTCTTGAATGATCCATGCCAAGAAATACCAGAGATAAGGGACTGTTGATATTGCAATCACATAACTCAAACGCCGGTTCACCAGTATGAACAAAATCACAAACCGTTTTTTTTTGTTCAAGCCCTTAAGAAATGTGGTCGGCTAAAGATGATAATCTGTTTGCATCTGCCAATTTATTGGCTGTCCAGTATCCAGATGAACTGGATACTGGAATACGTAAAAATTGTATGCACACATGACTGTAAGTCGCTTTGGATAAAAGCGTCTGCTAAATGGCATATTATGTTATTATGTAACTGTCCCCAATGCTTCCTATAGGAATATATAAGTATACAGTGCATTCGGAAAGTATTCAGACCTCTTGACTTTTTCCATATTTTGTTACGTTACAGCCTTATTCTAAAATGGATTAAATCAGCACAATCCCTCAGCAATCTACACACAATACCCCATAATGACAAAGCGAAAACAGGTTTTTATAATTTTTTGCATAAGTATTCAGACCCTTTACTCAGTACATTGTTGAAGCACCTTTGGCAATGATTACAGCCTCAAGTCTCCTTGGATATGACGCTACAAGCATGGCACACCTGTATTTGGAGATTTTCTCCCATTCTTCTCTGCAGATCCTCTCAAGCTCTGTCAGGTTGGATGGGGAGTGTCGCTGCACAGCTATTTTCAGGTCTCTCCAGAGAAGTTAGATCGGGTTCAAGTCCGGATCCTGGCTGGGCCACTCAAGGACATTCAGAGACTTGTCCCGTAGCCACTCCTGCGTTGTCTTGGCTGTGTGCTTAGGGTTGTTGTCCTGTTGGAAAGTGAACCTTCGGCCCCAGTCTGAGGTCCTGAGCGCTCTGGAGCAGGTTTTTATCAAGGATCTCTCTGTACTTTGCTCCGTTTATCTTTCCCTCTATCCCGACTCGTCTCCCAGTCCCTGCCACTGAAAAACATCCCCTCATCATGATGCTGCCACCACCATGCTTCACCGAAGGGATGGTGCCAGGTTTCCTCCAGACGTTACGCTTGGCATTCAGGCCAAAAAGTTCAATCTTGGTTTCATCCGACTGAGAGTCCTTTAGATGCCTTTTGACAAATTCCAAGTGGGCTTTCATGTGCCTTTAACTGAGGAATGGCTTCCGTCTGGCAACTCTGCCATAAAGGCCTGATTGGTGGAGTGCTACAGAGATGCTTGTCCTTCTGGAAGTTTCTCGCATCTCCACAGAGGAACTCTAGAGCTCTGTCAGAGTGATCATCGGGTTCTTGGTCACCTCCCTGACCAAGGCCCTTCTCCCCTGATTGCTCAGTTTGGCCGGGCGACCAGCTCTAGGAAGAGTCTTGGTGGTTCCAAACGTCTTCCATTTAAGAATGATGGAGGACACTGTGTTCTTGGGGACCTTCAATGCTGCAGAAATGTTTTTGTTCCCTTCCCCAGATCTGTGCCTCGACACAATCCTGTCTCGGAGCTCTACGGACAATTCCTTCGACCTCATGGCTTGGTTTTTGCTCTGACATGCACTGTCAACTGTGGGACCTTATCTAGACAGGTGTGTGCCTTTCCAAATCATGTCCAATCAATTGAATTTACCACAGGTGGACTCCAATCAAGTTGTAGAAACATCTCAAGGATGATCAATGGAAACAGGATGCACCTGAGCTCAATTTCGAGTCGCATAGCAAAGGGTCTGAATACATGTAAATAAGGTATTTCTGTTTTTATTTTTTATACATTTGTTTAAAAAAAAAAAGTTTTCGCTTTGTCATTATGGGGTATTGTGTGTAGATTGCTGAGTTTATTTTTTATTTTATTTTTATCCATTTTATAATAAGGCTGTAATGTAACAAAATGTGGAAAAATTCAAGGGGTCTGAATACTTTCCAAAGGCACACACCTGTCTATCTGTTCCAGATCTTGTTTGAGTTTGAGTTTATTTATTCTTGCTCACAGATTAAACTGAAGAAATTACTAATAATTGCAAAACACTCATTTAAAAAACATAACACATACTACGTGAAATAAATAGAATACAGAGAACTTGAAACATTACAGGAAATTTTTTCATGATGGAAATTGAAATATTAAAATGTGATTGTAAAAAAATGATTTTTGGGGGAAACCATTTAAGAGTTATTATACAGTCTGACAGCAGTGAGTAGGGTGGTGTTTTGCAGGTGGTTCGTACGGACAGGTATACAGGACAGTTAGTGGCTGTTTCTGAGGAGCCTGGTGGTGCAGTTACCTCTTTTTGGAGGGAGCAGGTCATTCAGTGGATGGTCAAGAGTGTGCATGTCCTTCACCAGGTGAACTGCAGCCTGCTTTCGCCTGCTCTGCATTGACGGGAGCTGTGGTTAGACTGCTCCACCTCTGGAGATGATCCTCAAGGCCCTCCTCTGCACCATGTCTAGATGGGCCTGCTGCTTTTTCCTGCATCCAACTAACAGCACTCCACCGTATTCCAGACAAGGCCTGACCAGTGTAGTGTATACTGTGACCAGATCTTCAGTGGGTAGGCCATTTCTGGCAAGAACAGTCAAAAAGGTGTTTTGAGACCTTCCTCACTGACTTCTCCACATGTGTGTCACCACTGAGGTCAGAGTCTAGATGAAAACCAAGATACTTGGTTGTTGTTACCACTGGTACATCCTGGCCTCCTAGGATTAGTGGTGCAGGTTGTGGTCTCTAGAAAAACATATCAGAATTTCCACAGACTTTTTCCCATTCCGGAGCATGTTGTTGGATGTGGCCCACTCTTCCAGCTGCTTTGCCTCCAAGCCCATGGAAGTGTCCTCTTGGATGCTGGTTAATGGTATGGCTAGGGACAGCCCTACATCGTCTCCATACCCAGTGTCCATAGTGTCGCTGAACTTTTCGGGTGGACATGTGAAGGAGAAACAGATATGGTGAAACCACGCCCCCTTGTGGCACACCAGAGGTGACCTCTTACCATCACCCTCTGCCTTCTTCCGGTGGTGTAGCTGTGGAGCCAGGCTAGTAACCTTGGACACAGTTCAATGTCAGACAGATGTTGGCAGGAGCATTGCATGATCTACTCGATCAAAAGCTTTGGACATATCAGCAAGTAACACCCTCACCATTGTTGGTTTTCTGGAGTCTGTAGCTGTCAGCCAGGAGTGTGTGGCTTTCAGAAGGGTGGTAGTAGTGCTGGACTTTGGGAGGTAGGCATACTGATTCATGCACTCAGATAAAACTGTTTGTGTGAGTTTTTTTATAAAGAAGCTCTCCTGGATTTTTCCAAGGCATGAAGTTAGAGCTGGGCCTCCAGTCACTCGTTGTACCTGGGTTTGACACTTTAGGTATAGGACACACATTGGCAATCTTCCAGGCAGCAGGAACAGTCCCCTGCCAGTAGGAGAGGTTAACAATGTGTGTGATGACAGGGGCTAGATCTTCTGCATGCTCTTTTAGTAGCCAGGCTGGAATGCCATCAGGCCCACATGCTTTACATGGGCTGAGTCTGGTCAGAGCTTGCTTTATCTGGCCAATGCTGCACAGCACAACCTGCCTTGTTGGCCTGGGCAGGGGGAAGATGGCAAGAGGTGTGGTGCTTGTTAATGCCTCAGCAAAGAAGACATTGAAAACATCAGCCATGTCGTCATCTTCAATTTCCTCAACCTGTTTTCTCCCTTTTGATGTTTTCTTTCATCCCAGTCCTTTGTTAACCTCTACGGGATCGGTGTCCCGTATACGGGACGGTTGAGCTAACGTGCGCTAATGTGATTAGCATGACTATTGTAAGTAACAGCAAACTTTCCAGGACATAGACATGTCTTATATGGGCAGAAAGCTTATATTCTTGTTAATCTAACTGCACTGTCCAATTTACAGTAGCTATTACAGTGAAAAAATACCATGCTGTTGTTTGAGGAGAGTGCACAACAACAAAAAACTTATCACGGCAACTGGTTTGATACATTCACCTCTGAAGGTAAATAATGTACTTACATTCAGTAATCTTGCTCTGATTTGTCATCCTAAGGGTCCCAGAGATAAAATGTAGCATAGTTTTGTTTGATAAAATCTATTTTTATATTCAAATGTAGGAACTGGGTTATACAGTTTGAACCCCTGCTGTCTCTGGCTCCACACCCACCCCGCCCGGCCATCTACAGTGAGGGAAAACAGTATTTGATCCCCTGCTGATTTTGTACATTTGCCCACTGACAAAGAAATGATCAGTCTATAATTTTAATGGTAGGTTTATTTGAACAGTGAGAGACAGAATAACAAAAAAATCCAGAAAAACGCATGTCAAAAATTTTATAAATTGATTTGCATTTTAATGAGGGAAATAAGTATTTGACCCCCTCTCAATCAGAAAGATTTCTGGCTCCCAGGTGTCTTTTATATAGGTAACGAGCTGAGATTAGGAGCACACTCTTAAAGGGAGTGCTCCTAATCTCAGCTTGTTACCTGTATAAAAGACACCTTTCCACAGAAGCAATCAATCAATCAGATTCCAAACTCTCCACCATGGCCAAGACCAAAGAGCTCTCCAAGGATGTCAGGGACAAGATTGTAGACCTACACAAGGCTGGAATGGGCTACAAGACCATCGCCAAGCAGCTTGGTGAGAAGGTGACAACAGTTGGTGCGATTATTCGCAAATGGAAGAAAAACAAAAGAACTGTCAATCTCCCTCGGCCTGGGGCTCCATGCAAGATCTCACCTCGTGGAGTTGCAATGATCATGAGAACGGTGAGGAATCAGCCCAGAACTACACGGGAGGATCTTGTCAAGGATCTCAAGGCAGCTGGGACCATATTCACCAAGAAAACAATTGTTAACACACTACGCCGTGAAGGACTGAAATCCTGCAGCGCCCGCAATGTCCCCCTGCTCAAGAAAGCACATATACAGGGCCGTCTGAAGTTTGCCAATGAACATCTGAATGATTCAGATGAGAACTGGGTGAAAGTGTTGTGGTCAGATGAGACCAAAATCGAGCTCTTTGGCATCAACTCAACTTGCCGTGTTTGGAGGAGGAGGAATGCTGCCTATGACCCCAAGAACACCATCCCCACCGTCTAACATGGAGGTGGAAACATTATGCTTTGGGGGTGTTTTAATGCTAAGGGGACAGGACAACTTCACCGCATTAAAGGGACGATGGACGGGGCCATGTACCACCAAATCTTGGGTGAGAACCTCCTTCCCTCAGCCAGGGCATTGAAAATGGGTCTTGGATGGGTATTCCAGCATGACAATGACCCAAAACACACGGCCAAGGCAACAAAGGAGTGGCTCAAGAAAAAGCACATTAAGGTCCTGGAGTGGCCTAGCCAGTCTCCAGACCTTAATCCCATAGAAAATCTGTGGAGGGAGCTGAAGGTTCGAGTTGCCAAACGTCAGCCTTGAAACCTTAATGACTTGGAGAAGATCTGCAAAGAGGAGTGGGACAAAATCCCTCCTGAGATGTGTGCAAACCTGGTGGCCAACTACAAGAAACGTCTGACCTCTGTGATTGCCAACAAGGGTTTTGCCACCAAGTACTAAATCATGTTTTGCAGAGGGGTCAAATACTTATTTCCCTCATTAAACTGTTGTCACCTTCTCACCAAGCTTCTTGGCGATGGTCTTGTAGCCCATTCCATTCTTGTGTAGATCTACAATCTTGTCCCTGACATCCTTGGAGAGCTCTTTGGTCTTGGCCATGGTGGAGAGTTTGGAATCTGATTGATTGATTGCTTCTGTGGACAGGTATCTTTTTTACAGGTAACAAGCTGAGATTAGGAGCACTCCCTTTAAGAGTGTGCTCCTAATCTCAGCTCGTTACCTGTATAAAAGACACCTGGGAGCCAGAAATCTTTCTGATTGAGAGGGGGTCAAATCAAATCAAATAATAACATTTTTGACATGTCAGTGGGCAAACGTACAAAATCAGCAGGGGATCAAATACTTTTTTCCCTCACTGTAGATGTGTGAAAGTTAGTGTATAAGATAATGATCCATCATGTATCACATTCCAGGGAGTGTGTAAACTTACATTTTGTATTACCATATCATTTTTGTATGTTCTCTATAGTTATGTACTTGAAAATGTATCAATTGACCAATTCGGCACATTTGG
This sequence comes from Coregonus clupeaformis, assembly GCF_020615455.1. NCBI lineage: Eukaryota > Metazoa > Chordata > Actinopteri > Salmoniformes > Salmonidae > Coregonus > Coregonus clupeaformis. The sequence goes on along the minus strand of NC_059217.1, from coordinate 34,521,649 downwards.
GCAGACTTGATACAAAATAGTCCAGTATTGCAATGCTTCACTAGTTCAACCTTGCACACACACAGACTCTAAACTGCGCCTGAACTGCAATATTATATTGTGGCCTTTCTCTTGCGTTTCATCTGGTATTATCTTTTACCAGATCTAATGTGTTATATTCTCCAACAATATTTTCACATTTCCACAAACTTCAAAGTGTTTCCTTTAAAAAGGTATCAAGAATATGTCTATCCTTGCTTCAGGTCCTGAGCTACAGGCAGTTAGATTTGGGTATGTCATTTTATGCGAAAATTGAAAAAAATAGTCAGATCCATAAGAGGTTAATGAAGTGCCACCATTCCTTAGGGTTTTTCTTCTTTAGGTCCTGGATTTCAGGTTTGTCTTTGCTTCCTTGATAAGCATTTGCACTGTGTTGCTGTATTTTCTCCATTTCATTGTTTTTCCCCATCTGTTGAAAATCTTTTGTCTTTTCCTGATGGCAGCCTTTATTTGTTCAGTCATCCAGGGGTTGTCCAGTGTTGTTGTTTTCTTATTTCTTATTGGCATGCAGACATCATGTCACGAGTTACAAAGCCAGAACCCAGAAGCAGACCAGGACAAGGTAAGTTGAAACGAAGGTGAGTGTTTATTTACAAATTCAAGAGTGATGCTGAATAATCCAGGGAACAGAGCGGGCGGCGTTGATTAGTTGTTGGGGGTGCAGTGGTTGATCCAATCATGGCTCGGCAGCCGCCGACCACCAGGCAGAGGTTGGATGAAGGTTCCGGACGAGTGACTGCAGATGGAACAAAACGGAGGTAAGTAAACAACAAACCAACAAGGTGCAAAACAACAAAACTAACGCTAGAAGCTCTAAGACTGATACTCTGGTAAACCTACTGTTCATGGCTAACGATCCGGCAGGGAATGGATGTTAGGCCAGAGCCTAAGAAGGGTGATGATCAGGACCAGGTGTGCAGATTGCTGATGGGATGCAGGTGCGGAAATCAAGAGAGCTCCCCGGAGCGTTCCAGAACCCTCGGGAAACTGGAGATCCCGAGCAGAAAAAAACTAGTCCACAGACAGGACCCGACTCAGACTGCCGGGATCGTTACAGTACCCCCCTCCGGCCGAACGCCACCGGGCGGACTCCCCGGAGCGCCAGGATGGAGGCGGTAGAAGTCACGGATGAGGTCAGCATCTAGGATCTGTCGCCGCGGAATCCAACTCCTCTCTTCAGGACCATACCCCTCCCAGTCCACGAGATACTGGAAACCCCGGCCCCGCCGTCTGGAATCCATGATGCGTCGCACCGTGTAGGCAGGACCACCTCCGATCATCCGAGGAGGAGGAGGAGGAGGCGGAGGAGGCAACAGAGGACTGAGGAAAACAGGCTTGAGGCAGGAGACATGAAAGGTGGGATGGACTCTGAGCGTCCTCGGGAGTTTGAGTCGAACTGCCACCGGGTTGATCACCTTCTCCACCACAAACGGACCAATGAACTTCGGTAACAACTTCCTAGACTCAGTCCGTAAAGGAAGATCCCGTGTGGCCAACCAGACCCTATCTCCGATGGTGTAGGTGGGAGCGGGGATCCGGCGACGATTCGCCTGGAGCTGATACCGGTCCGAAACTCTAAGGAGTGCCTTTCTGGCCCGATGCCAGGTCCGGTGGCAACGGCGAATATGGGCCTGAACAGAAGGCACTGAGAGCTCCTTCTCCTGAGAAGGGAACAAGGGAGGTTGGTAGCCATACAGGCACTGGAAGGGAGACATCCCAGTGGCAGATGTAGGGAGAGTATTGTGGGCATACTCAACCCAAGGCAACTGAGAGACCCAGGAGGTGGGGTTGGAAGAGGCCAGGCAGCGTAGCGTGGATTCCATCTTCTGGTTGGCTCTCTCCGCCTGACCATTAGATTGGGGGTGAAAACCAGATGTGAGACTGACTGTAGCTCCAATGGCCAAACAGAAGGACTTCCAGACAGCAGAGGTAAACTGAGGGCCACGGTCGGAAACGAGATCACTGGGCAACCCGTGGACCCTGAAAACCTCCCTAACCAGGATCTCGGACGTCTCCGAGGCAGAGGGAAGCTTGGCAATTGGCACAAAGTGGGCGAACTTGCTGAATCTGTCCACGATAGTCAGAACGACCGTGTTCCCCTCAGAAGCAGGCAACCCAGTGACAAAGTCCAGGGCCAGATGCGACCATGGTCGCCGGGGAATAGGAAGGGGGTGAAGTAGTCCAGAGCTGGGCCGATTGGTACCCTTATTCTGCGCACACACTGGACAGGCAGCAACATAACCCCGAGTATCCTCGGCCATGGCAGGCCACCAAAAAGCGTCTGCGAAGAAACGCCATCGTCCGAGCCACGCCAGGGTGACAAGCCATCTTGCTGGCGTGGGACCATTTGAGGACCGCAGGACGAACCGACTCAGGCACAAACAACCGACCGGGTGGACCGTTACGGGACCGGGCTGCGTCCGAAGAGCCGCCATCACCTCCTCCTCAATCTTCCACCTAACAGCTCCCACGACGCAGTTCCGGGGAGAATTGTCTCGGTCTTGGACCCACCCTCCTCCGTCTTGGAGAACATCCGAGACAAGGCGTCCGCCTTGCCGTTCTTAGATCCAGGTCGGAACGTCAGGGAAAAAATTGAATCGTCCGAAAAACAACGACCACCTGGCCTGACGGGAGTTGAGACGTCTAGCCGATTGCACGTAAGCAAGATTCTTGTGGTCAGTCCAGACAATAAACGGTTGCTCCGCCCCCTCCAACCAGTGGCGCCACTCCTCCAAGGCAAGTTTCACCGCGAGAAGCTCCCGGTTACCCACATCGTAATTCCTCTCCGCAGGCGAAAGGCGACGAGAGTAGTAGGCGCAGGGATGGAGTTTACTGTCCGTGGAGCATCGCTGCGACAGGATGGCGCCAACTCCCACATCAGACGCGTCCACTTCAACGACGAACTGACGGGCCGTGTCCGGTTGAGAGAGAATCGGTGCGTTGGTGAATCGCCTCTTCAAATCCAGAAACGCTCGATCCGCCTCCGGATTCCACTTGAAGTTCCTGATACTGGAAGTCAAGGCAGTTAACGGAGCGGCCACACGGCTGTAATCCCGGATGAATCTGCGGTAGAAATTCGCAAACCCCAAAAATCTCTGGAGCTGCAATCTCGTACCGGGCTGGGCCCATTCCAGAACCGCTCTAACCTTCTCCTGGTCCATCCTAATCTCTCCCCTGGAGATGATGTACCCGAGAAAGGATGTCGTGTGGGCGTGAAACTCGCACTTCTCGGCCTTCACGAACAGGCGATTCTCCAACAATCGCTGCAGAACCTGCCGGACATGCTGGACGTGGTCGGAAGGTTCCTTCGAGAAGATCAGAATGTCATCCAGGTAAACAAACACAAAGAGACCGATCATATCTCTCAGGACGTCGTTCACCATACTCTGGAATACCGCTGGAGCATTGGTCAGTCCAAACGGCATCACCTGATACTCAAGTGACCCATCGGTGTATTGAAACCCGTCAACCACTCGTCTCCCTCTCTGATCCGGACCATGTGATACGCATTGCGTAGGGTCTAGCTTGGTGAACACCGTAGCACCCTGTAAGGAGTCGAAGGCAGAACTCATCAAGGGCAGGGGATACTTGTTCTTGACCGTGATGTCATTCAACCCCCGATAATCAATACACGGTCGAAGAGAGCCATCCTTCTTACCCACAAAGAAGAATCCTGCCCCCAGGGGTGATGACGAGGGACGAACGAGACCAGCAGCTAGGGACTCCTTGATGTAGGTCTCCAAAGCCTCACGTTCAGGGCGGGAGATACTGTATAACCTTCCCTTGGGGTAGACAGCTCCAGGGAACAGGTTGATGGCACAATCATATGGTCGGTGGGGAGGGAGTGACAGAGCCTTCTGCTTACTGAACACTTCCCCCAAATCGTGATATGTCTCGGGAACCAGGGACAAATCTGGGGGTTTAGCCTCAATCACCTGACTGGGAACCGAATGGGGACAGGCAGTCTTGAGACAGTTAGCATGACAATCAAGGCTCCAACTCGTTACCTTGCCCGTCACCCAATCGAACGTGGGATTGTGTTCCTTCAGCCAGGGGTATCCAAGGACCAGAGGAACATGGGAAGACGGCAGAATGAAGAATGAAATCATCTCCGAATGATTCCCCCGACAACAGCATCTTAACCGGTTCAGTCCTCATCGTGATACGTGCCAGACTACTGCCGTTCAGAGTGGTCGCTTCAATGGCTTCCGGCAATTGCTCCTTGGAAAGCCCCAGCTGTTCCACCAACTCGGCATCAAGAAAGCTTCCATCGGCACCTGAATCGATAAAAGCGTTAATCGCTAAGCTCTGATTCCTGTTCACAAGGGTAGCCGGGAAACGGGGTCTGACAGAGGTACTGAGAGGTTGAAACTGGCTCGCTAAAAGTCCTCCCAACTTTAGCGAGCCGGGCAGTTTGACGACCGCCGGGAACAAGTGGAGATGTAATGTCCCGAGCTACCACAGTAGAGGCAGCAGTTGGTCTTACGTCTATGTTGACGCTCCTCCTTGGTTAACCCGTGCCGCCCCACTTGCATGGGTTCAGAATCGGGAGAGAGGACCTCTCCACTAATCCTTTGTGGTGGAGAATGATCGACGTGTTCTGGTCCACCACCCGACCCGACTGGGAACTGAGAAGCTGATCGACTGGACGGACCCCATTGCTTCTCCCTCCTTCGCTCTCGGACTCGATTATCCACCCGAATAGACAAGGCTACCAAGCTGTCCAGGTCACTAGGCTCCGGATAGGAGATCAGCTCATCCTTGAGCTGCTCCGACAGACCCTGGTAAAAGGCCGCTTGCAGAGACTCCTCATTCCACCCACTCTCCACAGCCAACGTCTTGAACTCGATCACGAAGTCGGCCACGCTGCGAGTTCCTTGGTGGAGCGAAAACAGGCGCCTAGCTGCGTCCCTCCCTCGGACGGAATGGTCGAAGAGCTTCCTCATCTCGGCCGTGAACCCCTGGTATGAAGCCATGCAGGGGTCTTGTCGTTCCCAAACGGCTGAAGCCCACTCCAGCGCTCGACCACGCAGCAACTCAATCACAAAGGCTATCCTAGCCTTGTCTGTGGCATAAGAGTAGGGCTGTAGATCGAACACTAACCCACACTGCATAAGGAAAGAACGGCATCTTCCCAGCTCCCCCTCATATTTATCCGGCGTCGGAACCTTGGGCTCACGGAAGGACACCGCTTCAGACGCGGCAGGCGAGATGGGTGAAACCGGTAGTGGATCCTCCACCGGAAACTTGCGCTGGTTCTGGACCTCCGTCAGACCGGTAGAAAGGTTCCGAACTGCCAACGCGATCTCCTGTAGCTCCGTGCTATGATGGCCCAACATCTTCTCCTGATGGGTAATGGCATGGCGAACAGAGTCCAGGTCCGCTGGGTTCATTACTGGCCGGATCGTTCTGTCACGAGTTACAAAGCCAGAACCCAGAAGCAGACCAGGACAAGGTAAGTTGAAACGAAGGTGAGTGTTTATTTACAAATTCAAGAGTGATGCTGAATAATCCAGGGAACAGAGCGGGCGGCGTTGATTAGTTGTTGGGGGTGCAGTGGTTGATCCAATCATGGCTCGGCAGCCGCCGACCACCAGGCAGAGGTTGGATGAAGGTTCCGGACGAGTGACTGCAGATGGAACAAAACGGAGGTAAGTAAACAACAAACCAACAAGGTGCAAAACAACAAAACTAACGCTAGAAGCTCTAAGACTGATACTCTGGTAAACCTACTGTTCATGGCTAACGATCCGGCAGGGAATGGATGTTAGGCCAGAGCCTAAGAAGGGTGATGATCAGGACCAGGTGTGCAGATTGCTGATGGGATGCAGGTGCGGAAATCAAGAGAGCTCCCCGGAGCGTTCCAGAACCCTCGGGAAACTGGAGATCCCGAGCAGAAAAAACTAGTCCACAGACAGGACCCGACTCAGACTGCCGGGATCGTTACACATCAAGTACAGTTTGAATGCAGGAGTTGAACGTCTCCAACTTTGCATCGATGCACTCCACCTCATATATGGCAGACCAGTCAGTACTGGCCATACATTGTGACAAGGCCTCCTTTCTGTTCTGGGTTACCAAACGTCCTTTTTTCCGCTGCACTCCGCTTCTCCCTCCTGATGTTGTGTTTGGGGAGAACAGCAGACATTTGTGATCCCTGGATCCGAGAGGAGCAAGTACAGTGAGGGTGTTGTAGTGATTCGTAATATTTGTAATGATCAGATCTAGATTGGAGTCCCCTCTGGTCTTGTCTTTGACCACTTGTTTCATGTCTGTATGGGTGTTGGTCAGCATCTTGATGGGCAGGTGGTTAAAGTCTCCTCACAGGATGAGATCCATTTGGGGAAAGGACATCCTGATCACATCGACAGTGTTTATGAGATAATCCACAGTGTCCTGCTGAAGTGTTTTCTCATTTGCCCATGGTGGATGATAGAGTCCCACTACCAGAGTTTAAACTGAGCTGGGGAGTCGTTTAGGACGGAGCTGAAGCCACATACACTCAACCTCCTCTTTCTCTAGGTCAGTTCTTCTCTTTGCCTGCATACTGTGATTCACATACATAGCCACGCCCCCTCCTCTCATCCCCTCTCTGGATACAGTGAGGGAAAAAAGTATTTGATCCCCTGCTGATTTTGTACGTTTGCCCACTGACAAAGACATGATCAGTCTATAATTTTAATGGTAGGTTTATTTGAACAGTGAGAGACAGAATGACAACAAAAAAATCCTGAAAAACGCATGTCAAAAATGTTATAAATTGATTTGCATTTTAATGAGGGAAATAAGTATTTGACCCCTCTGCAAAACATGATTTAGTACTTGGTGGCAAAACCCTTGTTGGCAATCACAGAGGTCAGACGTTTCTTGTAGTTGGCCACCAGGTTTGCACACATCTCAGGAGGGATTTTGTCCCACTCCTCTTTGCAGATCTTCTCCAAGTCATTAAGGTTTCGAGGCTGACGTTTGGCAACTCAAACCTTCAGCTCCCTCCACAGATTTTCTGTGGGATTAAGGTCTGGAGACTGGCTAGGCCACTCCAGGAACTTAATGTGCTTCTTCTTGAGCCACTCCTTTGTTGCCTTGGCCATGTGTTTTGGGTCATTGTCATGTTGGAATACCCATCCACGGCCCATTTTCAATGCCCTGGCTGAGGGAAGGAGGTTCTCACCCAAGATTTGATGGTACATGGCCCCGTCCATCGTCCCTTTGATGCGGTGAAGTTGTCCTGTCCCCTTCACAGAAAAACACCCCCAAAGCATAATGTTTCCACCTTCATGTTTGATGGTGGGGATGGTGTTGTTCTTGGGGTCATTGGCAGCATTCCTCCTCTTCCAAACACGGCGAGTTGAGTTGATGCCAAAGAGCTCGATTTTGGTCTCATCTGACCATAACACTTTCACCCAGTTCTCCTCTGAATCATTCAGATGTTCATTGGCAAACTTCAGACGGGCCTGTATATGTGCTTTCTTGAGCAGGGGGACCTTGCGGGCGCTGCAGGATTTCAGTCCTTCACGGCGTAATGTGTTACCAATTGTTTTCTTGGTGACTATGGTCCCAGCTGCCTTGAGATCATTGACAAGATCCTCCCGTGTAGTTCTGGGCTGATTCCTCACCGTTCTCATGATCATTGCAACTCCATGAGGTGAGATACTGACATTAGAAGGTAACAGACATAAAATACATCGAAAACACAATCGCTCACGTGATTGCAGAGTTATAACTGAATTATGTGATGTCGCAAATACATCCAAAACTGCCCCAGAGACTCTGAATGTGCTTGTTTGTAATTCCACAACAATTGTTATCAAAGCATGCTTAATCCGTGAAAAGAGCAAGGAAAAGTATGCAGTGCGACAAAAAAAACAAAAACAAAACCCTATTAATATTCAAAACATTGTAACACGTTACTCTCAAGCGGCTGCCTGGAAGCACCACCATATGGTGCTACGCTGTAGGTAACCTTATTGAGAGAGGTTACCTACAGCTTGTAATGGATTACAACAAGAAAATGGGTGGGGTTGACCATCTTGACCAACTGAGGAGATATTACAATGTTGGACGCACAGGCAGAAAATGTTGTCAATGAATTGTTGTCAAAGTAGGCTACTATTGCTACATTTTGTGTCAGGCCTGGTGTGCACTAAATCTTATTGAGAGAGGTTACCTAGATTTTAAAATAGTCTCTGAATAGTTGTTTGCATTTTTACATTGTTACAGAAGTAAGAATCGTTGTTAATCCGATTGCCTACTTTGTGTGGGTTTTGAAATACTTTCTGAATACTGTCCTCTGGTCACATTTTGGATATTTTATTTATTTATATGTAAATAATATTTATAAATATAATATATTATACTTGGTACATTTTGAGTGAGTAATTTAGTCAAATTTACTACAATTTAAATACTGTGTTGAATGTTAATAAAACATTTTATAGTGTGTGTCTTTACACAATGGAAGACAAAATGAATGTTATTCCTATTGATATGAATATGGTTGTGCTCTTTAAAACTGAGTTAACTTGTAATTGTCATTTGTTCTTGTTTTTTAGCTATGTCTGTTTGTTTGAAATGTGTGAGAAAATGAGCTTTATCTTGAAAATTCTCAGTAATCTTCAGCAGCATTCTAGAATTCTATTGGGATCTAAATGGTTAACTACTGTTTTTATTTTTACACAATTCTTAGTAGATCTAATCTCTCAATGTTAATCGCAAAGTGCACTAGATTGATGCATTTAGCTGTTGAAATGAAAATGTTCTTCATCTTGGGGAGGATTCCCCCGGACCCCCCTATTAGGGTTCCACCTCTGGATTTGGTCTAAGCCCCCAATGTCCTCAAATCCTAGAAACTTCCCTGGCCATCAGACTGCTGAACAGCTTACCCTAGCTGTCTCCCTGCACAGACCTGTACCTTAAAGACTATTTGCACCTCAGAGACGATCTACACTTTAGAGATGATTTGCACAGACTACCCACACATCCAACCCTTGCACACAACCCTACACACAAACTCCCATAAACACACACTCACACACAAGCACCGACACGCACTCCAAACTCTCTCTCTCTCTCTCTCTCTCTCTCTCTCTCTCTCTCACACACACACACACAAACCACACACACACACTCACACACACACACACACACACACACACACACACACACACAGTCAACACTGCTGTTTTGTTGTATTATATACTATTTATTCCACTGCGTGACCAGCTCACTACCCACTTTAAGGGTTGGATATAGAGAAACCCTTGAATCAACTCTATCAGTAGTTATCATTAACTCTATATCAACAATATAATCACCAGTCAATTTTACTATATTCTCATTCTGAATAGTAGAGAAGCTCTGGAACTGCAAGAAGCCAATCGCTTATAAAATTGGTTAAAGTAATGTATAGTAACCCTATGTGTAAAATAGTAAATAATGGCTACTTCTCAGTAAGTTTTAAACTGTCAAGAGGAGTAAAACAAGGTTGTCCACTATTGGAATGTCTATTTATTATTGCCATCGAAATGTTAGCTGTTAAAATCAGATCCAACAATAATATTAAGGGGATAGAAATCCAGGGCTTAAAAACAAAGGTGTCATTGTACGCTGATGATTCATGTTTTCTTTTAAATCCACAATTTGGATCCCTCCACAGCCTCATAGAGGATCTAGAAACTTTTTCTAACCTCTGGATTAAAACCAAATTATGATAAGTGTACTATATTAAGTATTGGATCACTAGAAAAAACTTTTTGGATCACTAAAAAAAACTTTTACATTACTGTGTAGTTTACCAATAAAATGGTCTGACGGGGATGTGGACATACTCGGTATACATATCCCGAAAGAAATACATGATCTCACTCAATACATTTTTATAGATAGTTAGCAAAAATATATAAGATCTTGCTACCATGGAAAGGAAAATACCTGTCTATTTGTGGAAAAATCACCCTGATTTAACTCTTTAGTCATATCCCAGTTTACCTATTTGCTTTTGGTCTTGCCTACACCTAGCGACCTGTTTTTTAAATTATATGAGCAAAAAATATTCCAAGCCAGACAAAATTAAAAGGGCCTATTTATATAATGAATATGAATTTGGAGAGCATAAATTATTAAATATTGAAGCATTAGACCTCTCATTAAAGGCGTCAGTCATACAAAAGTTATACTTCAATCCGAACTGGTTCTCTAGCAAATTAGTAAGAATGTCTCACCCCATGTTCAAGAATGGCCTTTTTCCCTTTATTCAGATTACAACCTTTCACTTTCGGTTATTTGAAAAGGAAATAATCTCCAAAATATTGTTATTTAAAAAAAAAGAAAATTGGTTGCAATTTCTGTTTAATCCACCAGAAAATACAGAGCAAATAATACAACAAATATTGTGGTTAAACTCAAATATACCAATTGTTAAAAAAACAATTTTTCGATAAAAAAATTAAGGTATCATCTTTGTAAATGATATCATGAATAGGATTGTTGGAGTTATGTCAAACATGCAGCTAACAAAAATATATGGAAATGTCTGCTCTACCAAAAATTACAAGCAACTAATTGCAGCATTACCGCAAAAATGGAAGAGGCAAGTGGAAGAGGGAAAAAGTATGGAACTTGTCTGTTGGCCCTGCATGAAAGACCAAAATTGGTTAAAAAATGGACAGCTGTGCCATATAGATTGCAAAATAGTTGGGAAGAGATTTTCGATGTACCGATTCCATGGCATATGGTTTATGAACTGATACGCAAAACGACGCCGGATTCAAAACGTATAATTTTTCCATTTAAATTATTATACAAAATTCTTGCAACCAATAGAATGTTATATACAGTTGAAGTCGGAAATTTACATACACCTTAGCCAAATACATTTAAACTCAGTTTTTCACAATTCCTGACATTTAATCCTAGTAAAAATTCCCTGTTTTAGGTCAGTTAGGATCACCACTTTATTTTAAGAATGTGAAATATCAGAATAATAGTAGAGATATTTCAGCTTTTATTTATTTCATCACATTCCCAGTGGGTCAGAAGTTTACATACACTCAATTAGTATTTGGTAGCATTTGCGGCCAAGCTTTAACTTCCTGACTGATGTCTTGAGATGTTGCTTCAATATATCCACATCATTTTCCTTCCTCATGATGCCATCTATTTTGTGAGTTGCACCAGACCCTCCTGCAGCAAAGCACCCCCACAGCATGATGCTGCCACCCCCGTGCTTCACGGTTGGGATGGTGTTCTTCGGCTTGCAAGCAACCCCCTTTTTCCTCCAAACATAACGATGGTCATTATGGCCAAACAGTTCTATTTTTGTTTAATCAGACAAGAGGACATTTCTCCAAAAAGTAAGATCTTTGTCCCCATGTGCAGTTGCAAAGCGTAGTCTGTCTTTTTTATGGCGGTTTTGGAGCAGTGGCTTCTTCCTTGCTGAGCGGCCTTTCAGGTTATGTCAATATAGGGCTCGTTTTACTGTGGCTATAGATACTTTTGTACCTGTTTCCTCTAGCATCTTCACAAGGTCCTTTGCTGTTGTTCTGGGATTGATTTGCACTTTTCACACCAAAGTACGCTCATCTCTAGGAGACAGAACGCGTCTCCTTCCTGAGCGGTATGACGGCTGTGTGGTCCCATGGTGTTTATACTTGCATACTATTGTTTGTACAGATGAACGTGGTACCTTCAGGCGTTTGGAAATTGCTCCCAAGGATGAACCAGACTTGTGGAGGTCTACAATTATTTTTCTGAGGTCTTGGCTGATTTCTTTTGATTTTCCCATGATGTCAAGCAAAGAGGCACTGAGTTTGAAGGTAGGCCTTGAAATACATCCACAGGTACACCTCCAATTGACTCAAATTATGTCAATGAGCCTATCAGTGTATGTAAACTTCTGACCCACTGGGATTGTGATACAGTGAATTATAAGTGAAATAATCTGTTTGTAAACAATTGTTGGAAAAATTACTTGTGTCATGCACAAAGTAGATGTCCTAACCGACTTGCCAAAACTATAGTTTGTTAACAAGAAATGTGTGGATGTCACGATCGTTCATTAACGAGAAGGACCAAGGCGCAGCGTGATATGTATTCATGTTTATTGACGACTAAACACACGACAAAACAACAAACGAAACGTGACGTCCAAGGTAGACAAATAACATACCTCACATGGAACAAGATCCCACACCCCACTAGTGCCAACAGGCTACCTAAGTATGGTCCCCAATCAGAGACAACAAGCTACAGCTGCCTCTGATTGGGAACCACCCTGGCCAACATAGATCTAAATGATCTAGAAACTAACAGACAAACCCAACACAGAAAATACACACCCTGACTCAACAAATACCAGTCCCTAGAGTCAGGGCGTGACAGTACCCCGCCCCCAAAGGTGCAGACTCCGACCGCGCCACATAAACCTAACGGACGGGACGGGTGGGCATTCCGCCTCAGAGGTGGATCCGGCTCCGGGTGTGACCACCACTTACTCTCCACCTCCCCGTTGCGCCCCTGGTCTGGTCTGGACCTTGGCGCGCTGCTTCCTCTCTCCTTCCTCCCACACAGTACCATGCCCTGTCTGGACCCTGGTGTGGGAGACCCCGAACCTGGAGAGGGGCTGACGTCTGGGTCTGGACTGGAACCGCTGAGTGGAGCTGGACCCGACGACGTTGGATCGAACTGCTCTGGCTCCGGGGTGGAGCCGCTGACCGGAACTGGATCAGGCACCGGTGGAACAGGCACAGGCCGTGCCGGACTGGACACACGCACCACTGGCTTGGTGCGGGGAGCAGGAACGGGCCGGACTGAGCTGACGACGCGCACCCCTGGCTTGGTGCGGGGAGCAGGAACGGGCCGGACCGGACTGGCGACGCGCACCACTGGCCTGGTGCGGGGAGCAGGAACGGGCCGGACTGGGCTGACGATGCGCACCACTGGCTTGGTGCGGGGAGCAGGAACGGGCCGTACCGGACTGGCGACGCGCACCACTGGCCTGGTGCGGGGAGCAGGAACAGGCCGGGCCGGGCTGGCGACGCGCACCACTGGCTTGGTGCGAGGGACAGGAACAGGTCGGACCGGACTGGCGACACGCACCACTTGATTGGTGCGAGGAGCGGGACTGGGTTCCTTCATTAACCCCCGCTCCTTCTGCTGCCTAACCAGCTCCTCTCGCCGTGCCTCTACACTTTCCTTCTGTTCCCTCTGAACCAATGACCTCTTTAATCTGGCGGCCTCCTCTGCTAAACGGCTGAAGCGCTCTATCGCGGCCTCCTGCTGCCTCGTCGTCCACGGCGTGAGCCCCCCCCCCTAAAAATGTTTTGGGCTTGTCTCTCCCCCGTGATCATGGCCTCCATCCCTCTTGCCAGACTCTCGCTCATCTCCTCCCAAGTCCATCCTCTCTCCTCGTCACGCTGCTTGATCGAGGCTTGGTGGGATCTTCTGTCACGATCGTTCATTAACGAGAAGGACCAAGGCGCAACGTGATATGTATTCATGTTTATTGACGACTAAACACACGACAAAACAACAAACGAAACGTGACGTCCAAGGTAGACAAATAATATACCTCACACGGAACAAGATCCCACACCCCACTAGTGCCAACAGGCTACCTAAGTATGGTCCCCAATCAGAGACAACAAGCTACAGCTGCCTCTGATTGGGAACCACCCTGGCCAACATAGATCTAAACGATCTAGAAACTAACAGACAAACCCAACACAGAAAATACACACCCTGACTCAACAAATACCAGTCCCTAGAGTCAGGGTGTGACAGTGGAGTGGTTGAAAAACGAGTTTTAATGACTCCAACCGAAGTGTATGTAAACTTCCGACTTCAACTGTATATGGGGGATACAACATTCCCAGCTCTGCAGATTTTGCTGCGAATAGACAGAGTCATTAGATCATTTATTTTGGTACTGTCCATATTTAGCTTGTTTTTTGTCACAGGTCCAGGAATGGCTGAAGAATTACAACACTTACCTGGAGCTAATGCTGCAGATGGCAATACTGAGTGATTTGAAAAGTCATAGTCAATCGATCAATAATATAATACTTTTAGCAAAAATGTTTATCTTTAATTTACAATCTGTTGAAACTATGAGAATAGAAAGGTTCCGAACTTTTGTGAAGCATCACAGCACAGTTGAAAAACATATGGCAAATAGAAATCCAATATGGATGGTGTTAAGAGATAGATGGGAGGAGTTGAATGGAGGGTGGGACTAATAACAACAAGATTACAAATGTAAAATACACTGTGTCTGTAAAATGTATATAGGTTCAGAACTTTTGTGAAACAGCACAGTTAAAAATATAGGCCTATGGCAAATAGAAATAGATGGGAGAGGTTGAGGGTAGAAGAAGGACAGGACTAAAAACAAACAAAATATAACTATTGTAAAATAGGTTGTGTCCGTATAATGTACATAGTGTGTATAAGCTGGAAGTAGAAGCCTAAGTATTGTTGTTCATTAGTTTTCTCCAATTAGGGAGGTGGTAGGGTTAGCGATAAAAAAAAATATATATATATATATATATATATATACTACCAGTCAAAAGTTTGGACACACCTACTCATTCAAGGGTTTTTCTTTATTTTTACTGTTTTATACATTGTTGAATAATAGTGAAGACATCAAAACTATGAAATAACACATATGGAATCATGTAGTAACCAAAAAAGTGTTAGCAAATCAAAATACCCTTTGCCTTGATGACAGCTTTGCACACTCTTGGCATTCTCTCAACCATCTTCACCTGGAATGATTTTCCAACAGTCTTGAAGGAGTTCCCGCATATGCTGAGCACTTGTTGGCTGCTTTTCCTTCACTCTGCGGTCCGACTGAAATATAAGGGGGATTGGAAATGATGCAGACAATTCCATTGATGGAAGCTACGGTCTATCTGCAATATTAAAGCTGATCTACCCCCTAATAAATATAAAAAATAAATAAAAATAAGAATTCTAGGACCCCTTTTGGTATCAAAATAAATAATAATAATTAATATAATATAGAACCGCATTGAATAACAAATTCGGAATGGCAAAAAAGATAGGCTAAATCATAAGGAATAAGGTTTTAAAGTGTCTGTCCTGTATCTAAGACAGTGTTTCCCAAAGTCGGTCCTGCCCCCCCCCCACCAAGCTTCAAACTAAAACTAGCTAGCTATCATATCGAACAGGTGTATGCGTGTCTTTCTTTGTGTACACTGTCCAAGGATCGCTCAACAGTATCCAGACCCAGCTAACATGGCTTGACATTTTATTTTTGTATTTTTTACATTTAACATTTTAGTCATTTAGCTGATGCTCTTATCCAGAGCAATTTACAGTAGCAATCAGAGTTAATTGCCTTGCTCAAGGGCACATCAACAGATTTCTTTCCACCTAGTCGGCTCAGGGATTCGAACCAGTGAAGTTTTGGTTACTGGCCCAATGCTCTTAACTGCTAGGCTACCTGCTGCCCAATACCAAGTTTCGACCATCACTGTCTTTCTGCCATCAGGGATGAAAGGAGAAGGGCCCATTATGGCATCTGACCACATCATCATGGACTTCATGTAGTTACACCAGCCAATAAAGTAAGTTAAAATAAGCCTTTTTATTGGTATGGGTATACTTCACCAACATCCTTTCCTGCTCACTGAAAGGCAGATGTAGGCCATACTCTTCAATTGTGAACATGACTGTTGATACAACAATTGGCCTAATTCTTTGAATGTATACATAACCCCTGTCGGGGGGCTGATTATCAATGAAACGGTCTGATATTACTTGATTACTGATTCCCCCCACTCTCTCTCTCTCTTTCCCTTTCCTCTCCTCTCTCCCGCTCTCTTTCTTTTTCTCACACAGACACCCAAAGGACCGTTCAGTCACTCAGCCCTCTCCAGTGTGGACATGATGCTCTTAAGGTCCTGCACTACCATCTCCTACAACACCCTGATGAAAAGCAATACACCTGGCCCCATGACTGTAACTCTGCTTATCTCTCTAACCCTGCTGAACCCTACTGTGCTGAGACAATATGACTAGAACAGCTTGACACTATTTAAATTAAATGCTCAGTAGTGATTATGGATCTTTCTCTCTCTCTAGCGTGACCATATTCACAGTTCACTCACTCAGATGGTATGTAGGCTGCTTGATGGTACCTGCAGGCCTGTTTGAGGGACAACTGGACATAATATATCAGAATGCTTGGACCTCAGCTGAGACCCTCCTGTCCTTACCCATCCTTCTGATGCTCTCAAGGTGTCTCTCCATCTCTCTCATGTTGTGTGGTATTACCTAGATGACCCCTAGACACTTTCAAATTGTTTGCCTGTGAATGGTTGTCCACATCAGGCTATTTACTTGTTACCTGTGTCTTTAAATACTGCGTCCCTCTCGCATAATTTGAATGATCCCTCAACTGTGCTATGCTCTCTCTCTTTCTCTCTGTGATACATTAGAGGAAATTGTTTTGCTTTTGGCACAAATGCCATTCTGCCAACTAAGACAAAATGAAGTACTTTATCCCCCTCAAGTGTGGTTTTTACTTAAAGTTAACAGATGTGGGCGTGGGACGAGACAGTGGATGGATGGGTTTAGATGGGTTTGGTTGAAGAAACTCCCTCTTTCCTACCTCCTTTCCTTCTCTTGATGAGTAATGCAAGATAATGGGTAACACTTTACAATAAGGTTCCATTTGTAAAGGGTTTATAAAGGGGTTATAATTACGTTATTAATGATTATTTAATCATTTGTAAATGCATTATAAACCATTAATAACTGGTCAGTGTTTGCCAAATAGTGAGCCAATATTTACCTCAAGTTATTAACCATTTATAAATGCACTTACAAATGCTTATAAGATTAACCCTTATGTATCGTCATGCAACCTTATTTTCAATAGTTGCACAGTTTTGGGTGTGACGCATTGGTGCTCTGTCCCAGGAACAGAAGAGGTTGGTTTTCATGATGTGTCTTTACCCACCTTTGAAACCCTGATGCCCTGGCCAAATTTACATCCAGGACATTAGTCAATCATCATTCCTAACACACTTCTCTGTGATAGTCCAAGTATGGTGAACGCTCTGGTGTGAAATGGTAACCATAATAGCTTTGGTTGGTGAAAGAGTGGAGGGGGTATCCTCTCACAACATTGAATGTTTTGGTCTTCCTACCCACTATTCATTGACTGAACATGTTTAACAAAGTGTTGAATCTTCTCATGTACAGTGCCTTCGGAAAGTATTCAGACCCCTTGACTTTTTCCACATTTTGTTACGTTACAGCCTTATTCTAAAATTGATTAAATCCTCAGCAATCTACACACAATACCCCATAATGACAATGAAGTTTTTGCAAATGTATTAAAAATAAAAAAGAGAAATACCTTATTTACATAAGTATTCAGACCCTTTGCTATGAGACACGAAATTGAGCTCAGGTACATCCTGTTTCCAATGATCATCCTTGAGATGTTTCTACAACTTGATTGGAGTCCACCTGTGGTAAATTCAATTGATTGGACATGATTTGGAAAGGCACACACCTGTCTATATAAGGTCCCACAGTTGAAAGTGCATGTCAGAACAAAAACCAAGCCATGAGGTGGAAGGAATTGTCCGTAGAGCTTCGAGACAGGATTGTGTCGCGGCACAGATCTGGTGTAGGGTACCAAAAAACATCTGTAGCATTGAAAGTCCCCAAGAACACAGTGGCCTCCATCATTATTAAATAGAAGAAGTTTGGAACCACCAAGACTCTTCCTAGAGCTGGCCGCCCGGCCAAACTGAGCAATCGGGGGAGAAGGGCCTTGGTCAGGGAGGTGACCAAGAACCCGATGGTCACTCTGAAAGAGTTCCTATGTGGAGATGAGATAACCTTCCAGAAGGACAACCATCTCTGCAGCACTCCACCAATCAGTCCTTTATGGTAGATTGGCCAGACGAAAGCCACTCCTCAGTAAAAGACACATGACAGCCTGCTTGGAGTTTGCGAAAAGGCACATAAAGACTCTCAGACCATGAGAAACATTATTCTCTGGTCTGATGAAACCAAGATTGAACTCTTTGGCCTGAATGCCAAGCGTCACTTCTGGAGGAAACTTGTCACCATCCCTACGGTGAAGCATGGTGGTGGCAGCATCATGCTGTAGGGATGTTTTTCAGCAGCAGAGACTGGGAGACTAGTCAGGATCGAGGTAAAGATGAACAGAACAAAGTACAGAGAGATCCTTGATGAAAACCTGCTCCAGAGTGCTCAGAACCTTAGACTGGGGCGAAGGTTACCCTTCCAACAGGACAACGACCCTAAGCACACAGCCAAGACAATGCAGGAGTGGCTTCGGGACAAGTCTCTGAATTTCCTTGAGTGGCCCAGCCAGAGCCCGGACTTGAACCCGATTGAACATCTCTGGAAAGACCTGAAAATAGCTATGCAGCAACGCTCCCCATCCAACCTGACAGAGCTTGAGAGGATCTGCAGAGAAGAATGGGAGAAACTCCCTAAATACAGGTGTGCCAAGCTTATAGTGTCATACCCAAGAAGACTCAAGGCTGTAATCACTGCCAAAGGTGCTTCAACAAAGTACTGAGTAAAGGGTCTGAATACTTATATAAATGTGATATTTCAGTTTTTAGTTTTTATAAATTTGCAAAAATCTATAAAATCCAGTTTTTGCTTTGTCATTATGGGGTATTGTGTGTAGATTAATTACATTGTTTTTTTCCCTCATCAATTTTAGAATAAGGCTGTACCCTAACAAAATGTGGAAAAAGTCAAGGGGTCTGAATACTTTCCGAAGGCACTGTATGTAGTGATGGGTACCCAATACTGCCTATAAGTATGTCTAAACGCTGAGTAAACTCTCAAATCATCTATAAATGATTTACCCACATGTATAACTGCGAAAAGTATACCTTATTTTAAAGTGACAGATCTATGAACATTTATAACTGCGTTATCAGCATTTATAACTGCTAAAAGTATACCTTATTTTAACCCTTTGACGCGTGCGATTACATATTTGTGATAATTGTTGAGTGGTCCCTGCAGCGTACCATCACAAATATGTGATTGGAACTGTAGCAACAGAACGTTTGATGCAACAAACGCGTATATTAAAAAAAGTATGTACTGATGGAAAATAAATGTTTTCACAACTTTATTCCTCAATTTCACCTTTTATTGTAAAAGATAAATGAGATCTTCATCATCCAAGCATCACACGGAACACATCCACAGCCAAACTCATTCCATAAACCAGTCTAAATAACCGGTTGCGCTGACAAAAAAACTAAACATAAGTTAGCAACCTAACAGCTAGACTTCTTTACAATGTACCACATCTCTGGTGAGTACAAGCGAGAAATGTTATATTGTTTAGAAAAGAGATGCGTGTCAGCTAAGCTAACAGCAGCTAAATTCATCATGATGGTACCCATGTTTGTTTATGTTTGACAAGCAAAAACTCCCTAATCCCAGAATGGCATTCACTATAAGACGCAAATAAACAAAGTCATAGTCAAAGATGGCTGCGCCCATTGCCTGAAAGATATGAACTTAGTTTGGCTACTTTTCAGCCTATTACAAATCTTTGATGTACTTGTTACAGTGTATACAAGAACCAGAGCACATGACTTTACAAGTCATTTACAGTTTTCGACATATCACAAAGCAAATAAAATGTTATCACCTCACAGATCATTACCCCAAATACAAGCCTACTGCCTAGCCTAACCGTAGTGCGAAAGCTAAACAGGGATGGTGGTGGGTTTTCAATTCCATGGGGGGTAGAAATGGGGGAAGGTATCGTGGGGGGATATGATGCAGGAAATATTACTATGATGAGGGATTTATCAATAAATGGTGGTGGGGGGGGCAAACAAAGGAGAAGTGTATAAGCTAAATAAAGCCTGAGCTGTCTGAGCTGGTCTGAGCTGGCAACCCTGTGGTACCATAGTTACAATCTGATGCCGCGTTCAAAACAACTGTGAAATTGGAACTCAGAAATCTCCGACTTCCAACTTCAGTGCATTCAAGACAACGCGAAACTCTGAAAAAAAAACCTATTGTTTTGAACGGTCAACCACCTTGGAATTCCAACTCGGGAACTCGGGCCTCTTTCTAGAGCTCCGACTTTCCGAACCTGAAAATCACTGGTCATGATTTGACCTCATATTTTTCAGAGTTGCCAGTTGTCTTGAAAGCACAATAAGTCAGTCAAGTGAACTATCCCTTCACCTCGTTTTGTTATAACATCTTTGGTCTGACAGACGCTTACGTGACAATCAGAATGCATTGTATGATGTCAACAAACATGGCGCCACACATACAGTTGAAGTCGGAAGTTTACATACACCTTAGCCAAATACATTTAAACTCAGTTTTTCACAATTCCTGGCATTTAATCCTAGTAAAAATTCCCTGTCTTAGGTCAGTTAGGATCACCACTTTATTTTAAGAATGTGAAATGTCAGAATAAAAGTAGAGAGAATTATTTATTTCAGCTTTTATTTCTTTCATCACATTCCCAGTGGGTCAGAAGTGTACATACACTCAATTAGTATTTGGTAGCATTGCCTTTAAATTGTTTAACTTGGGTCAAACGTTTAGGTTAGCCTTCCAAAAGCTTCCCACAATAAGTTGGGTACATTTTGGCCCATTCCTCCTGACAGAGCTGTTGTAACTGAGTCAGGTTTGTAGGCCTCCTTGCTCGCACACGCTTTTTCAGTTCTGCCCACAAATGTTCTATAGGATTGAGGTCAGGGCTTTGTGATGGCCACTCCAATACCTTGACTTTGTTGTCCTTAAGCCATTTTGTCACAACTTTGGAAGTATGCTTGGGGTCATTGTCCATTTGGAAGACCCATTTGCGACCAAGCTTTAACTTCCTGACTAATGTCTTGAGATGTTGCTTCAATATATCCATATAATTTTCCTTCCTCATAATGCCATCTATTTTGTGAAGTGCACCAGTCCCTCCTGCAGCAAAGCACCCCCACAGCATGATGCTACCACCCCCGTGCTTCACGGTTGGGATGGTGTTCTTCGGCTTGCAAGCACCCCTTTTTCCTCCAAACATAACAATGGTCATTATTTACATTTAAATTTTAGTCATTTAGCAGACGCTTGTTTCATCAGACCAGAGGACATTTCTCCATGTGCAGTTGCAAACCGTAGTCTGGCTTTTTTATGGCGGTTTTGGAGTAGTGGCTTCTTCCTTGCTGAGCGGCCTTTCAGGTTATGTCAATATAGGACTCGTTTTACTGTGGATATAGATACTTTTGTACCTGTTTCCTCCAGCATCTTCACAAGGTGCTTTGCTGTTGTTCTGGGATTGATTTGCACTTTTCGCATCAAAGTACGTTCATCTCTAGGAGACAGAACGCGTCTTCTTCCTGAGCGGTAAGACGGCTGCGTGGTCCCATGGTATTTATACTGGTGTACTATTGTTTGTACAGATGAACGTGGTACCTTCAGGCATTTGGAAATTGCTCCCAAGGATGAATTGTGGAGGTCTACAAATTTTTTTCTGAGGTGTTTTGATTTTACCAAGATGTCAAGCAAAGAGGCACTGGGTTTGAAGGTAGGCCTTGAAATACATCCACAGGTACACCTCCAATTGACTCAAATGATGTCAATGAGCCTATCAGAAGCTTCTAAAGCCATGACATCATTTTCTGGAAATTTCCAAGCTGTTTAAAGGCACAGTCAACTTAGTGTATGTAAACTTCTGACCCACTGGAATTGTGATACAGTGAATTATAAGTGAAATAATCTGTCTGTAAACAATTGTTGGAAGAATTACTTGTGTCATGCACAAAGTAGATGTTCTAACCGACTTGCCAAAACTATAGTTTGTTAACAATACAATTGTGGAGTGGTTGAAAAACAAGTTTTAATGACTCCAACCTAAGTATATGTAAACTTCCAACTTCAACTGTAACTCTACAATCATCATTATCATCATTTATACCATTTAGGCTTAGCTAGTTATGTTATCCACTGCTAGCTAATAATGATAATAGCTAGTGTTTAACATTACTTGCTAACACTAATAGCTAGCTACCATAAATTAAAGGGGTTAGCTAGTTATCAAAATGTTTTGCTAATACACTAGCTACCTAGATAGTAAATGAGTCTTAAAATTGGAACCACTAGTGTGCTGACAAAGGATGCTAGCTAGATAACTTACCAGCTACCTAGCTAGAGACAGTACCTGAGTTCAAAGGTTGGATAACTAGCTACCTAGCATGCTAATCCAAAAAAGCTAGCTAAACAAATTGCATGGAAATTCTGTAATGTCAATGTTATCTAGCTAGCTGGCAGGTAACGTTTGCTAGCTAGCTAGTGAAGCTAAATAGCCAGCAAACGTGATCTACTTAGCTAACTAACTATATCATACCAAAGATTATCTTGTGCTAAATCATCTAGCAGAATTTCTATATTAAAAAATTAGTTTTAGGTTTTACCTAATGCTATCTAGGTAGCTAGCTAACGTTTCCTAGCTAGCTAGGTAGGACAGATGTGGTAGCATACGTTAATTAGCTAGCTAGCTGAGCAGCTTGCTAAATCATCCAGCAGAATGTCTGTATCCAAAAGTGAAACAAATTGCAGAGAATTTACCCTCTCTCTTCTCTTAACATTTTTATCTTGTGAACAATTTACCCTCTCTTCTATTTGGCCTTTGCACACTTCTCTTAGCCACGTCAATCCTGATTCTTCATGACGCACTGTCACATGATGTCAGTGTCAACACAAAATTCTGAGCACTTTCCAGGTCGTCTTTATTTCAAGCGCGATTCACAGATGGGCAGATCTCACAAAGTCGGGGGAATTTCTCCCGGAGCACAATGCGTCACACCCAAAAGTGAGAAAATAAATATTGTTTAACTGTGCAACCATTGAAAATAAGGTTGCATGATGATACATAAGGGTTCAATATTATATGCATTTATAAATGGTTAATAGCTGGAGGTAAATAGTCGCTCACTATTTGTAAAGCACTGACTGGCTATCACACTATTTTGACTCATTTGTTATAACCCATTTAATAATGGTTTCTAATGTGTACCTGAGAATGGTGGGAATCCAGCGAACTTCTGGAAAATAGTCTAATCTCTGAAACAAGTGCCTTGCAAAAAATGGACAGTACCAGTTTGGACACACCTACTCATTTTTCTTAATTTTTACAATTTTCTAAGTTGTAGAATAATAGTGAAGACATCAAAACTATGAAATAACACATATGGAATCATGTAGTAAACAAGAAAGTGTTAAACAAATCAAAATATATATTTTATATTTGATGAAACTGTCTCTCATGAGGACTGCCACATGAAAGGAAGACCCAGAGTTACCTCTGCTGTATAGGATAAATTCATTAGAATAACTGCACCTCAGATTGCAGCCTAAATAAATGCTTCACAGAGTTCAAGTAACAGACACAT
Source organism: Coregonus clupeaformis (assembly GCF_020615455.1). Taxonomy (NCBI): domain Eukaryota; kingdom Metazoa; phylum Chordata; class Actinopteri; order Salmoniformes; family Salmonidae; genus Coregonus; species Coregonus clupeaformis. Next base: position 34,498,160 of record NC_059217.1, on the reverse strand, counting down.
CTCAACATCAACTGTTCAGAGGAGACTGCGTGAATCAGGCCTTCATGGTCGAATTGCTGCAAAGAAACCACTACTAAAGGACACCAATAAGATGAAGAGACTTGCTTGGGCCAAGAAACACGAGCAATAGACATTAGACCGGTAGACATGCAGAGTAGGTGAACGGATGATCTCCGCATGTGTATTTCCCACTGTGAAGCATGGAGGAGGAGGTGTGATGGTGTGGGGGTGCTTTGCTGGTGACACTGTCAGTGATTTATTTTGAATTCAAGATACACTTAACCAGCATGGCTACCACAGCATTCTGCAGCGATATGCCATCCCATCTGGTTTGCGCTTAGTGGGACTATCATTTGTTTTTCAACAGGACAAGGACACAACACACCTCCAGGCTGTGTAAGGGCTATTTTACCAAGGAGAGTGATGGAGTGCTGCATCAGATGACCTGGCATCCACAATCCCCCGACCTCAACCCAATTGAGATGGTTTGGGATGAGTCGGACGGCAGAGTGAAGGAAAAGCAGCCAACAAGTGCTCAGCATATGTGGGAACTCCTTCAAGACTGTTGGAAAAGCATTCCAGTTGAAGCTGGTTGAGAGAATGCCAAGCGTGTGCAAAGCTGTCATCAAGGCAAAGTGTGGATATTTGAAGAATCTCAAATCTCAAATATATTTTGATTTGTTTAACACTTTTTTGGTTACTACATGATTCCATATGTATTATTTCATAGTTTTGATGTCTTCACTATTAGTCTACAATGTAAAGAATAGTAAAAATAAAGAAAAACCCTTGAATGAGTAGGTGTGTCCAAACTTTTGACTGGTATAAGAAAGTGTCTGATCATGGAAAATTCCATAGAATTTTTGAGAAGTACCATCAGTCACTAAAACAGGTGTTCCTTATTTTGTAAGGATCAAAATAGAAATACCTTTTACTGTGAACGAGTTATACCTTCCAGAGCTTGAGTTGTAAAACAATAACTTGAAAAGATACTTACATGCCATGATTTTGACTTTCATTATAAACTTGTTTACGATCTGAGATACATGAAGATAGGTTTAATTTACACATGCATGTGCCAGAATGTAGCACTTTGGCAGTTTACAATAAAGAAAACATAATAAACAGATGCGCTGCAATTCAGTTATGTAAATAACTGACAAGAGAATTTATGAAGAATGACAACCTTTCATTGCAGTCTGGTTTCTTTATTTACTTTCAACAACATAATTCAAGAGTGTTAACTTATTAGAAAAATGTAAATAAGTTATAATCTCCAGTATCGTCACAAAGTCTATTTTGCAAAATGATTAAATAGACTTTGTGATGATACTGAAGATTATACCATGGGCCATTGTGTCTCAGATGCCTAACACAGCAATCAATACTAAGTATACAGTACTTAGTATTGCTTACTGTGTTTGACCTCAGATGCTGAGGGCCTATTGTCTGCCCTGTAGATAATCATGGCATTCTGCAATGAATAGACGGCAGACAGGTCCTGCATCTTCTGGTGACCTATTGAAAACAGTACAACAATGACATAGAAAATTCTGATGCATTATGTATGCCTTTTGTTTTGATGACAAAACAAAGTAGCATACACACCTGTAGAAGTTGGTTGCTTTCAGGGTCCAACTCCAGCTCCAACTGACAGGTTGAATACCATGTGCCTTTGTTATTTTTTTTTGAAGGGGTAAGGGGGTGGGCTCGAGACCATCCTATCAGGCTGTGTATGTAAATATGTAATTTCATATTCAATTTGGTTTCCTAACACCCACACGATCAGGCTGAGCATTTTAGTGGCTCAGGGAAATAGGCTCAGGGAAATAAATTGTTAAAAATATATTTTGGAGTTATATTTAAAAAATCAACACAGTGATTTATTAAACATAAAGATTACAATTAAATTAAAAAGACTGCAAGGGGGCTTTTAAATTGCTTTGATCGTAAGAGCCATTGTGCTGCCTTATTTATAGACCTTTCCAAGGCCTTCGACAATGTTGACCACCGCATTCTCATTCAAAGGTTGACTGAAATACGCCTGCATCAGGCTTCTTGCAAGTGGTTTGATAATTATCTGTCAGATAGGACACAATGCGTGATTTCTGATAGTGTCAAGTCTAGTTTCCTTGATATTAAAAAAGGTGTACCGCCGGGGTCTGTATTGGGACCTGTCCCTTTACTACTTACTGTATATAAACACTATTGGTCTATCTTTTAAAACTTGTAATATTCATCTGTATGCAGATAACACTGTTATGTATGCCATTGCCCCAACTGTTGACCAGGTATGTTAGAGCTGCAATCTGACTTTGTTGCCTGGTTTAAAACTGGTAATGCGGGCAATACTAAATATACAGTAAGTTGTTCTCAAATTCTCTCAAAACGTTTTCAGATGGACTACATATTCATTCATTGGATGGTTCTCCCATCGATCGGGTTCCTGCCTATAAATATCTGGGCATTTGGATTGACAAAGATTGAATGTTTAAAAAACATACGGATGAGCTAGTTAAAAAGCTACGATTTAAAGTGGGCTTCTTTTTTAGAAATAGATCTTGCCTCTCCTTAAATAGCAGGAAGCAGATTGTACAGGCAACTTTCCTGCCAGTTCTTGAATATGGTGACACCATTTCCCAGATTGCAGCAGCCTCGTACTACTCTTAAACCTTTGGATGCCGTCTACCATAGCGCCCTTCACTTTATCACAGGTGAAAGTTTTAATACTCACCACTGCATCCTGTATCAAAAGGTTGGCTGGTCCTCATTAAAGTCCTGTAGATCACTTAATTATTCCCTTTTTGTTTACAAAGCTCTACTACACAACTTTCCAACTTACCTAATAACTTCGCTGTTAAAATATAAAAACATGAGATACAAAACCCGTTCACAAAGTTGGTTAACTCTTGAGGTTCCTCGGGACTCCACCGAACTAGGTAAATCTGCTTTTAGTTTGAAAGCACCTCATTGCTGGAACCAACTACAAAATACAGTACAATTGGATGTTTGTTTGACTACCGGTAGGTCCCCATCTACAACTGGATGTTTTTTGGACTACCGGTAGGTCCCCATCTTACTGAGAATGTATTTGTTTTTCTTGAATATTTGTGTTGTGCAGTATTTAACTTGTTTTATATTGTATTTGATTTTTGATTTTGTCTTATGAAATTGTATATCCAGGGCTCCCTTGTGAAAAAGACCCTTATCTCAATGGTGACTCCCTGCTTCAATAAAAAAAAGTTCCTTGTCCTCGAGGAAACACACAAAGTCTCGGAAGCGACCCGGAGGTCTCCTTTATGTGGCCGTGACGATACTGGGCAGGGGATACTGGGGAAAAGGAAGAAGGAACAGGGGATACAGTCCTTGGCTCCGGGGAACCATTCAGTGACACAGGAGGGACAGTCCGTGGGTCTGGGGAACCATGCAGTGGTACAGGAGAGACTGGGTGAGTGGGCGGTCTGGAGAACTGTCTGCGAGGCCTGAGTGTGGGTGTGTGGGGAATATCATTGCCAGGGGAGGGGTTGTGGGGGTCTCTGGGGTTTGTGGAGGAAAAGCGGCCCCTCTGTATGGGGCTAACCTGTCCCGGTGCAGTGCCACCTTTCTCCCCCTGGGAGACGGCTGGACTGGGTACACCTCCTCCCTCATCCTCTCCAAGACCCTGCAGAGACCCACACAGTGACTGTCCATCTTGGGACAGCGCCCTTTCTTTCTCAGGGGGCTGTAGACCCAGACCAGCTGCCTAGCCTCAAAGTCCCTCCCCCGGGTTGAAGTTACTATCATTAATCCTGGGTCATGTCTCAAATATGGCTGAATTGTAGTGTACCGGCACAGATAGAACAAGGAGCAATGATCACTGGTGATCACAGATAGATAAAACATGCTACCTGTAGTCAAACAAAATATATCTGGGTTTAACACAAGACAGTGTTGTAGTACTCAAGACCTGTCTTGAGACCACATTGAGTGTCTCGATCTTGTCTCGATGACGGATACAATTTTCCTTCGTCTTGACTCGGTCTCGGACAATGAGGACACGTCATTTCTTCCGAAAACCAGCTGAGACCAGTCGAGTAAAAACCTCAAATCATGGGCTTCCTACTTCACTCGTAACATTAATGTCCTTTACATTAATGTCAATTCAGTCAGCACATAAAACCGATTTGCCAGGCCAAATATCCACACTCCTGCCATGACATATTATCGCCTATCAAATCATGGGCTTCCTACTTCACTCGTAACAATAATGTCCTTTACGTTCATTGAAAAATATCCTAAAACTTTGTCACGCTTTTCAGAACTTCCTTAATTCGCAGGTAGGGAGAGTGGGGGAAATGATTGGAAGTTGCATGCTCACTATTAGTAAGGTGAGACCGGGGGAAGTTGTAACATATTTTGTATAATTTGTAGTGGCTCTCTATCTGCCCTTAGCATGCATTCTTACACCATTCTGAATGTCTAAAGCAGTCTTTCTGAAAGTATGGGTCGTAACCCAAACTGGGTTGCTGATGTTTTTTGTTGGTCTCAACTTACTGTTGAGAGTTAGAATATATAATATATGCCATTTAGCAGATGCTTTTATCCAAAGCGACTCACAGTCATGCATGCATTCATTTTATGTATGGGTGGTCCCGGAAATCGAACTCATTACCCTGGTGTTACAACCGCCATGCTCTACCAACTAGCTACAAAGGACCACCAATTTCATGTACAATAGTAGAATACACAAGGTGCAATTTCGAAATTTGGTTGTGCACCAGCAGTTTCTCTCTTATGTCAGTCACTGAGTCATTCAATTAGCTATGTCAGCTAACAATTTTTTGATTGGTAAGTTAGTTTAGCCAACTATCTAAACTTGTACTAATCATGGTTGAATACCAACCTGGCAAGCAGGGCACGTGCCCAGGGGCCCTGACCTCCAGGTGCCCCCCCATTGATTTTGTTAGTCACTCTAACTTGGATATCATATTAACATGGCATAAGTCATGGCCAAATGTGTAAAATTGCAGGAATTAGCATTAAAACTGCAAAGATCTCTCCATCCCATACCAAAATGGGTAGAATTGCAGGAAATTAGCTTTAAAACTGCAATATTCTTATCTCTTCCCCATGGCAAAATTTGTAGATTTGCATGAAATGTATTATATTTCAAAAATGTCTCTCCACCCCATGGAGAAAATGTGTAAAATTGCAGAAAACTTGCTTTAAAACTGCAGCATTTTCTCTCCCCATGTCAACGTGTTGAATTGCAGGAAATCAATTTCTCTCCGGCATGAAGAGGGGGCTACTAAAATGTTTCCTCCAACCAAATCTTGCTTAGGACCCCCAGAAGGGGGCATGTTTTCATGAGCTTGGGTGCCAGGAAAACACTGAAAAAAAAAGTCTACGAACCCCTAGTCTAAAGAATCAATACAGTGCCTTTCAGAAAGTATTCACACCCCTTGACTTTTTCCTACAAGGTGGGATGAAAATTGATTTAATTGTAATTTTTGTCAACGATCTACACAAAATACTCTGTAATGTCAAAGTGGAAGACAATTATAATATTTGTAAAAAATTATGGAAAATAAAAAACGAATACATTTAAACTACGTTTTTCACAACTCCTGACATGTAACTGAGTCAGGTTTGTAGGCCTCCTTGCTCGCACACGCCTTTTCAGTTCTGCCCACACATTTTCTATAGGATTGAGGTCAGGGCTTTGTGATGGCCACTCAAATACCTTGACTTTGTTGTCCTTAAGCCATTTTGCCACAACTTTGGAAGTATGCTTGGGGTCATTGTCCATTTGGAAGACAAATTTGCGACCAAGCTTTAACTTCCTGACTGATGTCTTGAGATGTTGCTTCAATATATCCACATCATTTTCCTTCCTCATGATGCCATCTATTTTGTGAAATGCACCAGTCCCTCCTGCAGCAAAGCACCCCCACAGCATGATGCTGCCACCCCCGTGCTTCACGGTTGGGATGGTGTTCTTCGGCTTGCAAGCAACCCCCTTTTTCCTCCAAACATGACGATGGTCATTATGGCCAAACAGTTCTATTTTTGTTTCATCAGACCAGAGGACATTTCTCCAAAAAGTACGATCTTTGTCCCCATGTGCAGTTGCAAACCGTAGTCTGGCTTTTTTATGGCGGTTTTGGAGCAGTGGCTTCTTCCTTGCTGAGCGGCCTTTCAGGTTATGTCGATATAGGGCTTGTTTTACTGTGGATATAGATACTTTTGTACCGGTTTCCTCCAGCATCTTCACAAGGTCCTTTGCTGTTGTTCTGGGATTGATTTGCACTTTTCGCACCAAAGTACGTTCATCTCTAGGAGACAGAATGCGTCTCCTTCCTGAGCGGTATGACGGCTGCGTGGTCCCATGGTGTTTATACTTGCGTACTATTGTTTGTATAGATGAACGTGGTACCTTCAGGCATTTGGAAATTGCTCCCAAGGATGAACCAGACTTGTGGAGGTCTACAATTATTTTTCTGAGGTCTTGGCTGATTTCTTTTGATTTTCCCATGATGTCAAGCAAAGAGCCACTGAGTTTGAAGGTAGGCCTTGAAATACATTCACAGGTACACCTCCAATTGACTCAAATGATGTCAATTAGCCTATCAGAAGCTTCTAAAGCTATGACATAATTTTCTGGAATTTTCCAAGCTGTTTAAAGGCACAGTCAACTTAGTGTATGTAAACTTCTAACCCACTGGAATTGTGATACAGTGTCATGCACAAAGTAGATGTCCTAACCGACTTGCCAAAACTATAGTTTAACAAGAAATTTGTGGAGTTGGATTTTGGAGCAGTGGCTTCTTCCTTGCTGAGCGGCCTTTCAGGTTATGTCGATATAGGACTCGTTTTACTGTGGATATAGATACTTTTGTACCTGTTTCCTCCAGCATCTTCACAAGGTCCTTTGCTGTTTTTCTGGGATTGATTTGCACTTTTTGCCAAAACTAGTTTGTTAACAAGAAATTTGTGGAGTGGTTGAAGAACGAGTTTTAATGACTCCAACCTAAGTGTATGTAAACTTCCGACTTCAACTGTAAGTATTCAACCCATGAGTCAATACATTTTAGAATCACCTTTGGCAGCGATTATAGCTGTGAGTCTTTCTGGGTAAGTCTCTAAGAGCTTTGCACATCTGGATTGTACAATATTTGCTAATTATTTATTTTTAAAAATCTTCAAGCTCTGTCAAGTTGGTTGTTGATCATTGCTAGACAGCCATTTTCAAGTCTTGCCATTTTCAAGCCGATTTAAGTCAAAACTGTAACTAGGCCACTCAGGTACATTCAATGTCGTCTTGGTAAGCAAATCCAGTGTAAATTTTGCCTTGTGTTTTAGGTTATTGTCCTGCTGAATGGTAAATGTGTCTCCCATTGTCTGTTAGAAAGCAGACTGAACCAGGTTTTCCTCAAGGATTTTGCCTGTGCTTAGCTCTATTCTGTTTCTTTTTATCAACAAAAAAAAAACTCCCTAGTCCTTGCCGATGACAAGCATACCCATAACATGATGCAGCCACCACCATGCTTGAAAATATGAAGAGTGGTACTCAGTGATGTGTTGGATTTGCCCCAGACATAACATTTTGTATTCAGGACATAAAGTAGATTTCTTTGCCACATTTTTAGCAGTTTTACTTTAGTGCCTTACTGCAAACAGGATGCATGTTTTGGAATAGTTTTATTCTGTACAGACTACATTATTTTCACTGAGGTTAGTATTGTGGAGTAATTACAATGTTGTTGATCCTTCCTCAGTTGTCTCCTATCAAAGCCATTAAACGCTGTAACTGTTTTAAAAAGTCACCGTTGGCCTCATTGTGAAATCCCTGAGCGGTTTCCTTCCTCTCAGGCAACTGAGTTAGGAAGGATGCCTGCATATTTGTAGTGACTGGGTGTATTGATACACCACCCAAAGTGTAATTAATAACTACACCATGTTCAAAGGGATATTAAATGTATTCTTCTTCTTTTTTTACCCATCTACCAATAGGTGCCCTTCTTTGCGAGGCATTGGAAAACCTCCCTGGTCTTTGTGATTGAATGTGTTTGAAATGTACTGCTCAACTGGGGACCTTACAGATAATTATATGTGTGGGGTACAGAGATGAGGTAGTCATAAACAAATCATGTTAACCACTATTATTGCACACAGCTCTGACACACACACTTACCCCACCAGACATGCCACCAGGGGTGTTTTCACAGTCCTCAAAACCAGAACAAATTAAAGACAGCGTAGAGTATTATATAGAGCCATTATTGCATGGAACTCCCTTCCATTTCATATTGCTCAAATGAACAGCAAACCTGGTTTCAAAAAACAGATAAAGTGACACCTCACGGCACAACGCCTCTCCCCTATTTGACCTAGAAAGTTTGTGTGTATGTATTGATATGTACACTACCGGTCAAAAGTTTTAGAACACCTACTCATTCAAGAGTTTTTCTTAATTTTTACTATTTTCTACATTATAGAATAATAGTGAAGATATCAAAACTACGAAATAACACACATGGAATCATGTAGTAACCAAAAAAGTGTTAAACAAATCAAAATATATTTTCTATTTGAGATTCTTCAAATAGCCACCCTTTGCCTTCATGACAGCTTTGCACAGTCTTGGCATTCTCTCAACCAGCTTCACCTGGAATTATTTTCCAACAGTCTTGAAGGAGTTCCCACATATGCTGAGCACTTGTTGGCTGCTTTTCCTTCACTCTGCAGTCCGACTCATCCCAAACCATCTCAATTTGGTTGAGGTCGAGGGATTGTGGCCAGGTCATCTGATGCAGCACTCCATCACTCTCCTTCTTGGTAAAAAAAGCCCTTACACAGCCTGGAGGTGTGTTGGGTCATTGTCCTGTTGAACAACAAATGATAGTCCCACTAAGCCCAAACCAGATGGGATGGTGTATCGCTGCAGAATGCTGTGGTAGCCATGCTGGTTAAGTGTGCCTTGAATTCTAAATAAATCACAGACAATGTCACCAGCAAAGCACCCCCACACAATAACACCTCCTCCTCCATGCTTTACGGTGGGAAATACACATGCAGAGATCATCCATTCACCCACACCGCGTCTCACAAAGACACGGCGGTTGGAACCAAAAGTCTTCCATTTTGACTCCAGACCAAAGGACAAATTTCCACTGGTCTAATGTCCATTGCTCATGTTTCTTGGCCCAAGCAAGTCTCTTCTTCTTATTGGTGTCCTTTAGTAGTGGTTTCTTTACAGCAATTCGACCATGAAGGCCTGATTCACACAGTCTCCTCTGAACAGTTGATGTTGAGATGTGTCTGTTACTTGAACTCTGTGAAGCATTTATTTGGGCTGCAATTTCTGAGGCTGGTAACTCTAATGAACTTACCCTCTGCAGCAGAGGTAACTCTGGGTCTTCCATTCCTGTGGCGGTTCTCATGATAGCCAGTTTCATCATAGCGCTTGATGGTTTTTGCGACTGCACTTGAAGAAACTTTAAAAGTTCTTGAAATGTTCCTGCAAAGCTGTCATCAAGGCAAAGGGTGGCTATTTGAAGAATCTCAAATATAAAATATATTTTGATTTGTTTAACACTTTTTTGGTTACTACATTATTCCTTATGTGTCCTTTCATAGTTTTGATGTCTTCACTTTTATTCTACAATGTAGGAAATAGTAAAAATAAAGAAAAACCCTTGAATGAGTTGGTGTTCTAAAACTTTTGACCGGTAGTGTACATGCTTGGCGGAGGCCAATGCTAGTAATAGCGCGGTCTTAAATGAAAGCATCTTCAGCTCCACCTGATCCAGGGGCTCAAAAGGCTGTTGGCATAGAGCATCCAAAACAATTGATAAATCCCATAACGGGGCAAGCTGTTTGGACACCGGACGCAGGCGACGTACACCCTTCATAAAACGGGTGACAAGGGGGTGTTGCCCCACTGTCATGCTCCCAAAACCCACATGACAAGCTGAAATAACTGCTAGATATACCTTAATAGTAGAAAAAGCCTTTATTTTTTCTAATAATTCCTGTAGAAACGACAGGATTACCGGGACAGAGCACTGGAATGGCACTGCCTGTGATTCAGTGCAACATTCCTCAAACACTCGCCATTTACAATTATAAAGGGACCTGATGGATGAGGCTCTAGCGCTCTGAATAGTCTAAATGACATTTTGAGGAAGCCCGGCAGTGTTCAAGTTGAACCATTCATGGGCCAGGCCCAGAGTGCCAACCGTTCCGGGTGAGGATGAAAAATCTCCCCTCGCGCCTGGTACGGTCGATCCCGACGCAAGGGAAGGGGCCATGGATGGCCGCATAGCAGTTGAGTGATCTCCGCTAGCCAGTGTTTCCCTGGCCAATGTGGCGCTATTAGGATGAGAGATACATCCTTCTCCAGCACCCTGGCTAGAGTGGGGGAAATCAGGGCCAGTGCATACAGGAGGATGCGTGGCCACTCGTGTGCCAACGCGTCCACTCCCATCGGTGCCTCCCAATCCCTCAGGGAAAAGAACAGTGGACACTGAGTCCAGTTCCAAGTTATATAATAAGTCAAGGAGTATGAATCGTTTCTGAAGGCATTGTATCTCCACCTTCAAGAAAAGTCACTGAATATGTCAAGATAAGATCATATTTTAATTCTGCGTCATTACCGCAACGGCTATAACACATCTAGATTGTCCCCTATTTGAAAGAATACATCTCATTATGTTGTGGTTGGAATTTATTAAATGATAGCTGATCATATTAACAAAGTAAACCTTATGGCCTGGCAGTTAGATCCCAAAATGTAGCAAATTGTCATTACCAACACTATCATTACCACTACAAAATGTGTCAGTAATAACGATTTCCAGGTTATGACTTTCCAGGTTATACATTTTGTATAAAATGGGTATACCCCTGCTCAATAGTGCTTATCAAATGTAGTGCTTATCAGCATATTAATGTCTTCATAGCAATCAATGATATTGTAGATATCCATTTCCACCCACTTATATTTAACAACTAATACAATTTACCATGACCCTGTCATTACATCACACAGTCATTACCACCACAATGTACACATATTTCTTGATGTGTATATTTGCACATTCAATATCACACTTTTGTCTACTTCAAGTGTAATTACTTGTTTCCAATTTACACTGTAATGGAAAACAGTAATTTATATGGTAATTTTAGGTAATATTATAAGTAAAGAAACTCGTTTTACTGCAGCATTCTGTAAATCAGAGGTGGGACCAAGTCACTATAAATCAAGTCACAAGCAAGTCATAAGTCACAAGATCCAAGTCTAAAGTCGAGTCCCAAGTAGAACAGGTCGAGTCTCGAGTCAAGTCCAAGTTGTGCATTCTAAGAGCAAGTCAAGTCGAGTCACAAGCTTTTTCAAGTCAAGTCTTAAGTCAAGAAAAATAAATCTATACATGCATTGACTTGTTCAACTACAGATCTTTGTCTATTTATTGAGGCTACCAGCCCTTTTCATTATTTTGTCTACAACATATTTTGATTAGGCCTATGAAATAATTAATTTTATCAACAAATTCCAAATACAAGCTTCATAAGTAAATTATAAATTTCAAGCAATTTCATACTGAAAGACCAGTAGGTCTATGCTAATAATTGTTGCGTGATGCCCCATTGTTGGTGAGCTTTCATATTCTTGATCACCAAACACTTTTTGGAACTGCATATTTATTTATGGCAATCCTCTCTACCTACAATTTGAGATTTGCGCTACACCCAATCTTATATAGCTGTAGAGCAAATCAGCAATCTGTTCGCTAGCTCAGTGGATATTAAACGTTTTGACCCGCGACACCCCAATCGCTGCGCAAATGTAGCCTGTCATTACAGCCATAAATGATGATGGTGCTGGGCATTCCGAGTCTTTTCGGTGAGCCGGTTCATTTGGCTCTGTTCATGTAAAAGAGACGGCTCATTTGGCTCCCAAACGGCTCTTCGTTCAAAATGCTTAAAAATCGACCTAGTACCAAGAGAAAATAGCAAATCTCCAATTTACAGCCCAAAAGGTAGTCCACCATTATGTCAGATCATGAAATGCACGTTCAAATACAATTTTACCTGGCCAAATTATTAGATGGCCTGCAAAAAATGTCGTTTTTTTTACACACTGAAAATAATCTGCGTGAACCAGAGTGGCACACTCTCCCCACTATTTATTGTTTCTACAGTGAGGATTCAATATCTTTAGATATTTATTTTGTAACTTATCTGCAGAAAAACCCTTTTTGAGCTCAAAAAGCAGTAGTAGCAGTATGCAAATCAGCCAAATTAACGACTCTTTCACCAATGCAATTCGGTTCCCAATGTTCACCAAAAAGAACCGTTCAAAAGGAGCCGTTCGTTCGCGAACGACATATCACTAAACGGTGATACATTTTGAAAACGCAAGACATAAATAAACTGCGTTTTACACCTGCATTTTGAGATGAAAGTAATTCATGCTAGCAGCCAATATCAACTAGGGATATCATGTCACTTCTCTGGAGTCCAGAGCAAGCAGGGATGTAACTCAGTTGGTAGAGCATGGCATTTGCAATGCCAAGGTTGTGGGTTCGATTCCCACGGGGGGGCAGTATGAAAAAATAAAAAAATAATGTATGCACTCACTAACTGTAAGTCGCTCTGGATAAGTGACTAAAATGATAATGCGCATACCTACCTGTAGGTGAAGGAGACTGATGTCTGTAGCCCGTTTCTTCCTCACAAATATCGTAATAAATCTTCATCCCACGATTTTGGAGGCAGTGCGATGTTACAGCTATCTTCAGACAGCCAGTAGCCACCGAAACTAGGACTACTTGAAATTGCTAGCCAGGTAGCCAACCTTTATTGTTCTGGCAAAGATGCGTCCGTGGTAGATCGCTATTAGGATAATATAAACGTAGGCCTATTCTGTTTTAACCAGGAAAAACCGGAGAAAATTAAACAAGTGCTTCCTTGAGACTAATCTGGATATGCGCGCCCGCTTTGCGCGCTACTGTTTATGACTGGTCATTGGTCAACAATCAAGATGGACAATTTTGGGGTTCTTACGCACAGATTAGATTAATTAATTTTTTTATCATTTGGGTGCAATACCGTAGTCCTATGTTTGAAACAAAATCGAATAGGCAAAGATATAAATATAAAATACAAATGGTATGTATATGTAGTCAATTAAAATATGTATTACAAATATGTATTTTTACCTTTCCGTTTCATACTTGCGACCCCTCAGAACCTTCTCCACTTTGAGATCGACTGCGCTAGCTCACCCGACCTGTGTTGATTGACCGTTTGCTGGTCCAATCAGAGGGCCGAGTGTGCGTTTTACTAGCCAATCTGTTGCATGTGCGACGCTGCCTGCAGCTACAGTCACTGGCTGCGTGGAGAGTAGGCTAATCCACTAAGAATCTGTGCTACAAAGTGAGTGACAAAACGTTAGAAAACCTGGCCAGATAACTTCAAGTCATCAGTCTCAAGTCAAAGTCGAGTCCAGAGTCTTGAGGCTCCAAGTGCAAGTCAAGCCTCAAGTTATTTTATTTTCTATCCAGTCCAATCAAGTCATCAAATTTGTGACTGGAGTCCAAGCCATGTGACTTGAGTCCACACCTCTGCCGTAAATGATGGTGCATTGTGGGAAAATTGCTGTATTTCGAATGGTATTGTAATTCCACTCCACAGAATACAGTATCATATAGTCTCTTTGGAGTGCCAAAACCCATTTGACCTTTGGCACATGTGACAAATACATTTGATTTGATTTGGTTTTGTTGTTTCTGGCATATTAACACATTTTGAAGCATGCCTTGTAAGAGGCTATATTTGTTGCACCTGTGAGGGGGAATGCTGTAACAATTTAACTCCTATGTGGTTATAGTGCCCCATCAATTTAAAATGTATAGGGGACAGATTAGATAGTTGAGTATATAGCCAAGTTATCGTTACTCATTGTGTATTTATTCCTTGTGTTACTATTTCTATATTATTTTAAAAATGTGGGCCTGTAAGTAAACATTTCACTGTTAGTCTACACCTGTTGTTTATGAGGCATGATTGGAGTTGCAGCTAGCATTTTGCCATGTCCTTTTGGTCTGTTTTGCCCTGTAGTCACTGCCCGTTTGGAAGCCTTTGTTAAGGCCTCTAGAAGTGCAAGTGATATAAAACACCAAATATTCATTAATATGCTGTAATGTGTAAACACTTTACCTAGCAGCCAACCTACTTGAACCAATCCCTTGTAATTACAGTAAAATACAGTGAAATACAAGCCCCTCCCCACAATGAATTTCATTAATCCATTCCGATTATGGTAGCATTTACTTTTTTACAGTATGATATGCCTCCTGTAGCTCAGTTGGTAGAGCATGGCGCTTGCAACGCCAGGGTTGTGGGTTCGATTCCCACTGGGGGCCAGTATGAAAAATGTATGCACTCACAAACTGTAAATCGCTCCAGAGCTTCTGCTAAATGACTCAAATGTAAAAAAATAATATAGTACATTTTACGGTCTTGTACTGTGTGTCATTACACAGTACTTGCTTTGATACCATCTTTATATTACAGTAGGTGTCCTGAAATATTAAAAACAGAATTTTACTTGCCACAAGCTGCCTGTAAACTACTGTCAAATTCAAGGTAACCTCTTTACAGTGTAACTACTGTCAAAATGATAAATATATAACTATTTCAACAAGAAATTGCATTGTTGATGGTAGCCTCCGTGCAGATATACAAGCACAGCCAGCGCAGGCCCATATTCATGTTAAGGAATTAAAATAATGATTTCTTAATGTGGTAGTAACAAATACTATAGACAGATAAACCAAATAATCCACAACCCCATTCTGTTTGTCATTCAGTTTTAAACTAAAATTGAATGTTTTATGATGCCATGGTAATGAAATCTGCAGAAAAGTGTTTTGAAAACGGAGTAAAATGTATTGTCGAATAAAATAGTCACAGCCAATACCAGTTTATGGTTCCTGACAAAATGAGTAAAGGAAATCTACTGATAAACGTTTTTTGTAAAATCACCCAAAATATCCAAAATATGAAAGTGAAAGGCAGCGGATTCGTCGCGATTCATGACTGGCGCATACAGACCTCCGCGCACATCTGACAAGTAGCTGCGTATCCTAGAGGGCAGGAGTTGTTGCGAGCGAGTCGACTACCCGCTATATAAGCGCATACAAGATGCAGCTCATCAGTCACCTATTTAGTTGCTGGTATTCCTTCTCAAGACTCCGATTTTGCCCCCACACATTAATTAAGAAAGTGTTCGTTTATTTGCAACACTGCTTTTGCCCTTTTGGTTTACGGTTGCTGTTTTTCGAGATGCAAGCTCACTCTTTGATTATCCTTGAACTTTTAATAACTGTGGATTCGTCGCTTTGGTCCAAAATAGGTTATTTAATGCAAAATGCGGATATCAAGATCTGAAGTTCAACCTACTCTAAGAAAAGTAGTCTAAACGTTTCAAATGATGGCTGTTGATCCAGTCATTATTTCAAACTAATGTTTTTTACGCGCGACTCCGAGGAAGAGAGTCCAAATTAAGTTGTGAAAATGAGACATATGGACCTTAAGATCTCAGACCCTTTACATAACCCCCTAGTGCAATATTAATTTTACTCTCTTAATCGCGTGCAATTATTTGGACATGGGACAATGGATACTTTAAGAATTGCAGTAAATGGTGTTTCTTATACCGAGGCAGCAGAGATCTACAAACCACATGCTGATCCGTTCACTGGTCCAATAACAAATCTTGCACCTTGGAATTTCGCAGTTTTGGCTACCTTGATGTTTGTTATAACATCTCTGTCTCTCTTTGAAAATTTCACTGTTATGTTGGCCACATACAAGTTCAAACAGCTGAGACAGCCCTTAAATTATATCATAGTTAATTTATCTCTCGCTGATTTCCTTGTGTCACTCACCGGTGGAACAATAAGTTTTCTAACAAACGCCAAAGGGTATTTTTTCCTTGGAAATTGGGCTTGCGTTTTGGAAGGTTTTGCTGTCACCTATTTCGGTAAGTTCAGCATGGATTGTGGTTATGTATTTGAATAAATTGGCTGCTGGTGTAATGGCACACTTGCTGCAGGTGTCAGTGTTGGAGCTGTTTAGATTCCAAAATGTAGCCAAAAATATATAATTTGAAAGTCAAAGACTGATTGATTGTTTGATTGACTGTTTATTTGTTTGTTTGTTTGATTGGTTTCTTAGACTGTTTTTTAAAGACAGCCCAATAGAAGCCATCAATTTTTTGTAGTGCAGTTCTTTTAAAGCATTTTGTTGCGGTGAAAAATGAACCTAAAACTGATGGTAAAATGACACACAGACAGATATGATCGTGTGATAAAAATTTTTTAAAATGTGAATAAATTATCTAATTTAGGAAACACATACATTGTTGTTCCACAACATAGCCTTATAGGCAACAGTGTCAACAGTGAAAACGGTTTATTTGTTGCTGGGAAAGTAGGCTTAAGTAGGCTACAGTAGCTATGTAGAAATAGTTGTCCCTGGCAAAATCTCATTACATCAGAAGGCAGTAATCTGTATATTATGACAACTTAATCCATTTGTTTTTGAGCTGGTTTGTATGTAAGGCATGCTGAGAGAGGTGCAGCCCCTGGAGAGAGTATGCCACAAACGCAGTAGTGGGTTATTTCCCTGCTGGTCTGAGGGATATGCATCGGCAGTCTAGGTTAGGGAGTATGACATTCAATAAAGGTTTGAGTTTCAAAAGCTTTCAGGGAAGTATTTAGACTTCAGAGAACATGTTGCCCAGTCTCATATGTCTTTGGGGATTAGTGTGTATTAGTTGATCATGATGGAATAGAATCAAGATAGACTATACACAAGTTGCTGTTCTGATCCCACAGGATAAATGGTCATTCCTCATTGAGAAAATCCCCTCTGTTCATTCTTTAGGTCAAAGAAGGTTCCTTAAATGCACACAGCTGTATGTATTGTTAACATAGTTGTATCCAATTTTCTTATAAATCTAAGTGATTGTAGATAACTTTGTAGCATTCTCAGACAATTATTTGAACCAAAAGGCAGTAGGGTAACACTTTACAATAAGTATACCTGTGTAATAACACTGTCATTACATTAGTAACAGCATTGTATTAACATAAAACATGAGCATATTATTAGTATTGCAATGGAGTTGAGCAGTTTTTATGAGTACACAAAAGGAATGGGGGCTGCTCCTTATTTCACGTGGGACCCAAATAGCACTTTTATACTATTCCAGGGATTCCTTAAAGAGGTAGGGTTTCAATTGTCTCCGGAAGGTGGTCAGTGACTCCGCTGTCCTGGCGTTGTGGGGGAGCTTAAGCACAGCTTTTTCACTCCATTAGGAAGCAGCCTAATGTACCTTTACTGCGCCATTAGCCTATTTTAGGTAAGTGTACCTCAATATTTACCTCTTACATGGATTATAGATATCCTGCTAATTACTGTAGCTGTAGCTATACCCTAAGTGCTGTCACATTTGAATTGAGATAACTCAAGAATGTAACTCAAAATCCTAGTGTGGTTGGAATCATAGTGCTCTGCCTTTTCACTGACTGTCACAATGGTATTAGAATATCATATACATTCTTTGAAAAAGGAGCTACCTAGAACCATAAAGTGTTCTTCCGCTGTCCCTGTGGTAGAACTGAACACTTTTTGGTTCCAAGTATAACCTTTTCACCAAAGGATTATTTGAGGGTTCTACCTGGAACAAAAAAGTGCTCTACCTGGAATCAGGAACAGCCGAAGATCATTTTAGGGTTCTAGTTAGCCCCTTTTATGTAGAGTGGATGAGGGTGGATGAGGGGTCTTCTGGGGTGAACCCAGGAGTTTTTTTTATTTTCTCTGTCTCTCTATTTATCTTGTTAGGTGTAGAAAAAAAAAAAAATTTCATTTTCCATTCATTTTTCATACTGATTTGATGTAGCCTCCTTTTTTTGTTTATCCATTTTCTCTTAATGCCTTTCACTGTTATCTTCTATATTTAAAAGTGTTAAAAGGGAGCCCTCAATCCTGTTTATAAACTTGTACATTTGACTCTATGCTCCACAGTAAAACATATTTGAACCAGTATTTAGTTTGGTAAAGTGGGGGTTAAAATAAGCGTGACTGAGTTAGCTGAAGTTGACTAGCTACAGTGAGGGAAAAAAGTATTTGATCCCCTGCTGATTTTGTACGTTTGCCCACTGACAAAGAAATGATCAGTCTATAATTTTAATGGTAGGTTTATTTGAACAGTCAGAGACAGAATAACAACATAAAAATCCAGAAAAACGCATGTCAAAAATGTTATAAATTGATTTGCATTTTAATGAAGGAAATAAGTATTTGACCCCCTCTCAATCAGAAAGATTTCTGGCTCCTAGGTGTCTTTTATACAGGTAACGAGCTGAGATTAGGAGCACACTCTTAAAGGGAGTGCTCCTAATCTCAGCTTGTTACCTGTATAAAAGACACCTGTCCACAGAAGCAATCAATCAATCAGATTCCAAACTCTCCACCATGGCCAAGACCAAAGAGCTCTCCAAGGATGTCAGGGACAATATTGTAAACCTACACAAGGCTGGAATGGGCTACAAGACCATTGCAAAGCAGCTTGGTGAGAAGGAGACAACAGTTGGTGTGATTATTCACAAATGGAAGAAACACAAAATAACTGTCAATCTCCCTCGGCCTGTGGCTCCATGTAAGATCTCACCTCGTGGAGTTGCAATGATCATGAGAACGGTGAGGAATCAGCCCAGAACTACACGGGAGGATCTTGTCAATGATCTCAAGGCAGCTGGGACCATAGTCACCAAGAAAACAATTGGTAACACACTACGCCGTGAAGGACTGAAATCCTGTAGCGCCCGCAAGGTCCCCCTGCTCAAGAAAGCACATATACAGGCCCGTCTGAAGTTTGCCAATGAACATCTGAATGATTCAGAGGAGAACTGGGTGAAAGTGTTGTGGTCAGATGAGACCAAAATCGAGCTCTTTGGCATCAACTTAACTCGCCGTGTTTGGAGGAGGAGGAATGCTGCCTATGACCCCAAGAACACCATCCCCACCGTCAAACATGGAGGTGGAAACATTATGCTTTGGGGGTGTTTTTCTGCTAAGGAGACAGGACAACTTCACCGCATCAAAGGGACGATGGACGGGGCCATGTACCGTCAAATCTTGGGTGAGAACCTCCTTCCCTCAGCCAGGGCATTGAAAATGGGTCGTGGATGGGTATTCCAGCATGACAATGACCCAAAACACACGGCCAAGGCAACAAAGGAGTGGCTCAAGAAGAAGCACATTAAGGTCATGGAGTGGCCTAGCCAGTCTCCAGACCTTAATCCCATAGAAAATCTGTGGAGGGAGCT
Source organism: Coregonus clupeaformis (assembly GCF_020615455.1). Taxonomy (NCBI): domain Eukaryota; kingdom Metazoa; phylum Chordata; class Actinopteri; order Salmoniformes; family Salmonidae; genus Coregonus; species Coregonus clupeaformis. The sequence continues at coordinate 34,478,775 of NC_059217.1, read as the reverse complement.
GAAGGTTTGAGTTGCCAAACGTCAGTCTCGAAACCTTAATGACTTGGAGAAGATCTGCAAAGAGGAGTGGGACAAAATCCCTCCTGAGATGTGTGCAAACCTGGTGGCCAGCTACAAGAAACGTCTGACCTCTGTGATTGCCAACAAGGGTTTTGCCACCAAGTACTAAGTCATGTTTTGCAGAGGGGTCAAATACTTATTTCCCTCATTAAAATGCAAATAAATTTATAACATTTTTGACATGCGTTTTTTCTGGATTTTTTTGTTGTTGTTATTCTGTCTCTCACTGTTCAAATAAACCTACCATTAAAATTATAGACTGATTATGTCTTTGTCAGTGGGCAAACGTGAAAAATCAGCAGGGGATCAAATACTTTTTTCCCTCACTGTAGCTTAGAACGGACAACCAGTCCTTTTACATAGCAACATTACCAAAATAACTAGACAGACTATGCAGTGGGGAAAAAAAGTTTTTAGTCAGCCACCAATTGTGCATGTTCTCCCACTTAAAAAGATGAGAGAGGCCTGTAATATTCATCATAGGTAAACGTCAACTATGACAGACAAATTGAGAAGAAAAAAAATCCAGAAAATCACATTGTAGGATTTTTTATGAATTTATTTGCAAATTATGGTGGAAAATAAGTATTTGGTCACCTACAAACAAGCAAGATTTCTGGCTCTCACAGACCTGTAACTTCTTCTTTAAGAGGCTCCTCTGTCCTCCACTCGTTACCTGTATTAATGGCACCTGTTTGAACTTGTTATCAGTATAAAAGACACCTGTCCACAACCTCAAACAGTCACACTCCAAACTCCACTATGGCCAAGACCAAAGAGCTGTCAAAGGACACCAGAAACAAAATTGTAGACCTGCACGAGGCTGGGAAGACTGAATCTACAATAGGTAAGCAGCTTGGTTTGAAAAAATCAACTGTGGGAGCAATTATTAGGAAATGGAAGACATACAAGACCATTGATAATCTCCCTCGATCTGGGGCTCCACGCAAGATCTCACCCCGTGGGGTCAAAATGATCACAAGAACGGTGAGCAAAACTCCCAGAACCACACGGGGGGACCTAGTGAATGACCTGCAGAGAGCTGGGACCAAAGTAACAAAGCCTACCATCAGTAACACACTACGCCGCCAGGGACTCAAATACTGCAGTGCCAGACGTGTCCCCCTGCTTAAGCCAGTACATGTCCAGGCCCGTCTGAAGTTTGCTAGTGTGCATTTGGATGATCCAGAAGAGGATTGGGAGAATGTCATATGGTCAGATGAATCCAAAATATAACTTTTTGGTAAAAACTCAACTCGTCGTGTTTGGAGGACAAAGAATGCTGAGTTGCATCCAAAGAACACCATACCTACTGTGACGCATGGGGGTGGAAACATCATGCTTTGGGGCTGTTTTTCTGCAAAGGGACCAGGACGACTGATCCGTGTAAAGGAAAGAATGAATGGGGCCATGTATCGTGAGATTTTGAGTGAAAACCTCCTTCCATCAGCAAGGGCATTGAAGATGAAACGTGGCTGGGTCTTTCAGCATGACAATGATCCCAAACACACCACCCGGGCAACGAAGGTGTGGCTTCGTAAGAAGCATTTCAAGGTCCTGGAGTGGCCTAGCCAGTCTCCAGATCTCAACCCCATAGAATATCTTTGGAGTGAGTTGAAAGTCTGTGTTGCCCAGCGACAGCCCCCAAACATCACTGGTCTAGAGGAGATCTGCATGGAGGAATGGGCCAAAATACCAGCAACAGTGTGTGAAAACCTTGTGAAGACTTACAGAAAACGTTTGACCTGTGTCATTGCCAACAAAGGGTATATAACAAAGTATTGAGAAACTTTTGTTATTGACCAAATACTTATTTTCCACCATAATTTGCAAATAAATTCATTACAAATCCTACAATGTGATTTTCTGGATTTTCTTTTCTCATTTTGTCTGTCATAATTGACGTGTACCTATGATGAAAATTACAGGCGTCTCTCATCTTTTTAAGTGGGAGAACTTGCACAATTGGTGGCTGACTAAATACTTTTTTTCCCCACTGTATCTTCTTCTCAAAATAAAGTTTTTAATGAAAATATGTAGTTTATTGTTATTTTAATGTTAGTAATCGTTTTATTAATAGCAATAAGGCACGCAAGTCAGTCCTTTGTAATGAATAACAGGTAAATGGGTTAAGTAGTGATGTGGCTTCTGGGTCTTACATAATGCCCTGTGACTGTGTCTTCTTTCAGGGATTGTGGCTATGTGGTCCCTGGCGGTCCTGTCCTTCGAGCGCTACTTTGTGATCTGCCGGCCTCTAGGGAACGTCCGTCTGAGGGGGAAGCATGCAGCACTGGGCCTGCTGTTCGTCTGGACCTTCTCCTTCATCTGGACTATCCCTCCTGTGTTCGGCTGGTGCAGCTACACTGTCAGCAAGATTGGCACCACCTGCGAGCCCAACTGGTGAGAGGCAACTGAGAGCAGAGAGCACACATCCTATAGTAAACATACAGCAACATAAACCTCTTGTTTGTATCATACATGCACGTAGGTACACACAGGTCATTATTGAATAGCAGTGGCATTTTCTAATTGCAGTGACATTTGGGCATGGCAAAAATGGTTGTATGAACTACAGATAGCCCCTTTAAAGGAGTAGTTAACATTGTCATAAAATGACTGGGCCATGTAGAAAATGGTGGTAATGTCATTCAAATGTTTATGGTCTACTTTCCTCTGTCCTCAGGTACTCCAACAACATTTGGAATCACACCTACATCATCACCTTCTTTGTGACCTGCTTCATAATGCCCTTGGGGGTGATCATCTACTGCTATGGGAAGCTCCTACAGAAGCTGAGGAAGGTCAGTTCCCATGTATAGACTACTGGAACTACTGGGAGAGGATGCAACTGAACCAAAGTAGTCCTTGGCTGACTAGCAAGCACATGCTTGGGCATATGTTTTGTTCTAGGAATTGTTTAGCCATTATGTCCTTGTGTATTCAAGCCTTTCAGGTCAGTTCTTAAAGTCCAGTGTAGCTCAGTTGGTAGAGCATGGCGCTTGCAACGCCAGGGTTGTGGGTTTGATTCCCACGGGGGACCAGTATGAAAATGTATGCACTCAATAACTGTAAGTCGCTCTGGATAAGAGCGTCTGCTAAATAACTAAAATGTTAAAGTCTTTAAATGAACTCAAACAACAGACTTTATAGCTCAATAACCAAAGCTGTTTGTTGCCACGTCAATCCTCAGGTGTCCCGTGGCAGGCTGGGTAACGCCAAGAAACCGGAGCGTCAGGTGAGCCGCATGGTGGTGGTGATGATCGTTGCTTACCTGGTGGGCTGGACACCCTACGCAGCCTTTTCCATCATTGTCACAGCCTGTCCCACCATCTACCTGGACCCGAGACTGGCTGCCGCACCCGCTTTCTTCTCCAAGACGGCTGCAGTCTACAACCCAGTCATCTACGTCTTCATGAACAAACAGGTATCTCACTCTTTTCCTCCTGAACGCATGGCTACTTATGATATTCTCTGGCTTGTTCATTTCATTGGAAGCTAACTCATTATGGATCTGTGATATTGCTGTTATTATTGTTGTCCAAGGGTTTAGACAACCATTCCCAGGTGTACTGGGAATAAGGCCAGGATACAATCAGATCAACAGTAACACGCGTTATCCGTCTGTTAAACACATAGTTTGTGATTGCTTTTGTTTTGGCGGTGTCGGAGGTGTAACTATGTTAGAGCTGTCAAATCCACAAGCGGCTGCTGGCGTTACCGATCGCGGACATGCCATTGGATGCACTGAATTGCATTAGTAGAAATCCCATGCAGCTACATTACAACATTTTAACACTGGAATGTGTTAGATAATCTACACCTCGGTTAGGCTTCTATAAATCCCTATTATTGGTTTAATGATTTTACATTTGAGTGTCATTATTTCTATATAGCATACACTTTCTCGTTCTGAACTTCTAACGCGGGTCGGATTTAAGGACAGGTGTGGTTTCATGACAATTACCACAAGAGCAGCCACTTACCGATTTGACAGCTCTAACGCAATTACACCGCTGACACCGCCTAAACAAAAGCAATGATAAATTATGTGTTTGTCGGCTAACTTGGGTTACTGCTGATCTGATTTAATCCTGGCCTAAATTTCTTATGAATTCTCTAAATTCTGCAATATGAATGGAAATACAATTCGGCCGTTTTCAGGAGAAAACATGCTCACCAGTTCTCTGACAGGTTGTGGCAAGTCTCACTCAACTGACACAGAGCTGAGAGGCATCATCAATCGTTAGTCCTGGGATGAAAGCCTTTGAGGAAAACTCAGCTGACAGTTCTTTTTCAGCTTGTTGTTGTTGGGTGTTAGCTTGTCCTTAAATAATGTATGGTGTATGAATAAATTACATGTGAAATCCAGATTGTAGAACTGTCCATGCTGGATGGCTGCTTTAAAAATGCATCGGTTCCTCGATCCGCAGGCAAGTACCAGTTTGTTTTGCAATTATAAAAAGGTATTCTGCACATTGAGCATGGGAAATGCGCTATACAAATGTATTATTGTTATTATCAGCGGTTCTTGATTTCTCTTGCTCCTCTGCTCATTAAAAGGGAGATTTACAGTGCATTCGGAAAGTATTCAGACCCCTTGACTTTTTCCACATTTTGTTACGTTACAGCCTTATTCCAAAATGGATTTAAAACTAAAAATCCTCATCAATCTACACACAATACCCCATAATGATAAAACAAAAACAGGTTTTTAGAAATGTTGGCAAATGTATTAAAAATAAGAAACTGAAATATAACATTTACATAATTATTCTGACCCTTTACTCAGTACTTTGTTGAAGCACCTGTGCGTACAGCCTTGAGTCTTCTTGGGTATGACGTTACAAGCTTGGCACACCTGTATTTGGGGATTTTCTCCCATTATTTTCTGCAATTCCTCTCAAGCTCTGTCAGGGTGGATGGGGAGCGTCGCTGCACAGCTATTTCCAGGTCTCTCCAGAGATGTTTGATCGGGTTCAAGTCCAGGCTCTGGCTGGGCCACTCAAGGACATTCCGAGACTTGTCCCGAAGCTTCTCCTTCGTTGTCTTGGCTGTGTGCTTAGGGTCGTTGTCCTGTTGGAAGGTGGACCTTCGCCTGAGCACTCTGAAGCAGGTTTTCATCAAGGATCTCTCTGTAATTTGCTCTGTTCATCTTTCCCTCTATCCTGACTAGTCTCACAGTCCCTGTCGCTGAAAAACATCCCCAAAGCATGTTGCTGCCACCACCATGCTTCACTGTAGGGATGGTGCAAGGTTTCCTCCAGACGTTACGCTTGGCATTCAGGTCAAAGAGTTCAATCTTGGTTTCATCAGACCAGATAATCTTTTTTCTCATGGTCTGAGAGTCCTTTAGGCTGTCATGTGCCTTTTACTGAGGAGTGGCTTCCATCTGGCCACTCTACCATAAAGGCCTGATTGGTAGAGTGCTGCAGAGATGGTTGTCCTTCTGGAAGGTTCTCCCATCTCCACAGAGGAACTCTGGAGCTCTGTCAGAGTGACCATCGGGTTCTTGGCCACCTCCCTGACCAAGGCCCTTCTCCCCCGATTGCTCAGTTTGGCTGGGCGGCCAGCTCTAGGAAGAGTCTTGGTGGTTCCAAACTTCTTCTATTTAAGAATGATGGAGGCCACTGTGTTCTTGTGGATCTTCAATGCTGCAGAATATTTTTGGTGCCCTTCTCCAGATCTGTGCCTCAACATAATCCTGTCTAGGAGCTCTACGGACAAGTCATTCGACCTCACGGCTTGGTTTTTGCTCTGACATGCTCTGTCAACTGTGAGACCTTATATAGACAGATGTGTGCCTTTCCAAATCATGTCCAATCAATTGAATTTACCACATGTGGACTCCACTCAAGTTGTAGGAACATCTCAAGGATGATCAATCGAAACATGATGCACCTGTGCTCAATTTCAAGTCTCATAGCAAAGGGTCTGAATATTTATGTATTATGGGGTATTTTGTGTAGATTGATGAGGGGAAAAAACAGTTTAATCAATTTTAGAATAAGGCTGTAACGTAACAAAATGTGGAAAAAGTAAAGGGGTCTGAATACTTTCCGAATGCACTGTAGATTTAGATTTACGCAAAGCCACAATGAATTTGGTCAGTGATAAACATTCAAATACAAAGCCTCATGCGCGTGCTTTCTCGTTCCCATTGTGGTGATACTGATGGTTTCTCGGGACTGATGGCTTCTATGGCGACCAAATAGAGCCAAATAAATAGTATTCTCTCTGATATATGGCCCATTTAGGACATCAAAAATCTTTACATTCAGCACAAAACAGACAGACAGGTGTCAACTTTCACTTCCAGGCTGCATGTATATGCGCAAGTAGCGAGAGGAATGGGAACGAGAAACCTTTCACTTGATTCCAACCAAATAGAATAGAACATTGCGGATAAAGTTTGAAATGACACAATTTCATGTTTACAACATCTAAAGACCTGCATCACTATACTGGGATCTTTGCCGTTTCTAAAAGGTGGTATTTGGGTGTTTTTAAAACATTTATTCATGTTTTCTGCATGCCCTCATACTGCCAAATGAGCCTGCGGTCTATCACTGTGGTGGGGTATGTTTTTTAAAACCAAGTAAAATCACAAAAACAGTGTCTAAAAACTTCAATAGCATGCTATTTACATAAAAATTTAGATTTGGTTTAAAAAAACCTGAACGTAAGTAAATACTTGGTTAACTGTCCTGTATAGTATACTGTATTGGTCAGGGAGATTTTGGTCACCCGGTGGGAGTCTGCATGAATTCTGCCTGTCCATCTGACTGGCTGCTCCACTTTAGATCTGTCCTGTAAATAGGTCACTGTATTTATAAAAGAGCAGGAGATGTGAATAAATGTAAATAAGGACAGCTAGCAGGCAGATCCTGATTTCAACATATCTCAGAGGTAGGACAGTTGTAAAAGTCAACTGACCTCAAGCAATGGGGTGGTCTGTGTGGAAGTTACATAATAGTGTTAGAGAGACTTAGGAGGCTTAGGATGACTTCTATACAGTAAAGCAGATTCATACCATAGACAGGTTCAAAGTATATCATACACAGGTCACAGCAAGGTCAAGGAGGAACATTCTACCATTATCCTTTGATATTTCTTAAAAGAAAGGGCTTTGATCTTACAAGGCCAGTCCCTCAAAATACAAATGAAGAACCACTGTCCCCAAAGATCACAGTTGTCAGGCAGAAGTTGTTGATTAATAATTGAGCAAATTAAGTATTGTCTGTGGCTGTGTAATGTAAATATGGTTGGCATGCCATAGTCTCTCTATTGTGCCAGATGGCATCTTGGGACTGTACTCTGCCCAGTCCCATAGAGGGGCACAGACACATGATTGAAACATTGTGAAGCCTGAAGAGAATGAACATTTGGGAATGACTTGATTGACAGGACTCCTACTTTAGTGCATTATCAAGGAGCATCTCCTTCCCTTCCTCCTCTCTCCTCACTCCTCCATCTCTCTCTCTCTAAGCTGATTGGGATGTGCTTTGTTCAGCCCTGGCTCTGCGGGTTTGGAGGGGTACTTCTGACTGTTGCACAAAGGCCCATGAGCCTTGTTGTGAAGGCTATTAGAGAAAGTTGGCTACAGTGCAATCCCAGCCAGAGACATAAAGATCTTTCTTTGATCCAAGCACAACTTTCACTGCACAGAAGCAGCTACTGCATTGAGAAAGGGATCGTTGCAGAGGTATGCTTGACACAGTACACCCTGCTAGCGTTACATAATGTGTACTCATGTCCTTGGCAAGATGAAAGACAATTTGTTAGGAGAATGCAAGTACATCCTGCTCTGTACCATACTACTACTACTACTACTACTACTACTACTACTACTACTACTACTACTACTACTACTACTACTACTACTACTACTACTACTACTACTACTACTACTACTACTACTAATAATAATAATAATAATATTATTATTATATGCCATTTAGCAGAAGCTTTTAACCAAAACGACAGTTTTACGTATGGGTGGTCCCGAGAATCGAACCCACTATTCTGGCATTGCAAGTGATATGCACTACCAACTGAGCTATACAGGACCACTGTACCACTCACCAAAGCTCTTCTGACACACAATCCTGCTGTCTATGTCCAGTGCACAGAAATATGGGAATTCAAATGTGTCCTCCATTTAGCTGAGAAGTGTGAAAGGTTTATGATGTTTGCCTTCTTCATTTTGGAAAATCATCTAGCCTCCAGAATAGCCTTTTAATGGGACAGAAAAAGTGTTGTTGACGTTATTTTGCTCAAGCCATTCATAATTCCATTAAGGTGACACTTTATGACCTTATACTTGGTATGACACATTCTGTAGCTTAGTGCCATAGTTGCTTTCTTGTTGTCTTTTGGAACATCAAGCGAACACATTTGTCAAACAAACACTTAAATGGATTCTCTGCTAAAGCCTTAAAGATGTCAAGGTCAGTGGACAAAACACTGTGAATCTGAAGTGAAAATCCATTTGAGAATAGGCCGGGATTCAATCCGATCATGGGTTGTAGACAATGCAACTTTTAAAGGCAATCTTCCCACGTTCGGGGAGATTGCTTTCACGGCAAATGCAGTATCCCACTGGGCAAAAATTAGTTGAATCAATGATGTTTCCACGTCATTTCAACTAAAATAATCAATGTGATGACGTTGAATCAACATGGAAAAGTACTCAACATAAGGGCATTTTGTCTTTTTTCACCCAACTTTTAACATAATTCCAATGACATGTTGAATCTTTGTATTTATTTCACATTGAATTCACATCAGCTGAAAACTCAACCAAATCTAAATCAAAACTAGAAATTAAACTGATGTCGGTTCCTAGTGGGATATGTCGTCTCAATCTGAAATTCCCTTTAAAAACAGCATTGTCTACCTGCGATTTAATTGAATCCCGGCCATAGTGTTTATTTTCAGCAGCCTTTGGAAAGTAAAGATGTGAGAAGCATTAGCTTGGACTTGATGTTGAAATGGAAACTTCAATAGTGGCACGGGTCATGCTTGAATTTGCTGGGGGTGATGCATTGAGGGTTTTCCTGGAATCTGCTTTTGGGCCAGAAAAAGCTCACAAAAAGGTCAGTCATGTAAGGTAATGTGGAAACAAGTAATGATTCAGAGCTTTTTATAGTTTTTTCTCCCACCCTTTTAGACAAAATTGGCTTTGAAGCTTGTGTTCTTTTATCAAGGACAGCATTGACAGGCCATTGATGTGTACCCTTCAGCAGTAGGGTTGTGGTCAGTACTCCATCCTATCTGCCTTTTAAACAAATAGCAAAAAACAATGGGATTGTTGCAATATGTGCTGAGCATCTCTTGATAAGTATGATACATATCTCCTACCCGCACAGCCATGTAACTGTCTACCGCTTATCTGCTTCTTTTTAAGAGGAGCTACAGTATCCTGACAGTTCAGATCGCCACTTATTGCCTTGCAGTGTGATATCACCTTATCACCTGGGTCCTGTTCATAAGGCACCAATCAGAAGCATACATGTTAAGAAACAATGAATGTGCTTTTTGAACTTGTCCAAAAATAACATTTATTTAATTTCTGTTTAAAAATGTTTTTCCCCCTTCGTACTGAATGAACACTGCCTTCACTGGCTGTCTGACATTTTCTTTTTGATGGGCTGTTCTAATGCCCTTTGACCTTTGTCCAGTTCAGGAAGTGCCTGATCCAGCTCTTTACCGGCAAGCCTGTGCCAGAGAACATGAACACGACATCGCAGCGACCGGGAATGACGGGGGAGAGCTGCACGGGGGGCGAGATGTCAGCCATTGCTGCCCGCATCCCGGTCTGCGGCAACGCTCAGCCTAAGAATGAGGAGGCGTCCCCCAGCGAGTGCAGTTCCTTCGCCCAGCTGCCGATCCCAGAGAACAAAGTCTGCCCCATGTAGGCCAACAGAAGACTCCCACCTCCAGTCCTCACTGCCTTTCCATCCTCCCCTTCCATTCTTATACAGATGCATCTTCTCTAACCCACCAACTTCTTGTGATATTTGTTAGTTTAAAGATGCCAGGTGTAACCACAAGGGTTCTCTGGTTAACTTCTTATGTATTAGTAAAAATAGAGGGAACTTGTCTGAAACAAGCACAAAAGAGGGACGTAATACTTTAATCTATGGCAAGCAGACAGAATACCCTGCCTGCCTCTCTCTGCTGGCTTTCATCTGAGGCTAAGCAGGGTCAGACCTGGTTGATGTCTGGGTAGGAGACCAGATGCTGTTGGAAGTGGTGTTAGAGGGCATTCTTCCCGCCTCAATACCTTAGGGCTGTAATGGGGACACTGCCATCCAAAGGGTGCCCTTAAAACAAGGTCCTGACTCTCATACAATCATGGCCACCTAATCCTCCCCTGTTAGCCCCCTCCCCACTACAATACAAGATTCTTTCAGCACGAAAACCGCTATTTACATTTACATTTACGTCATTTAGCAGACGCTCTTATCCAGAGCGACTTATTGTTACTTTTTTTTTTTTATACCCCCCCGTGGGAATCGAACCCACAACCCTGGCGTTGCAAACGCCATGCTCTACCAACTGAGCTACATCCCCTGCCGGCCATTCCCTCCCCTACCCTAGACTACGCTGGGCCAATTGTGCGCCGCCCCATGGGTCTCCCGGTCGCGGCCGGCTACGACAGAGCTATTCTTTAAATCATTACTTATCATTATTATGACAAGAACATTAAATGTTTGTTGACAGTGATTCAATATTAGCAATTCAACAAGCTAGAAATCATGGCTGTAAATTGACTATTTGCTTGTCTGATTTCCTCCCACATTACTTGAGTTGTGAGTAATTTTTGTTCTGGTAGGCCTATTGTCATCAGCTACCTAACAGTTTGTTGTATTAGAGGGGGCCGTACACACTCAGCTTGTACAACTGATGTACTCTTTATTGTATCACAAATGTTGTGCCAAATGCGCAGCACATCAGTTGCACAACTTGAGTGTGTACGGGGCCTTTGACTCCACCACCTGCATTATCAAGGTTGTCAGAGCGGGCATGTGTCGAGTCCTACTCTTACCCAGAAAAGCCAGACTCAGTAGATGAGAGCTGGCTACCATCAGAATGCTTTCATCTTTAGCTCTTTTCCCCTTTGAAGCCCCTGTGATGGCAACTGCTGAGAGGGTATTGTTTTTCTATGCTGTTTCTGTACATTTTTCTTTCTCTTCTTGAGCAGATTCTTTGTTTCCATTCAAAGCAAAGACAGTCAATGAGACTTGGTGCAGCTGGCACCCTGCTGGCTCTGCTGGGACACTGAGGGACTGTATATTTATGATGAGTCCACAAACAATCCTTTCTTTCTTCAACACACTGTGACTGTACGTTGTATGTCGAGAAATAATGTATATGGACACTGTGAATGGGTGCCGTGAATCCGAGTAGCTCTGCTCATCATTAGCGTAGATAAATACCATAGCAATGTACACAAAATCATTGTACAATGAGGATCGCATCACAAAGCATGGGTCTACAGTCAGCAATATTGTAGCACAAGATACTATAACACTGTGTTGACTTTAGAACTGGTTACAGTAGATGTAGTAATGAGTTTCAGGTGTATTTGAACTTGTGTTAATTTCTCTTGAACTAAATCTACTCCACAGGACACCGTCTCTTGTTCACCATTCTGTGCTGCACTATCATTGAATAAGATGAACAGTAACGATAATTTGATAATATCCACAATAATATGTGATCATGTCCATTTGACGGGTACAACAGAGACCCTGATCATATTGCATGAGTCAGTCTCCACAAATACATAATGTACAAATTATTCTCGCATTGCCACACTTCATAGTCTTGTTCACTGGGCTATTGGAACGAATGTAACAAAGCCGGAAATGGAAGTTTTGTATAAATAAGGGTCGATACAAGTATTACAACCCGTCTGGTTTCCACAAGGATAGTAAAACCAAAAAAACACACACACACGCAAGCACAAATGCACACACAAACTGTAGGCCTAATACACATTCCACACACAAAAGCAATATGACAATGTTCCGTTTTTGAGGATACATGAGTAGGTAGTAGGGGTGGTAACCTCACCTTGGAGAATACAGGGAGAGGAAAAATGTAAAGAACACACCAGAGATTTGGACAGGAATCACAGACTGTATAGGATACTGATAAGTTGAGGAAGCAGTTCAAATGTGTACAGATAAGTATCATTGTTATTTTGTTTCTCATTTTTGCCCTGACTATCATGCTCCACCAACAGTGTTTGTTGTATTGTACTTACAGTGGCATGTTGAGAATTGTTCTGCTATGGTTTTAGTGTAACTATTTTGTCTTGAGTTACAGGTCATGCATGCTAGATGTTAGAAAAAATAATGTCTGTAGTGGATTAAAATATATTTTTAAAAGCAATTATTGGTTGTGCTTCTGTCTGGGGTTCTGACTCATTATACACAATACCATTGGAGAACAGGGCAAACTCAGCACGCATTAGCATCTGTAAAATGACATAACATAGTACATCCACAGACAATACAAGGAAAACAGTTGATTAATGAGATAATATATTTTTAAAGGAGTTATTCTATTTTCTGGGTTTCTGAATCAATGTGAACAATACCATTGTAAAGCAGGAGAAACACAGAAAGCACATACAACATAGTCCATCCACAGATATTACAAGGAAAACATTAGATAAGATTTCTACCAAGGTCTAGGGTCTTAATCCCGTCTCAATTTTTCATTCTCAGAGAAAAGCAGTTCTAAGGTTTCTATTCTTTCTTATTCCATACACTATCACAATCAATTTTCAATCTTTGTTTGTGCCAATTTATTTCTTCATGGTTGTTGTCTCTGTGAGCCAATCCCATCCCTATTAGCCCAGGTTGCATTGAACCAGCTATTATGGACAGTATGGGATGTCGCAAGGTCCCATTACCTCCTTCATTATGACGATATTGCAGAGCATGTCCCCTACGCCATATTGTATTTATGCTTTAACTTGACACTCTGGACAAATTGCTTTGGATGTAATTGGCCTGTATAGCCATCAAGGACACCTGGGTCACATTAGACCTCGATGAATTAGATTCACTGAAAGGGTAGAGAGAGAGGGGTAGAGAGAGAGATAGAGACAATGAGAGAGAGACAGAGACAGAGAGAGTGAGACAGAGTGAGACTTTCAATCCCTCCTCTCCTCCCCTTCACTCCTGCACCATGTCTCCCTCTCAGCTCTTACCTCTCAGAAGTTTCTGTGGACCAGAGGGGAGGGGAGCCAGACTGCCATGGTCAACATGTCACTTTCAATCTCTGCCAGCGGTTCAACGGGACATGGTCTCTCTCTCACCTCCCCACTGCTGTTCTCCAGAAACACAGCAACGCGTGTGGGATCAAATGGAGTGTAAACTCCCCACAAAAATACTGCAAACAGTATTACTAGTCCTCAGGCCACAGCAACTATTATTGATTTAGAGTGAGAATGAATGCTAGCCATTACTTAGAAGTGATTCATTCAACACAACTGCTTGGACAAATGTTGCTTTCAGAAAGACATTTAACATTAGGACACTTTTCTAGGTCAGATGACAGAAGCTGTGTAGTGGCAGGAGGTGACATACACTGATACAGTAGATCAATAAGTGATGTTAGAGAACAATAACGTCAATACATACTGAGGCATGATTGACCACACCATTACATTAGACACTGATTTGATTCTGTTTCTACTACTATAGTCCCTTACACTTTGTACTGAGACAAATGGGGTTAGCAATAGCTACAACATGATCTAGACAGACAGAGGTGGGTTCGTCAACAATACTGTTGATATCTATGTGTGTTTCTTTTGTCAGCCATGTACATATACGGTCAATGATTCAGCAAAACAAAACACTGTACTCTCATTTAGTCCAAACGCTGACAGGTGCATAGATGGACCGGGTGAATCTCAGTGTGGACATCAGTCATCTTTTGAAAATAACGCTGATCACACAAACACCATGTTGGCTCTACACAGAGAATAGAGAATACGGTTGCCTTCTCCTAATCACGTCCTTTTGAGATTGTCACAGTAGCTAGATTTATATAGGGTAAGCGGAGAAACTTAGCCTAGAACAAACTTGCTAACAAGCTGTTAGCTCAGAACTTGTTGGTCAGAACAGTGTTTGAGTTTTCACTGCGTTAGGTGCTAGCCTGAGAACACCACTGAACCATATTACTAGAGTATTCTCACAAGCTACAAGCCTGTCTGTCCTCTGAGCAGCCTGCTCTTTCGTGCTACAGCTGGCTGTAGCCTACTGTACATAGAGACAGCAAAGAGTCAGGGTGAAAACCTGTTGGTAGGGTGTTGTTGGTTGACACCAAACTGGTGCGTCTGGCTCCTAGCTACAACCATACCCTGTTCAAAGGCACTTTTTTGTTTTGCCCATTCACCCTCTGAATGGCACACATACACAATCCATGTCTCAATTGTCTTAAGGCTTTAAAATCATTATTTAACCTGTCTCCTCCCCTTCATCTAAACTGATTGAAATGGATTTAACAAGTGACATCAATAAGGGATCGTAGCTGTCACCTGGATTCCCCTGGTCAGTCTATGTCATGGAAAGAGCAGGTGTTCTTAATGTTTTGTACACTCAGTGTATGTTTTCTTATTAAATAACAGTTAAATAAAACAGAAATTGTATTATTTGTCATGTTTTTGTTATTTTGAAGTGTTTTTACATGGTGCCAAAGTCAATGGACTGCATTTACCACCACCATTCAAGAATAACCCAGATGCAATGCTCATTTCCTGTCAGTGTTCCTTTACATTTGGGTGGTTGTCATGGTAAAAAAAAATCTGATCAGAGCAACAACAAAAAAAGAACTTAGCGTCCAGACAGAGGTCACATATGGAGGATCGGGTTTGTATCAGGATTCAGATCCACATGTTGAGGTGGTAAAAATATCAGATTCCATGTGTTTTTTTGCTGTTTACACATTAGGGAAAGATCATATAGAAAATAGGATATGAAAATAGGAAATGAGCTTCCTATGTAAATGCAGCGTTTGAGCTGCACCCCAGAGGCCTCATTTATCAGCCATGTGTACATTTCTTACTAAATTCTGGCGTATGTGGAGATTCCAGGATATGCGTGCGCAACAAATGATTGGAATTTATCAAACTGTCGCACGAAACCTATACGCATGTTTTCATTGATAAATCAGAGCCATACT
The DNA here is from genome assembly GCF_020615455.1 of Coregonus clupeaformis. Classification (NCBI taxonomy): domain Eukaryota; kingdom Metazoa; phylum Chordata; class Actinopteri; order Salmoniformes; family Salmonidae; genus Coregonus; species Coregonus clupeaformis. The sequence goes on along the minus strand of NC_059217.1, from coordinate 34,463,508 downwards.
ATATTTGTGCGCTCGTGAAAGAGCACTACAACCCCGCCTGGAAAAGGGCAATTCCACAGTAATGAAAATGTGCTGACTCTGATTTTTCACTTTAAAATATATGCCAAACAAAAAACATTGATTTCAAAGTTGAACAAAGCATACAACTCAATGCACAATTACTAAGTATAACAGTTTACACTGAACATTTTACAAAAACAGATTTACTGGAAGAACTGTGCAGATGCAAAGTTCGGTAACAGAAGACTGTAAAAAATCTCCCTCAGTCTTATGTGACCATGCTTTCCAAAAACGGTTAAATACTGTTTCTGCTCCGAATGAAAAATTCTAAGATGTCTGCAGAAAGAATAGGGTGTCAGCTATGACATGACACCTTGACTTTGATCTATGACATCCTAACCCTAACCCTAATCTTTTTGGGTTATTGAACTACAGTAAGTGAAATGGGTTTACATCTGGTACTACACAGAAATGCATAATTATGGATATGAATGTCATGCTCTTCATGGGGATGTATCCTAAATATACTGAGCAAAAATATAAATGCAACATGTAAAGTGTTGGTCCCAAGTTTCATGAGCTGAAATAAAAGATCCCAGAAATGTTCCAAACGCACAAAAAACATATTTCTCTAAAATGTTGTGCACAAATTTGTTTACATCCTGTTAGTGAGCATTTCTCCTTTGCCAATATAATCCATCCACCTGACAGCTGTGGCATATCAATAATCTGATTAAACAGCATGATCACTACTCAGGCAAAAAAGGCCACTCTAAAATGTGCAGTTTTGTCAGTGTGCAATTGGCATGTACATCCAACCGGCCTCACAACCGCAGACCACGTGTAACCACAAAAGCCCAGGACCAGTTCTTCACCTGCAGGATCGTCTGAGAATAGCCACCCAGACAGCTGATGAAACTGGGTTTGCACAACTGAAGAACTTCTGCACAAACTGTCAGAAACCGTCTCAGGGAAGCTCATCTGTGTGCTCGATGGCCACTGGCACTCTGGAGAAGTGTGCTCTTCACAGATGAATCCTGGGTTTCAACTGTACCGAGCAGATGGCGTCATGTGGGCGAGCAGTTTACTGATGTCAGCGTTGTGAACAGAGTGCCTCATGGTGGTGGTGGGGTTATGGTATGAGCAGGCATATGCTACGGACAACATCAGTGTAGGTAGCAATATCCTCCTTTGCATATTTGGGTATTATTCTACACACAAACAGGACCGGACCAAATCTGGACCAATCAGTAGAGTACAGGACAGTAGCCGAACAGTACAGTAGAGTTCAGTACATTTCACATTTACATTTTAATAATTTAGCAGACACTCGTGTCCAGAGTGAATTACAGTTAATGCATTAATCTTAAGATACAGTGCCTTCAGAAAGTATTCACACCCCTTGACTTGTTGTTGTGTTACAGCCTGAATTTAAAATTGATTAATTTAAAATTATCCCTTAATGTCAAAGTGGAATTTTGTATTTAGACATTTTTACAAATTAATAAAAAATGAAAAGCTGAAAGGTAAATAAATATTCAACCCTTTAGTTATGGCAAGCCTAAATAAGTTCAGGAGTAAATATTTGCTTAACAATTCACATAATAAGTTGCATGGACTCACTCTGTGTGCAATAATAGTGTTTAACATGGTTTTTGAATGACTACCTCATCTCTGTACCCCACACATACAATTATCTGTAAGGTCCCTCAGTCGAGCAGTGAATTTCAAAGACAGATTGAACCACAAAGACAAGGGAGGTTTTCCAATGCCTCGCAAAGAAGGGCACCTATTGGTAGATGGGCAAAAAAAAAAAAAGCAGACATTAAATATCCCTTTGAGTATGGTGAAGTTATTACACTTTGGATGGTGTATTCATACACCTAGTCACTACAAAGATACAGGCGTCCTCCCTAACTCAGTTGCCGGAGAGGAAGGAAACCACTCAGGGATTTCACCATGAGGCCAGTGGTGACTTTAAAATACAATACAAAGTGTTATGTTTGGGGCAACTCTAATACAACACATTACTGAATACCACTCTCCATACTTTCAAACATAGTGGTGGCTGCATCATGCTATGCTTATGCTTGTAATCGATAAGGACTGGAGAGTTTTTCAGGATAAAAAAGAAATGGAATGGAGCTAAGCACAGGCAAAATGCTAGAGGAAAACCTGGTTCAGTCTGCATTCCACCAGACACAGGGAGATTAATTCACCTTTCAGCAGGACAATAACCTAAAACACAAGGACAAATATACACTGCTCTGCTTACCAAGAAGACAGTGAATGAATGTTCCCGAGTGGCCGAGTTACAGTTTTGATTTAAATCTGCTTAAAAATCTATGGCAAGACCTGAAAATGGTTGTTTAGCAATGATCAACTAACAATTTGACAGAGTTTGAAGAATTTTGAAAATAATAATGGGCAAATGTTGCACAATCCAGGTGTGGAAAGCTCTTAGAGACTTACCCAGAAAGACTCAAATCTGTAATCGCTGCCAAAGGTGATTCTAAATTGTATTGACTCATGAGGTTGAATACTTATTTAATCAAGATACTGTATATTAGTGTTTTACAAATGTTAGAATTGTTCTTCCACTTTCACATTACAAAGCATTTTGTGTAGATCTTTGACAAAAAAATTACAATAAAATCCTGGCTAGCAGGCCAGAGGTGGATGAACGTGGTGCCCTCGTTTGGGTGTAGGTTCTGATCAGAGCCTGAAGGTAAGGAGGTGCCGTTCCCCTGACAGCTCCGTAGGCAAGCACCATGGTTTTGTAGTAGATGCGAGCTTCAACTGGAAGCCAGTGGAGTGTGTAGAGGAGCGGGGTGACATGAGAGAACTTGGGAAGGTTGAACACCAGACGGGCTGCAGCGTTCCGGATAAGTTGTAAGGGTTTAATGGCACAGGCAGGGAGCCCAGCCAACAGCGAGTTGCAGTAATCCAGACGGGAGATGACAAGTGCCTGGATTAGGACCTGTGCCGCTTTCTGTGTAAGGTAGGGTTGTACTCTGCGAATGTTGTAGAGCATGAACCTGCAGGATCGGGTCACCGCTTTGATGTTAGCGGAGAACGACAGGGTGTTGTCCAGGGTCACGCCAAGGTTCTTTGCACTTTAGGAGGAGGACACAATGGAGTTGTCAACCGTGAAGGCGAGATCATGGAGCGGGCAGTCCTTCCCCGGGAGGAAGAGCAGCTCCGTCTTGCCGAGGTTCAGCTTGAGGTGGTGATCCGACATCCACACTGATATGTCTGCCAGACATGCAGAGATGCGATTCGCCACCTGGTTATCAGAAGGGGGAAATGAGAAAATTAATTGTGTGTCGTCTGCGTAGCAATGATAGGAGAGACCATGTGAGGATATGACAGAGCCAAGTGACTTGGTGTATAGAGAGAATAGGAGAGGGCCTAGAACTGAGCCCTGGGGGACACCAGTGGTGAGAGCACATGGTGCGGAGACAGATTCTCGCCACAGCACCTGGTAGGAGCGACATGTCAGGTAGGACGCAATCCAAGAGTGAGCAGCGCCGGAGATGCCCAACTTGGAGAGGGTGGAGAGGAGGATCTGATGGTTCACAGTATCAAAGGCAGCAGATAGGTCTAGAAGGATGAGAGCAGAGGAGAGAGAGTTAGCTTTAGCAGTACGGAGAGCCTCCGTGACACAGAGAAGAGTAGTCTCAGTTGAATGACCTGTCTTGAAACCTGACTGGTTTGGATCAAGAAGGTAATTCTGAGAGAGATAGCAGGAGAGTTGGCTAGAGACGGCACGCTCAAGAGTTTTGGAGAGAAAAGAATGAAGGGATACTGGTCTGTAGTTGTTGACATCGGAGGGAACGAGTGTAGGTTTTTTGAGGAGGGGTGCAACTCTCGCTCTCTGGAAGACGGAAGGGACATAGCCAGCGGTCAAGGATGAGTTGATGAGCGAGGTGAGGTAAGGGAGAAGGTCTCCGGAAATGATCTGGAGAAGAGAGGAGGGGATAGGGTCAAGCGGGCAGGTTGTTGGGTGGCCGGCCGTCACAAGTCGCAAGATTTCATCTGGAGAGAGAGGGGAGAAAGAAGTCAAAGCATAGGGTAGGGCAGTGTGAGCAGGGCCAGCTGTGTCATTTGACTTAATAAATTAGGATCGGATGTCATTAACCTTCTTTTCCAAAATTTTTGATGAAGTCATCCAAAGAGAGGGAGGAGGGAGGGGGAGGAAGAGGAGGATTCAGCAGGGAGGAGAAGGTGGCAAAGAGCTTCCTATGGTTAGAGGTAGAGGCTTGCAATTTAGAGTGGTAGAAAGTGGCTTTAGCAGCAGAAACAGAGGAAGAAAATGTAGAGAGGAGGGAGTGAAAAGATGACAGGTCCGCAGGGAGTCTAGTTTTCCTCCATTTCCGCTCGGCTGCCCAGAGCCCTGTTCTGTGAGCTCGCAATGAGTCGTCAAGCCACGGAGCAGGAGGGGAGGACCGAGCCGGCCGGGAGGATAGGGGACATAGAGAGTCAAAAGATGCAGAAAGGGAGGAGAGGAGGGTTGAGGAGGCAGAAGGATTTAGCAGAAGGAAGAGATGATAGGATGGAAGAGGGGAGAGTAGCAGGAGAGAGAGAGCGAAGGTTGCGATGGCACATTACCATCTGAGTAGGGGCAGAGTGAGTAGTGTTGGAGGAGAGCGAGAGAGAAAAGGATACAAAGTAGTGGTTGGAGACTGCCTTGTGAATAGGGGGGGACGGTGAGAGGGTGAGGTCAAAAGAGGAAAGGAGTGGAAAGAAGGAGGCAGAGAGAAATGAGTGAAAGGCAGACGTAGGGAGGTTAAAGTCACACAGAACTGTGAGGGGTGAGCCATCCTCAGGAAAGGAACTTATCAAGGCGTCAAGCTCACTGATGAACTCTCCAAGGGAACCTGGAGGGCGATAAATGATAAGGATTTTAAGCTTGAATGGGCTAGTGACTGTGACAGCATGGAATTCAAATGAGGAGATAGACAGATGGGTCGGTGGAAAAAGAGAGAATGTCCACTTGGGAGAGATGAGGATTCCTGTGCCACCGCCGCGCTGACCAGATGCTCTCGGGGTATCCGAGAACACATGATCAGACGAGGAAAGAGCAGTAGGATAGCAGTGTTTTCTGTGGTAATCCATGTTTCCGTCAGCGCCAAGAAGTCGAGGGACTGGAGGGTAGCATAAGCTGAGATGAACTCTGCCTTGTTGACCGCAGAACGGCAGTTCCAGAGGCTGCCGGAGACCTGGAACTCCACGTGGGTCGTGTGCGCAGGGACCACCAGATTAGAGTGGCAGCAGCAACGCGGTGTGAAGCGTTTGTATGGCCTGTGCAGAGAGGAGAGAACAGGGATAGACAGAAAGGCTGTGGGATTATTTAAGATACTCTTTGAAGAGGTAGGGTTTCAGATGTTTTCAGAAGATAGGCAGGGACTCTGCTTTCCTAGCTTCAGGCGGAAGCTGGTTCCACAATTGGGGTGCTAGGACAGAGAAGAGCTTGGATTGGGCTGAGCGGGAGGGGTGGGAGGGCCAAGAGACCTGAGGTGGCAGAACGGAGCGCTCGAGGTTGGGGTGTAGGGTTTGAGCATAGCCTGAATGTAGGGAGGGGCAGTTCCTCTTGCTACTCCATAGGCAAGTACCATGGTCTTGCAGTGCATGCAAGCGTTGAATGGAAGCCAGTGGAGTGTGCGGAGGAGAGGGGTGACATGGGAGAACTTGGGAAGGTTGAATACCAGGCGGCCTGCAGCGTTATGTATAAGTTGCAGGGGTTTGATGGCACAAGCCAACAGCGAGTTGCAGTACTCCAGACGGGAGATGACAGTGCCTAGACAGTACAGTAGAGTTCAGTACAATACATTATTATAGTGTACTCAACTCTAGTGTGCTCTACTGTGTACTGTACTGTACTCTAATCTATTCTACTCTTCTGTACAGTACAGTTCTGAACTGTGCTCAACCTTTTCTTTACTTTACTGTACTCTACTGTGCTCTACTGTACTGTACTATCCAAACTTGTGAACAGACGTCTATGATTGGTTCAGATTTGGGCCAGTCAGAACTGGTTCTAAATTGAACCAATCATCGACATCTTTGTCTGGGCCAAATCAAGGCCGGACCGGTACAAAAATCTACATCTGTGGACGTTGAAATTAAACACGGACCGTACCAAAATCGACGCCCTTACCGAAAAAAACTGGCTTCTGGCAAACAGTTGTGGCAAACCTTTGGCAAATTTGCAACAATTTGTGAACAATTCAATTCTGGGAAACTTGTGGCAAACATTCTGTTTGCTGAAAACTCAGTATGAATATGCAAATTTTAACAGGTTTTTTGTTACTGTGTGTTAAACATCGAAATGTATCTACATAAACCAAATCACATTACTTTAAATGAACCTACTTCACAGATAAAACAATACTAAACATACTAAATGTAGTAAATATACTAAACAACATGTATTCAATGTCTTTAACAGATATAATAAATCCAATGCAACTTGAAATCATCAGCATGGTAGTGAAGAAAATAGCAAAGAATGTGTATTTCCCAAATAAATTGTTAATCTTTTTATGTAGCTACAACATTTACATGAGCGAAAATGTGAACACTATGGGGATGTTGACCTTAGGATGTTTAAAGGGACAACTACAGAATTACTTACATGAGCCAAGTGATAACTGAGCAATAGATTAATGAATGGAAGTTTAAAAGATAATTAACAAAATGTTAATAATTAAAAGAACAAAAACTAAATCAAACCCAGTTCAGAACTGTTGCCTTTTTGAGTGAACTTTTGAGTGAACTAATTTGGGAACCTATTTCTTATCCCATTGAATGCACACGCTGGAATTGGAACACTGTTGTACCACCCCAGATAGCCGCAATTCCAGCTGATTAACTTCCTGTAGGCAACGTGTCTGAACTTTCTAAATAGAAAGGGAAAAAGTGTATTACTATTGGTAGGGGGAGTGGTGTAACATTATTTGATTTCATTATTGCATTTGATTAGTGAGGATTCTATTAACAGATTAACTAACTCGTGTTGAGTATGGACTCAGCATCTTGGGCGTAGTCCTGCCGGTAGGTAATGGAGGCTGTGCGGAACACATTGACATCCAGGCAGACCGTGGGGAAGCCAGAATGTTGCATTATACAACCCACTCCTTCCTCTGTCATCATGGATGTTGTCTACCGGTATTCCTGACAGCACACAGACTCCATGACTGTCGGCATGGGAATACACCTGCTGCACGATCACCTACAACAAGTTATTTTTATGTGGTTCAGTCGTAGTTGCGAAGGAAGTGACATAGGGCGTATTCTCAGTAGCAACCTAGCTAGCCATATTAACAATAACATTCCCCACACATGGAGTCGCATGCTGCACTACACGTTCAGCACCAGCACGCTCTCTGTGCCTTGCTTTGGGCTCAAATCAAAACGGGAAAGTGTCCCTGCCTCAACTGCCTGCTCTAGCACCACTTTGTCTTCATCAGATTCTCAAAAAATGTCAGGCCCAGGGGAAACAGAGTTCCTGCTATGCTCGGAGTTGTTGCTTTTGTCGGACATTTCATATCTGGTGAAAGTTTCCTGTGCAGTGATATGCTAGCTAGCAAGAGTAGCTGGCTAAAATAGCTAGGCTTCTCAAATCAGAAGTGCCTCTCTCCCTGTCTCTCGCTTTGTTTGGCGGCCAACTCAGCCTATAGTCCTGACCATGATGGGCCCAGCTGTCAATATGTACGTCTCTGCTCTCGCTGCTTTTTTTATTATCTGCTGGAGGATTTTGTTTAAGTTATGTTCTGTGGGTTACTGCCTGTGCTAGCTAGTCTTCATTGTTGTAACGTTAGCTGGCTAAGTTAGCTAGCTGGCTAAAATAGCTAACGTTAACTGGCTGGTTAGTTTGCTGGCTAAGATAACGTTAACTGCATATAACATTATTTAATAACTGGTTAGATGTGTTTATGTATTTTAAAAATGTTAGTTTACTTTAATGTAGTCATAAGCTAAGTGTTGATAGCAACTGGCTGACTGGTGAAGTGCCAGCGTAACGTTAGCACGCTGGTAAGGCTAACATTTGCAGGCTATTTGGCTAGCAATCTTGCAAGCTGATTTGTAACAATATATTCATAAAGTATTTGCTTGTAAGTTGGCAGAAAAATAAATTGAAACCAGTAGTCATGAGTGCCAACGATTTGGTGTAATTAGCATTTGAAGTACATTTGAAGTTATTTCTGTAGGAGACATCAGCCTCTGGAAAAAACATTTTCCGATATGACTTCGGCATTCTGATCGGTTTTATGTTATAACAAAAAAAATAGGAAAGTGAGGTGTAACTTTTCATTAGGACTTTTGATGCGTATACTACTGCAAATCCATATGTTACATGTGGTTGCGTTTATGCTACCTACCCTTTCATGGTTGAGACCGAGTCTGCTTCCCTCACATGGATCGGAGGACCCTGTAGGAGAAGGCCCTGCCTCCAGCTGTTTGCTTAGAAATTCTAGGAATAATAAGAAGGCCTGCGTCTTGTGACCATAGCGTATGGGTAGGTGTGTATGGCAGGACCAAATCAGAAAGTATTCACACCCCTTTACTTTTTCCACATTTTGTTCTGTTACAGCCTGAATTTAAAATTGATTACATTGAGATTTTGTGTGACTGGCCTACACACACAATACCCCATAATGTCAAAATTGAATATTTTTAGTTTGCTACGTATAAAAAAATGTATTACTAATGATAAGCTGAAATGTCTGAGGTCAAAAAGTAGTCAACCCCTTTGTTATGGCAAGCTTAAATAAGTTCAGGAGTAAAAATTGGCTTAACAAGTCACATAATACGTTGCATGGACTCTAGGCACTAAAGTAAAACTACAAAAAATGTGGCAAAGAAATTAACTTTATGTCCTGAATACAAAGCATTATGTTTGGGGCAAATCCAACACAACACATCGCTGAGTACCACTCTTCGTATTTCCAAGCATGGTGGTGGCTGCATCATGTTATGGGTATGCTTGGCATCGGCAAGGACGGGAGTTTTTTGGGGATAAAAAGAAACAAAATAGAGCTAAGCACAGGCAAAATCCTACAGGAAAACCTGGTTAAGTCTGCTTTCCAACAGACACTGGGAGACAAATTCACCCTTCAGTAGGACAATAACCTAAAACACAAGGCCAAATATACACTGGAGTTGCTTACCAAGATGACATTGAATGCTCCTAGTTACAGTTTTGACTTAAATTGGCTTGATAATCTATGGTAAGATTTGAAAATGGCAGTCTAGCAATGATCAACAACCAACTTGACAGAGCTCGAATAATTTAAAAAAAGAATAATGTGCAAATATTGTACAATCCAGGTGTGCAAAGCTCTTAGAGACTTACCCAGAAAGACTCACAGCTGTAATTGCTGCCAAAGGTGATTCTAACATGTATTGACTAAGGGGTGTGAATACTTGTGCAAATTAGATATTTCTGTATTTAATTTAATACATTTGCAAAGATTCCTAGAAACATGATTTTACTTTGTTGCTATGGGATATTGTGTGTAGATGGTCAGATAAAAAAAATCTATTCCATTTTGAATTCAGGCTGTAACAACAAAATGTGGAATAAGGGGTATGAATACTTTCTGAAGGCAATGTAAGTAGTAGAAAGTCAATTTAATGCTTTGTAGGTTAACAGTAAAACCTTTAAATCAGCCCTAGGCTTAACAGGAAGCATAGAGGCTAGCACTGGAGTAATATGATCAGATTTTTGGGTTCTAGTAAAGATTCTAGCAGCAGTATTTTGCACTGAAGTCTATTTAGTGCATTATCCGGGTAGCTGGAGAGTAGACCATTGCAGTAGTCTAATCTTGAAGTGACAAACGCATGGATTAGCTTTTCTGCATAATTTTGTTGACAACGTTTGATTTTTGCAATGTTACGAAGATGAGGAAAAGCTGCTGTTTAAATATTCTTTATATTTTCGGCAAAAGACAGATCAGGGTCCAGAGTAACGCAGAGGTCCTTCACCGTTTTATTTGAGACTACTGTACAACCATCGAGATTCATTTTCGGATCTGATAGCAGGTCTTTGTTTCTTGGGACCTAGGACTAGCATCTCTGTTTGGTCAGATATTAAAAGTAAACAATTTGCCGCCATCCACTTCCTTATGTCTGAAACACAGGCTTCCAGGGTAGGCAATTGTGGGGCTTCACCATAATTGTACAGCTGTGTGTCATCTGCATAACAGTGAAAGTTGAAATTGTGTTTCCGAATGCTATATATAGCACATACAGTGAAAACAATAGTGGTCCTAGAATGGAACCTTGAGGAACACCAAAACTTACCATTGATTTGTCGGAGGACAAACCATCCACAGAGACGGATTGATATCTTTCTGACAGATAAGATCTAAACCAGTCAAGAACGTGTCCGCGGATACCAATTAAGGTTTTCAATCTAATTGGTGATTGATGGTGTCGAAAGCGGCACTAAGGTCTAGGAGAACGAGGACAGATGCAGAGCCTTGGTCTGACACCATTAAAAGGTGTGATGGGGTCTAAAACTAGACTGGAGCGTTTCGTATACATAATTTTTCTTCAGGAAGGCAGTGAGTTGCTGAGCAACAGTTTTCTTTTTTTGATGAATGGGAGATTCAATAGAGGCCGTTAGATAAAAAAAAATATGATTGGGTCAAGGTTTGGCCTTTTCAGGACAGGCTTTATTATTGCCACTTTTAGCGAGTTTGGTACACATCCGGAGGATAGGGAGCCATCACTAGCACGGAGGCGCTGCTGCCTACACACAGACTTGAAAATCACTGGCCACTTTAATAAATGGAACACCAGTCACTTTAATAATGCCACTTTAATCATGTTTACATATCTTGCATTACTCATCTCATATGTATATGCTGTATTCTATACTATCGTAATAATGTTTACATATCATGCATTACCCATCTCATATGTGTACATACTGTATTCTATACTATCTATTGCATCTTAACCTATGCCGCTCTGACAATGACATTGCTCATCCATATATTTATATATTCTTATTCCTTTCCTTAGATTTGTGTGTATTAGATATTTGTTGTGGAACTGTTAGATATTACTTGCTAGATATTACTGCACTGTCGGAACTAGAAGCACAAGCATTTCGCTACACTCACAATAACATCTGCTAACCATATGTATGTGACCAATACATTTTATTTTATTTTATTTTATTTATTATATTCAACATAGGAGGGCCAAGCACAGGAAGCAGCTCTTTCAGTAGTTTAGTTGGAATAGGGTCCAGTAGACAGCTGGAAAGTTTAGAGGCCATGACTATTTTAGTGAATGTGTCGAGAGATACAGGATTAAACAACTTGAGTGTCTTCAGTTAGCCGATGTCCTGACAGTTCTGTGGAGACTCAGGACAATTGAGTTTTGGAAATATAGTTTGTAATCTTTTCGTCAACGAAGTTAATGAATTCATCACTTCTGAAGTGAAGGCCATCTTCACTTGGGGATCACTGCTTTTTAGTTAGCTTCGCAACAGTATCAAAAATAAATATTGGATTGTTTTTATTCAGGTTGGAAAAGTAGGCTGATCGAGCAGCAGTGAGGGCTTTTCAATATTGCACGGTACAGTCTTTCCAAGCTAGTCTGAAGACTTCAAATTTGGTGGAGCTCCATTTACATTAACATTTTCTGGAAGCCTGCTTCAGGGCTCAGTCATTTTCTGTATACCAGGGAACTAGTTTCTTGTGACATTTTGTTTTGTTTTAGTGTTGTGACCGCATCTAGGGTATTGCACAAGGTTACGTTTATATCCATAATGCATATATCAATAACGCATTCATTACACATCTATAAGCATTTCATGAACGTGTTATGACAGGTCCCAAACACATTATTAAAGGTTAATTCAATATATCCATTGCATATCTATAGCTCAATCATGTGACCCATTTCAGAAAACTAGGCGTATGTGGCAAGTCATGACTTCACAGGAGAGCCATTTGAGCGTTTTTTTTTGTTGTTGGCAGAAATGCCTTCTGGAAGATGTGAACTTTCATGTGCCTTAATAACAAACTTGAATGCCATCTGTAAATACGAATACAATTGTTAAATTACGAGCCTTGTTGGTTAAGCAACAGAAAAAGACAGCAACCTTCCCACTAGCCATGATTGGCTGAGATAATGAGTGGGCTGGACATCCCGAGAGAGGAGTTCGGATTGGTCTGCCGTATAGAATGCTTCTGTCTATTTGAGCTGGTCAGTCTGTGTTGGTAATCCTGTCGAACGCGGCTTTAAACAAATTTTAAAGTGTAGTGGAGCTGCGTAAGTGTTGCTCTCCACTTTCTGGAGGATTGAGTTTTGAAATCAGTGTAATTAGAGCTGATATAATAGCTAAAGAGATGGCGAAAACACCTGTCTCCGGATTAACAAAGGGGAACCATGGCATGGCATCCATGAGAGGGAGACACGTCCATCATGCATGATGATGTATACGGGTAAGATAGTCTAGCTAGCTACATTTTCAGATATTACACGTTTCTAATTTTGACAGAAAGTGGTTTAATTTCAAGCTATTTCAAGTGTACTGTTAACACGCTAGCTAACGTTAGCTGGCTGGCTCCCTAGCTAACGTTACGTGTATGACGTTATTATTCATTGTTGTTTAACTAGCTAACATTAGCTGGCTTGTTAGCTAACATTACGTGACGTGTGTGATCTTACACGTTGTTTACCTGGCTAGGTTCATTGTTTACCTAGCTAGCTACATGTCTTAAGCTAAAGTGTACAACATCCTTTGAATATGGCCGGTGTCAGTAAAAAAGCTTAATGAAATTGTTGCCAGCAGAGCTGGTTAGGCTGTTTTCATGTTATCCAGAGGTAAACAAATCATCGGCCAGAGCGTCAAGTGTGCGCTCTGAACGCTCCGAGAGCGAAACAAGATGGGTGGGGCTAAAGCTTAAGAGGGTGTGAACGATGCTGAATGGGTGTAGACAAAGAAGAGATCTTCACTAGATGCCAAAACATTCAAATGCCATTTTCTCAAAAGTGAGTTTACAAGTTTATCAACATTCAAAGCAGAATTACTTTCCAATTGTCCCTAAAAAATGCAGTGTATGATATACCATTTTGTAGCTCTGAGTCTATCCAATGTAAAAAACACAATTTCAAATGTTGCTACATACAGTGAGGGAAAAAAGTATTTGATCCCCTGCTGATTTTGCACATTTGCCCACTGACAAAGACATGATCAGTCTATAATTTTAATGGTAGGTTATTTGAACAGTGAGAGACAGAATAACAACAACAAAAAAATTCAGAAAAACGCATGTCAAAAATGTTATAAATTGATTTGCATTTTAATGAGGGAAATAAGTATTTGACCCCTCTGCAAAACATGACTTAGTACTTGGTGGCAAAACCCTTGTTGGCAATCACAGAGGTCAGACGTTTCTTGTAGTTGGCCACCAGGTTTGCACACATCTCAGGAGGGATTTTGTCCCACTCCTCTTTGCAGATCTTCTCCAAGTCATTAAGGTTTCGAGACTGACGTTTGGCAACTCAAACCTTCAGCTCCCTCCACAGATTTTCTATGGGATTAAGGTCTGGAGACTGGCTAGGCCACTCCATGACCTTAATGTGCTTCTTCTTGAGCCACTCCTTTGTTGCCTTGGCCATGTGTTTTGGGTCATTGTCATGTTGGAATACCCATCCACGACCCATTTTCAATGCCCTGGCTGAGGGAAGGAGGTTCTCACCCAAGATTTGACGGTACATGGCCCCGTCCATCGTCCCTTTGATGCGGTGAAGTTGTCCTGTCCCCTTAGCAGAAAAACTCCCCCAAAGCATAATGTTTCCACCTTCATGTTTGACGGTGGGGATGGTGTTCTTGGGGTCATAGGCAGCATTCCTCCTCCTCCAAACACGGCAAGTTGAGTTGATGCCAAAGAGCTCCATTTTGGTCTCATCTGACCACAACACTTTCACCCAGTTCTCCTCTGAATCATTCAGATGTTCATTGGCAAACTTCAGACGGGCCTGTATATGTGCTTTCTTGAGCAGGGGGACCTTGCGGGCGCTAAAGGATTTCAGTCCTTCACGGCGTAGTGTGTTACCAATTGTTTTCTTGGTGACTATGGTCCCAGCTGCCTTGAGATCATTGACAAGATCCTCCCGTGTAGTTCTGGGCTGATTCCACACCGTTCTCATGATCATTGCAACTCCACGAGGTGAGATCTTGCATGGAGCCCCAGGCCGAGGGAGTTTGACAGTTCTTTTGTGTTTTTTCCATTTGCGAATAATCTCACCAACTGTTGTCACCTTCTCACCAAGCTGCTTGACGATGGTCTTGTAGCCCATTCCAGCCTTGTGTAGGTCTACAATCTTGTCATTGACATCCTTGGAGAGCTCTTTGGTCTTGGCCATGGTGGAGAGTTTGGAATCTGATTGATTGATTGCTTCTGTGGACAGGTGTCTTTTATACAGGTAAAAAACTGAGATTAGGAGCACTCCCTTTAAGAGTGTGCTCCTAATTTCAGCTCGTTACCTGTATAAAAGACACTTGGGAGCCAGAAATCTTTCTGATTGAGAGGGGGTCAAATACTTATTTCCCTCATTAAAATGCAAATCAATTTATAACATTTTTGACATGCGTTTTTCAGGATTTTGTTGTTGTTATTCTGTCTCTCACTGTTCAAATAAACATACCATTAAAATTATAGACTGATCATTTCTTTGTCAGTGGGCAAACGTACAAAATCAGCAGGGGATCAAATACTTTTTTCCCTCACTGTAAGACCAAATCCAGGTGGTGAGTCACATATTTAGGTATCTTAATAGATGCATCATTACAATGACAGCATAGTGTCATCATTATGACTGTTCTCAAAAGTGTGCCTCTGCAATACCAGTGTTAGTGAAAATTCCTAAAGGCCAAACCACATTTAGAAAATGATGCTGATTTAGCCTGTATATGGATGAAAATATCCCAACAACCAAGAGAGGAACTGCTCAAAACTAAACCAAAGAAGAAAGACAATCCGACAGTCTTTTGCACAAAGTACAGAAAATTAAAGCAATCCTGAAAAAGCTTAAATGAGGCCCCAGATCACCACTCATTTCCTTGAGGGTTTCGACAGTGCCACTCTGCTCGACATCCCATGTCTTCAGGACTGCTGTCTCAAAGTGGTTATGCTGGTGACGGAAGAATGTGCTGTGGTGAATGGTGGCCACTCCATTAATTTGAGCATTCAGAGGACTATGGTCAGCAACCTGACACCAAAATGGTAGCAGAAAGGAGATCATTGCCTGCTGGCACCCTCCCGATCATAGGCTGGCTGAACCATTCCCTCACATGGTTGCACAACCTGCAAATCTGAGTGATGCTGAGAGCTGTTCCCTTTCAGTCAGTCAACTTTGGTACAACATACTATGGGGAGTCGCACTCTTGCGACTTCGGTTGAAGGATCTACAATCATGCCTGACAAGGCCAATCAAATCTGTGCCTCGCTGGAAGCCCCACCTTTCACAGGTTATAAGCGTGAGGCTCAGATTCATTCCTTCAATTATTCCGCTCTTCACCTTGGTAAAACAAACAACTGGAAAACTTGTTCTCATACATTTCCTAATCACAAACAATTAGTTATTCTTCAATTTGCTGGAGCAATGAGTAAGATGACTAAGGAAACGACCGAGATGACAATGGCTAAGCCGGGTTCGGGGGTCATGCCCCCAGTCATGCGATTATAGAATTTCTCTGAAAGACATTCACGATCTATGTGTAGTTTGTTTGCTATTACAAGCCATTCCTGCCTCCCCATGATGGAGTTGCTGGGGTAGCCCTCTTGTTTAGTATACATAGCATTACGGCGTTTGGTTATTCTAAACACACCGTGCTGCGGTCGAAAAGGCTAGCTAGCCTAGCTTATGCTAAAAAGCCTCCTGGCTAACATCGGCTAGCATGCTTAACTTCCGGCGAGTGAAACTTACTAGCTTTCCCCCGGCGTTATGACAACCTAATTTCTATTTTCAGTTCCTGGAGTTGGAGGGAGTGAAGAAAACTGGGTTTGTGTGCACCTCTGATGAAGAAACAGCTCCCCGAGCACTTGGCTGGGGTAACCCCCGGAGCGAAGGGCTTTGGCACGGGTCTGAGTGACCAGTGCGCCTCTCCACAAAAATGTTACTATGACAACAGTGCCCCCACATTTTTCACAAACGTGGTACTACGTCAGCCATTGCCAGAGCCTCCTGTGCCCGTAAAGGGGCCGGGCTTCATGCAGGCTATACAGTCTCACAGAAGCACAACGTTTGTTGGAAGCTTGTCCATGTTTAGGGAAAGGGGATACCTAGTCAGTAGCACAACTGAATGCATTCAACCCAAACGTGTCTTCCACATTTAACCCAACCCCTTTGAATCAGAGAGGAGCGGGGGCTGTTTACCCTGCGTTCCACGGTGTTCACAGGGTTCAATGGGTATATCAATCTCCCCGGGGTGAGAGTGACAAGTTGGGTCACTGTCCACAAGGGGGCGCCCCTCCCCCATAGGTGGCTCATTAATGGGAATCATTGCTAATTCCTGCCTGTAGCTCACTAGTCCCTATGAGGTGTATAGTGATACAGGTTATGGGCTCTATAGGCAATTAGTTGTTGGTTGCGTAGTCAAGGGAACGAGCAGGGTTGGACACGATCACGCCATTATCCTACACGCAGCCTCTGTGGTTCATATGGGCCCCCAAATGAGCTGTCTGGCTCCAGCTCAACTCTTTTCATTCCTGGGAATTAGTTTCAACTACGAATTGACCCTGTCTGTTACAACATTTTCCAGAGCTGTCTGTCCCATTCCTAGCTAGGTTACAAGGCGCTTTGTCGCCAGTACCTTTGACTGGTCAGTAGGGTAACCTCCATGATAACGTTTTTTCGCTGGGTCTATTTTTATTGCGTGTGATCCAGCGCTGGGTGCCAGCCGGTTACCGGAAATCATCTTACCGCCTAAACCCAGTGAGGCTTGTTGTGATGACAGCACCCCCAAGTGGCATGGCCAATCAGGGTACGTCACTGATCGCTGGATCCCGTGTTCCCAGAGTGGGCCGGACTTTAGGCAAACCTTGGCACATAAACACAGTTTTTTCAACCGAGTTCCACAGTGTTCATGGGTGATAAAAGTGTTGTCTCCCATATGAGTTCGATTAAAAAAGTGTTCCTTCTCCATGTTCAGACACAAGGTTTTCAAGAGTGGTGAAAATGGAAGAAGAACCAATCTCCCAGTCCACAAGGTGGCATCCCGCCCCTTCAGATGGCATTTCAAGGGAGTCTCGGTGGCGCGCATGCTCAGTATAGCCCTGGATCATGCAAACAGCAGTGGTGGAAAAAGTACCCAAATGTCATACTTGAGTAAAAGGAAAGATACCTTAATAGAAAATGACCTCAAGTAAAAGTGAAAGTCACCCAGTAAAATACTACTTGAGTAAAAGTCTAAAAGTATTTGGTTTTAGTATCAAAAGTAAAATATACTTAAGTATCAAAATTGGTCAGAGGCAGTAGGGCTGACCAGGGATGTTCTCTTGATAATTGTGTGAATTTGACTATTTTCCTGTCCTGCTAAGCATTCAAAATGTAATGAGTACTTTTGGGTGTCAGGGAAAATGTATTGATTAAAAGTACATCATTTTCTTTAGGAATGTAGTGAAGTAAAAGTTGTCCGAAATATAAATAGTAAAGTACAGATACTCCCCAAAAACGACTTAAGTAAAAATACTTTAAAGTACTATTTAAGTACTTTACACCAGTGATGTCAGGGTACAGGCTACAATTTGTTGTGCATCCCCCACGCTTCTGCAGTGTCATCATGTCGACTGTTCCCGAGGCCTAGTGCCCTCCGGGACCGCTGGTACAGCCCGGTATTACTGGTTACGAAAAGGGACGGGAATTTGCGTCCCATTCTAGACATACGTGCCCTCAGCAAGCACCTCAGAGTCTACAAATTCCGAATGCTCATTAGCCGCCGGCTATTACAGTGATTGGCTGGTGGCGGCGGAGTCAAGGGGGCAAGCAGTGTTACACACATCCATGCGCTACTGTCCCATTTTCAGTCTCTAGGCTTCATAAGAAACCAGAAAAAGAGATGTCTGAATACATCTCAACGCATTCCGTTTCTGGGTCTCGAGCTAGACTCACTCACGTATCACGCTTTCCTATCCCCATGGGGAGGGTGTCCGGGTTCCGGCTCTGTTTAACCAAATATTGGCTGGGTCACACAGTGCGTTTTCGCCAGTGCCTACGCCTACTGGAGATGATAGCTTCTGTGATGGAAATCGTTCCCGTGGGGCTATTGTTGATGCGGCCCTTCCAGCGCTGAGTGCTAGCCACTCACCTGGACGCATCTCGCAGCATTAGCCGATTGCTTTCGGTCTCCCTGTCAGCCCTCCTTTACGCGTTTCCGCCAGTGGTTCTGATTCAGCCCACATTGGAGTGGGTGCGCCGGGAGGGCATACCATGGATTCTTGTAGCTCCCCGTTGGACCAGGCAGCCTTCGTTCGCAGAGATCATTCATCTTTTAGTTGGGGTCTCGTTGAGCAGGGACCTGTTGTCCCAGGCGCACGGGCAGGTTTGGCAAGCGAGGCCAGAGATTTGGTTCCTATGGGCCTGGCCACTAAGAGGGCCAATCTGATGGCTAGAGGTTTACCTCTGAATGTTATTGCTACGCTTCAGTCTGCAAGGGCGCCCTCCATGAGATGGCTGTATGCGTATAAGTGGCAAGCGTTTGAGCTCTGGTGCCAAGATAAAGGACTTGTTCCTTTTCAAGCATTCTCCACATTAAAAGTGTACATGGCCACTGTCTCAGCGTGTCATGTGGGAATTGACGGAACATCACAGGGAGATTCGGTTCCTGAAAAGTATATGTATTCTCAGACCGGTCTCTAAACCTATTGCGCCCACATGAGACTTGGTGCTGGTTTTGGAGGCTTTATTCTAAAAGCCTTATTCTAAAATTTATTTAAATCGTTTTTCCCCCTCATCAATGTACACACAATACCCCATAATGACAAAGCAAAACAGGTTTATACAAATGTTAGCTAATTCATAAAAATATAAAAAACAGAGATATCACATTTACAGTGAGGGAAAAAAGTATTTGATCCCCTGCTGATTTTGTACGTTTGCCCACTGATAAAGACATGATCAGTCTATAATTTTAATGGTAGGTTTATTTGGACAGTGAGATACAGAATAACAAAACAAAAATCCAGAAAAACGCATGTCAAAAATGTTATAAATTGATTTGCATTTTAATGAGGGAAATAAGTATTTGACCCCTCTGCAAAACATGACTTAGTACTTGGTGGCAAAACCCTTGTTGGCAATCACAGAGGTCAGACGTTTCTTGTAGTTGGCCACCAGGTTTGCACACATCTCAGGAGGGATCTTCTCCAAGTCATTAAGGTTTCGAGGCTGACGTTTGGCAACTCGAACCTTCAGCTCCCTTCACAGATTTTCTATGGGATTAAGGTCTGGAGACTGGCTAGGCCACTCAAGGACCTTAATGTGTTTCTTCTTGAGCCACTCCTTTGTTGCCTTGGCCGTGTGTTTTGGGTCATTGTCATGCTGGAATACCCATCCACGACCCATTTTCAATGCCCTGGCTGAGGGCAGAAGGTTCTCACCCAAGATTTGACGGTACATGGCCCCGTCCATCGTCCCTTGGATGTGGTGAAGTTGTCCTGTCCCCTTAGCAGAAAAACACCCCCAAAGCATAATGTTTCCACCTACATGTTTGACGGTGGGGATGGTGTTCTTGGGGTCATAGGCAGCATTCCTCCTCCACCAAACACGGCGAGTTGAGTTGATGCCAAAGAGCTCCATTTTGGTCTCATCTGACCACAACACTTTCACCTAGTTATCCTCTGAATCATTCAGATGTTCATTGGCAAACTTTAGACAGGCCTGTATATGTGCTTTCTTGAGCAGGGGGACCTTGCGGGCGCTACAGGATTTCAGTCCTTCACGGCGTAGTGTGTTACCAATTGTTTTCATGGAGACTATGGTCCCAGCTGCCTTGAGATCATTGACAATATCCTCCCGTGTAGTTCTGGGCTGATTCCTCACCATTCTCATGATCATTGCAACTCCACGAGCTGTGATCTTCCATGGAGCCCCAGGCCGAGGGAGATTGACAGTTATTTTGTGTTTCTTCCATTTGCGAATAATCGCACCAACTGTTGTCACCTTCTCACCAAGCTGCTTGGCGATGGTCTTGTAGCCCATTCCAGCTTTGTGTAGGTCTACAATCTTGTCCCTGACATCCTTGGAGAGCTCTTTGGTCTTGGCCATGGTGGAGAGTTTGGAATCTGATTGATTGATTGCTTCTGTGGACAGGTGTCTTTTATACAGGTAACAAACTGAGATTAGGAGCACTCCCTTTAAGAGTGTGCTCCTAATCTCAGCTCGTTACCTGTATAAAAGACACCTGGGAGCCAGAAATCTTTCTGATTGAGAGGGGGTCAAGTACTTATTTCCCTCATGAAAATGCAAATCAATTTATAACATTTTTGACATGTGTTTTTCTGGATTATTTTGTTGTTATTCTGTCTCTCACTGTTCAAATAAACATACCATTAAAATTATAGACTGATCATTTCTTTGTCAGCGGGCAAATGTACAAAATCAGCAGGGGATCAAATACTTTTTTCCCTCACTTTACATTAGTATTCAGACCCTTTACTCAGTACTTTGATGAAGCACCTTTGGCAGCGATTCCAGCCTCGAGTCTTCTTGGGTATGACGCCTCAAGCTTGGCACACCTGTACTTGGGGAGTTTCTCCCATTCTTCTCTGCAGATCCTCTCAAGCTTTGTCAGGTTGGATGGGGAGCGTCGCTGCCCAGCTATTTTCAGGTCTCTCCAGAGATGTTCGATCTGGTTCAAGTCCGGGCTCTGGCTGGGCCACTCAAGGACATTGAGAGAGTTGTCCCGAAGCCACTCCTGCGTTGTCTTGGCTGTGTGCTTAGGGTTATTGTCCTGTTGGAAGGTGAACCTTCGCCCCAGTCTGAGGTCCTGAGCACTCTGGAACAGGTTTTCATCAAGGATCTCTCTGTACTTTGCTCCTTTCATCTTTGCCTCGATCCTGACTAGTCTCCCAGTCCCTGCCGCTGAAAAACATCCCCACAGCATGATGCTGCCACCACCATGCTTCACTGTAGGGATGGTGCCAGGTTTCCTCCAGATGTGATGCTTGGCATTCAAGCGAAAAAGTTACATCTTGGTTTCATCAGACCAGAGAATCTTGTTTCTCATGGTCTGAGAGTCCTTTAGGTGCCTTTTGGCAAACTCTAAGCAGGCTGTCATGTACCTTTTGCTGAGGAGTGTCTTCTGTCTGGCCACTCTACCATAATGGCCTGATTGGTGGAGTGCTGCAGAGATGGTTGTCCTTCTGGAAGGTTCTCCCATCTCCACATAGGAACTCTGGAGCTCTGTCAGAGTGACAATTGGGTTCTTGGTCACCTCCCTGACCAAGGCCCTTCTCCCCCGATTGCTCAGTTTGGCCGGGGGCCAGCTCTAGGAAAAGTGTTGATGGTGCCAAACTTCTTCCATTTAAGAATGATGGAGTCCACTGTGTTCTGGGGGACGTTCAATGCTGCAGACATTTTTGTGCCTCGACACAATCCTGTCTCGGAGCTCTACGGACAATTCCTTCAACCTCATGGCTTGGTTTTTGCTCTGACATGCACTGTCAACTGTGGGACCTTATATAGATAGGTGTGTGCCTTTCCAAATCATGTCCAATCAATTGGATTTACCACAGGTGACTCCAATTAAGTTGTAGAAACATCTCAAGGATGATCAATGGAAACAGAATGCAGCTGAGCTCAATTTCCAGTCTCATAGGAAAGGGTCTGAATACTTATGTAAATAAGGTATTTCTGTTTTTTATATTTAACAAATTAGCAAACATTTCTAAAAACCTGTTTTCACTTAGTCTTTATGGGGTATTGTGTGTATATTGATGAGGATTTGTATTTATTTAATCCATTTTAGAATAAGGGTATAATGTTACAAAATGTGGATAAAGGGAAGGGGTCTGAATACTTTCCGAATGCACTGTAGATCTAATTATCAATCAACATCCATTCACTGCCTATTTTCACGTCAATGATTTATTACTTTACTATACTATTTGTGTTCTATAATTGTTCATGTGAATGTTTTTATTTAGGCTTAGGCCATTTTTTAAAGCATATATTATCTCATCAGCCTAATGCGTAATGTATTTATAAATACTAGCTATCATTTATCACATCATACAAGCCATTCTCATTGACGGGGCTGTGGTGGAGCAGGTTGAGAGCTTCAAGTTCCTTTGTGTCCACATCACCAACAAACTAACATGGTCCAAGCACACCAAGACAGTCGTGAAGAGGGGACGACAAAACCTATTCCCCCGAAGGAGACTGAAAAGATTTGGTATGGGATCTCAGATCCTCAAAAGGTTCTACAGCTGCACCATCAAGAGCATCCTGACTGGTTGCATCACTGCCTGGTATGGCAACTGTTCGGCCTCCGACCGCAAGGCACTACAGAGGGTAGAGCGTACGGCCCAGTACATCACTTGGGTCAAGCTTCCTGCCATCCAGGACCTCTATACCAGGCGGTGTCAGA
The DNA here is from genome assembly GCF_020615455.1 of Coregonus clupeaformis. NCBI lineage: Eukaryota > Metazoa > Chordata > Actinopteri > Salmoniformes > Salmonidae > Coregonus > Coregonus clupeaformis. The sequence continues at coordinate 34,440,890 of NC_059217.1, read as the reverse complement.
GGAAGGCCCTAAAAATTGTCAAAGACTCCAGACACCCTAGTCATAGTCTGTTCTCTTGCTACCGCACGGCAAGCGGTACCGGAGTGCCAAGTCTAGGTCTAAAAGGCTTCTAAACAGCTTCTACCCCCCATTTCATAAGACTCCTGAACATCTAATCAAATGGCTACCCAGACTATTTGCATTTTGATATTATATAATATAGCTAGTATCTCTAATAGTAACTCTAATAATGTATTATATTTTCTAGATGGTTAGATTACTAATTTGGTGGACAACTTTGGTAAGCAGTGCAATGATATTGACCAAATTTAGCATTGACCAACAGGACCATCAGAATGTAATTGTTGATTCCTGGATTAGAGAATAGAGAGATAGAGAGAAAAATCGACAGACATGAATGCATTTGACTTATGTGTCAACAACTATGCTTCAATCTCATTGAATGTGATGTATTCACCTAGTCATCATGTCTCTGAGGCTTATCTCTAGGCCTCAATATTGTGACACTAATCTTCCCCCCATTGAATGCCATGTATTCACATAAGCTTCATGTTCCTTGAAGTATATATTTTGGGAAAATGTACCAGATTTAACCTTTTGTGCTGATACCAGGCTGCCATTTTGTGTGGCAGAGAGCAGATCCAAAACAGATGGCTGATGTCTGTGGTGGTGATGGCTCCACTGGTTTTGGGAACTGTGAAATGGGCACAGAGGAGGTGAAATGGGCAGCCACCAGCAGACCAGACATTTCCCGCATTAATTTTGCATCACCAAAGTGTGAGAGACACATGGCTCTCTCCACATCACTGGGCCTAGACTGGATTAATCTATTTCACATTCAATCATCTGTATTTAGACTTAGTTTGTTAATATAATCAATCCATTATTGGGCCACTAAAAGACTTAACAAAGTGCTGGAAGGGTAAAATGCTGGGTAAACCAAGACAAAGAGGCTTTCACTGCAGAGATAAAGTGCGTGACGATGAGAGATGCTGTGCATTGTAAGCATCAGTTTCCTAGCCACTAGTCCAGGGGTTGGGAACCCAAACGAGCAGTTAAAGAGCCACATGCTGCTCCAGAGCCACACGTTGCAGACCCCTGCCAAAGACCCTAGCCCCAGCCTAGCCCATCTCACTAGCTCCTGCGATTTGGCTCCCATCATAGGGGCCGACATTCCTTTCTGTGTAATAGTCACATCAAGCAACTGTAATGAGGTGTGAATGACGGAGTCAGGCGCATGAGGTAAAACACAGAAATCTAGAGTTTATTCAGTGTACATGAATAAAGCGCAGCAAGCGTCAAAACGAAACTAGCACAAGGGAAAAATCCACCTTGGCTACATACAAGGAAAGAGTAGCTCAACCGAGCTACTCACTCTCACAATGAACAATCACTCACAAAGGACAAGGGGGCAGAGGGAACACTTGCACAGACTAATGAGGGAATGAGTACCAGGTGTGTGTGATTGACAAGACAAGACAAGACAAATAGAGTGATGATAAATGGAGCGGTAGTGGCTAGTAAGCCAGTGACGACGAACGCCGAAACCTGCCCGAGCAAGGAGGAGGGGCAGCCTCGGCTGAATTCGTGATAGTACCCCCCCGCAGCTCCAGCAGCGCGCCGACACCGGCCTCGGGGACGGCCAGGAGGACGCGGAGCAGGGCGAGTCGGATGGCGACGATGGAAGTCCCTCAACAGAGAAAGATCGAGGATATCCCTCACCGGGACACAGCACCGTTCCTCCGGACCGTACCCTTCCCACTCAACGAGGTACTGAAGGCCCCCCACCCGCCGCCTCGAATCCAGTATGGAACGAACAGAGTACGCCGGCGCCCCCTTGATGTCCAAAGGAGGTGGAGGGACCTCCCGCACCTCAGACTCCTGGAGCGGACCAGCCACCACCGGCCTGAGGAGAGACACATGAAACGAGGGGTTAATACGGTAATCAGGGAGGAGTAATAACCTATATGTGACCTCGTTGATTCTCCTCAGGACTTTGAACGGCCCTACAAACCGTGGGCTCAGCTTCCGGCAGGGCAGGCGGAGGGGCAGATTCCAGGTCGAGAGCCAGACCCGATCCCCCGGTACAAAGATGGGGGCCTCACTGCGGTGACGGTCAGCGTTGGCCTTCTGACGAAGCATGGCGCGTTGGAGGTGAACATGGGCAGCATTCCACGCCTCCTCCGCGCACCAAAACCAGTCCTCCACCGCAGGAGCTTCGGTCTGGCTCTGGTGCCACGGTGCCAGAACCGGTTGATAACCGAAAACACACTGAAATGGCGTTAGGTTCATAGAGGAGTGGCGGAGAGAGTTCTGGGCATATTCTGCCCATGGCAGGAACACCGACCACTCCCCCGGCCGGTCCTGGCATTAGGACCTCAGGAACCTACCCACATCCTGATTTACCCGTTCCACCTGCCCATTACTCTCAGGGTGGAACCCAGAGGTCAGGCTGACCGAGACTCCCAGACGTTCCATGAACGCCTTCCAGACTTTTGACGTGAACTGGGGACCTCGGTCAGACACTATGTCCTCTGGTACCCCGTAGTGCCAGAAGATGTGTGTAAACAGGGCCTCCGCAGTTTGCAGAGCCGTGGGGAGACCGGGCAGAGGAAGGAGGTGGCAGGTCTTTGAAAAGCGGTCCACAACGACCAGGATGGTGGTGTTACCTTGAGAGAGAGGCAGATCAGTTAAAAAATCAACACTCAAATGAGACCATGGTTGTTGTGGAACTGGTAAAGGTTTTAACTTACCCACTGGGAGGTGCCTAGGTGCCTTACTCTGGGTGCACACTGTGCAGGAGGAAACATACACCCTTACGTCCTTAGCAAAGGTATGCCACCAGTTCTTCTCGGTCAGGCAGCGCACTGTACGACCAATACCTGGTTGACGTGTGTGCCCAGTAGATCAGACGATCACGGATAAGCGCAGGCACGTACTGCTGCCCAGCTGGACACTGCTGTGGAGATGGATCTGTGCGTAATGCCTGCGCTATATCCGCGTCCATCGCCCATACTACCGGCGCCACAATGCATGAGTCTGGCAGTATGGGGGTATTGTCTCTGGGTCTCTCCTCTGTATCATACAGCCAGGACAGTGTGTCTGCCTTCACGTTCTTCGTACCCGGAATGTATGACAGTGTGAAATCAAACCGGGTGAAGAATAGGGCCCACCTGGCCTGGCGAGGGTTCAGCCTCCTCGCTGCTCAGATGTACTCCAGGTTATGGTGGTCCGTCCAGACGAGGAATGGGTGTTTCGCCCCCTCGAGCAAATGTCTCCACGCGGTCAGAGCTCGGACAACAGCCAACAGCTCCCGATCACCAACGGCGTAGTTCTGCTCCGCCGGGCTGAGCTTCTTTGAGAAGAACGCACAGGGGCGGAGCTTGGGTGGCGTGCCCGAGCGTTGAGACAGGACTGCTCCCATCCCAACCTCGGACGCATCCAGCTCCACTACGAACAGTAGTGATGGATCGGGGTGGGCCAGTATCGGGGCCGAGGTGAACAGTTCCCTCAGGTTACTGAAGGCCCTGTCATCCTCAGCAGACCAGTGGAGCTGGGACCGCCAACCCTTCAACAGAGATGTAATGGGAGCTGCGACCTTGCCAAAGCCCCGGATAAACCTCAGATAATAGTTGGCGAAGCCAAGGAAGCGCTGCACCTCCTTTACCGTGGTTGGAGTCGGCCAATTACGCACGGCTGCAATGCGGTCGCCCTCCATCTCCACACCTGTGGTAGAAATGCGGTATCCAAGGAAGGAGACGGACTGCTGGAAAAACATACACTTTTCTGCCTTAGCATAAAGGTCATTTTCTAACAGTCGGGCCAGTACTTTGCGAACCAGGGACACATGCTCAGCGCGCGTAGTTGAATACACCAACATGTCATCGATGTAGACCACTACACCGCGACCAAGCATGTCCCGAAACACCTCATTTACAAATGACTGGAAGACTGAGGGAGCATTCATCAAAACATAGGGCAACACCAGGTATTCATAATGCCCCGTGGTTGTGCTGAATGCTGTTTTCCACTCATCTCCCTCTCGGATACGCACCAAGTTGTATGCACTCCTGAGATCTAATTTAGTGAAGAAGCGCGCTCCATGCAATGACTCAACCACTGACGGAATGAGAGGGAGAGGATAACTAAATATAATCGTCTCCTTGTTCAGTGGTCAATAGTCAATGCACGGGTGCAGACCGCCGTCTTTCTTCTTCACAAAAAAATTAACTTGAGGAGGCGGGTGAAGTGGAGGGACGTATGTACCCCTGGCGCAGGGACTCGGTGACATATGTCTCCATAGCCTCCGTCTCAGCCTGCGACAGGGGATACACATGACTCCTGGGAAGTACAGCGTCTACCCGAATGTTTATTGCGCAATCCCCCACCCGATGAGGTGGCAATTTAGTTGCTTTATTCTTGGAGAAAACTTGTGCCAGATCATGGTATTCGGGGGGAATGCGCACGGTGGAGACACCGTCTGGACTTTCCACCGTGGTTGCACCAACGGAAACACCCAGACACCTACCCTGACACTCTTGCGACCACCCCGTGGGAACCCTCTGCGGCCATGAGAAAGTGGGGTTGTGGAGTGCTAGCCACGGAATACCTAACACCACATGGAAAGCAGGAGACTCAATGATAGAAAAAGTGACCTGCTCACAATGCGTCTCCTGTGTGATCATGGTGACTGGTACCGTGACTTCCTTTATCAACCCGGACCCTAATGGTCGACTATCAAATGCTCTGATGGGGCGTGGAATGGATAGGGGAACTAATGAAATGCCCTGGCGGCGTGCAAAAGTATTATCCATAAAGTTCCCAGCTGCGCCTGAATCTACTAGCACCTTACACTTGGGAACTCTCATGTAATCAGGGAAGTATATGGGTATGGTACAGTGCGCAGCAGAGGGCTCTGAACAAGTGTGGGTGCTCAATACCTGGGGTGATGCGAGAGTGCCCTGCCGGCCGCCTCCTGACCCAAAAGAGCGCTGACGACAACGTGTGGTGGAATGTCCCTTCATGCCATCCGATTGGCACTGGCACTGTCATCTTTTGCTCTCTCGGTGTGCGGTACCACCCAGCTCCATGAGCTCTGGATCCGCGTTGGTCGGTGCGGGAACGGGCAGACCTCCTTCAGGACGTCCTTGGTTGCCAGCAGGTTATCCAGACGAATGGCCATGTCCACCAGTTCGGTAAAAGGAAACCTGGTGTCACGGCAGGCTAGCTCCCGTCGGACGTCCTCCCGTAGATGGCACTGGACCTGGTTGACCAGGGCCCGCTCGTTCCACCCGGATCCTGCTGCCAGAATCCGGAACTCCAGCGCGAACTCCTGTACTGTCCTCGTCCCCTGCCTCAAGTGGACCAGCTGCTCACCCGCCTCTCGACCCTCGGGCGGGTGATCGGAAACCACCTGAAATAGGCGGACAAACTCCCTGTAATCCTCCAACGCGGCTTCTCCTTCTCTCCAAACCGCGTTGGCCCACTCCAGGGCTTTCCCTGAGAGGCAGGAAATGAGGACGGACACCTGCTCTCGATCTGATGGCGCCGGCTTGACACTGGAGCAGTACAGCTCCAGTTGGAGAAGGAATCCCTGACAACCGAGCTACACACTCTCACAATGAACAATCACTCACAAAGGACAAGGGGGCAGAGGGAACACTTATACACAGACTAATGAGGGAATGAGTACCAGGTGTGTGTGATTGACAAGACAAGACAAGACAAGACAAGTCAAATAGAGTGATGATAAATGGTGCGGTAGTGCCTAGTAAGCCGGTGACGACGAACGCCGAAACCTGCCCGAGCAAGGAGAGGAGGGGCAGCCTCGGCTGAATTCGTGACAGCAACAGAGTGGTACAAGCTACCGACTCAAGAGGGACATGAGCAAATGAGAGACATCTGTTCAAGCATCTGGTCCATGACTGCAGGAGAACCTTCAAATGACAAAAAGTTTTAAATAAAACTGAAAGTAGCAAACTTCATCAGATTTAGGACACTTGGAACTAAAAATGAACAAAAGAGCACATATACAAGACAAGTCTAGAGTTGAATTGCAGCTGATCTGCTGCACTTAAGCAGTGAAGATGAGGGCCAGTAGTAGAATCAATTACACAAGCTTATTTTCATTTCTGATTTGAAAAAGTGAAGGCATATAATACTATCTTTCTACTCCACAATACAAAATACAAAATTTGACACATCCCTTAAAGTAGAAATTAATCTCTTACTTATAGCTACAATCGTCAATCTATCAATCTATTGTTCATTGATCGAACAACTGAATGCTGCACTTCTAAGCCAGAGAAAGAAGAGTAATCTATTGCACTGCAGCGATAAGGTTGGACATTTCGTCATCAAGCACTCTCCGATATCCCTTACCTGACCTGTTGTTCCCAAAATCACACACCGGAATTTGCTAATATGCTATGAAAGTCCTGACTACTTCCTGGTTACTGTTTTTGAATGGGCTTCAAGCTAATACAGTATAATCAAATTCAGGAAAACGTGTTCATTGAAGATATATGTAAAATTATATATTAATATTTGTGGATTAATTTCCATCAACCTGATGCCTTTCAAGAAGGTTTTCGATAGCATTTTTTTTTTCATACTCAGAAACCTTCATAAAAGGCATTGGGTAAAGGTAAATTAATCCCAAATACGAAAACACTTTTACATATATCTTAAATGATTTTCATGAAGAAGAAAAAATTCATGCATTGTTTATGCATTTTATTAAACAGAACATGTAAAGTGTTGGTGCCATGTTTCATGAAATAAAATATTTTTTCCATATGCACAAAAAGCTTATTTCTCTAATTTTGTGCACAAATTTGTTTACATCCCTGTTAGTGAGCATTTCTCCTTTGCCAAGACAAACATTCCACCTGACAGGTGTGGCATATCAAGAAACTGATGAAACAGCATTATCATTACACAGGTGCACCTTGTGCTGGGGACAATAAAAGGCCACGCTAAATGTGCAGTTTTGTCACACAACACAATGCCACAGATATCTCAAGTTTTGAGGGAGCGTGCAATTGGCATGCTGACTGCAGGAATGTCCACCAGAGCTGTTGCCAGAAAATTGAATGTCCATTTCTCTACCATAAGCTGCCTCCAATGTTGTTTTAGAGAATTTGGCAGTATGTCCAACCAGCCTCACAACCGCAGACCACGTGTAACCACGCCAGCCCAGCACCTCCACATCTGGATTCTCCACCTGCGGGATCGTCTGAGACCAGCCACCCGGACAGCTGATGAAACTGAGGAGTATTTCTGTCTGTAATAAACTCCTTTTGTGGGGAAAAACAAATTCTGATTGGCTGGGCCTGGCTCCCCAGTGGGTGGGCCTTGCTCCCAAGTGGGTGGGCCTATGTCCTCCCAGGCCCACCCATGGCTGGCCCCTGCCCAGTCATGTGAAATCCATAGATTAGGGCCTAATGAATTTATTTAAATTATCTGATTTCCTTATATGACCTGTAACTCAGTAAAATTGTTGAAATTGTTGCATGTTGCATTTATATCTTTGTTCAGTATATAAGATTGACGCCTATTCAAAAACAATACAGGACTTGAACCAAGAAGTAAGCGGGACTTTCTTAGGGTATATACTAGAAACTGAAAAATGGTTTGGCACTCGAATCTTTGTTACTTTTGGGTAATTCTGTCAAATTTGTCTCACATCATATACAGATAGAGCGCATCGAGTCTGTCTAGTCATTTGTCTCAATCTTCTCAAGGGGTCAGTAGCTAGCCAGGCTGCGCTTGCGCATACAGCTGACAGTCCCACATTAAATGAAGTTCACCTTATAAAGGCTTCATAAAGCCTTCATAAGCACTACATAAAGCATCTATAACCGTATTTTATGCTATATAAAGGTCTCATAAATGTGGCATAACTGTGTGACATAATCACCAATGTCAAATGTGACATAACCCACTATGTCAAATATAAACATGTGCTTTATAAAGGGTGACATGTTGTGCTGAAGGATGGCAAATGCTCTAAAGTGATGTCATGTTAGTCACATTACACCTAATCTCGTTCCCAGACACTTCCAACCAAATGCGTGGAAGGTCTGGTTGACCAACGCATCAAACTTGGCCTTCATTAGTTAGGGTTAGGTTTAAAATCAAATTTTAAGAACATAAATTGTGGAAATGGGCAGGGTTTAGCAATATTTATACAACGGTGTGTCTAATTCTGAATGCTGATTTGTTAATAGCGCATTCTAGCCAGTGTCTATTCCACAAGTTACCAATAAATCTATGACGTTAAAATGCCTATTTACTCTGTTCCATCTGACTACGCAATCCACTGTCCCATCAGCCCAGCCAGGCAAATTATAAACTTGATCTCCACTATAAAAAGCACTTAGACATTATCTCACATGTCATTTTAGACTAACATTTAGTTTTCAACAGCGGAGATTTGTATAAACCTTGCTGTCTGTCTCTCTGACACTTGCAACATTGTTTCAATATTCAAATTCGATCTCCAGCTGTCCCATAGTAATGAACGTGTCGGGAGTCGGGACGAGACAGACAGGCAGGCAGTGTTTCTCAGCCAGTCGAAATCAGGAATCAGCTGGCATCATTTTTATGGATATATACAAAGAAATTTCAATTGAAAAAAGGTCAAATGAAACGAAGTGCATCTAGTTTGCAGTCTTTACAGCTTCAGTGATGGAAGTGATTGTGTTAGCTGTGTTGTTGGCTAGCTCCGTAATCGAAAATCCAATCAAACAGAGTTATGGCCTCCATTAAAAAGAGGAGGATCCCATCAGCTTTCTATTGTCACACCCTGATCTGTTTCACCTGTCTTGTGTTTGTCTCCAACCCCCACCAGGTGTCTAACATTACCTCGTGTATTTATACCTGTGTTTTCTGTTTGTCGGTTGCCAGTTCGTCTTGTCCCATCAAGTCCTACCAGCATGTTCCAGTGTTTCCTGTGCTCTAGTTTTAGCTTTTTCTAGTCTTCCTAGTTCTGACCTTTCTGCCTGTCCTGGCCCTGATCCTGCCTGCCGACCTGTACCTGCCTGACTCTGATTTGGATTACGACTCTTTGCCTGCCTTGACCTACCGATTGCCTGCCCCTTGTACTGTAATAAACTCTGAAACAAGCACTATCCGCATCCTGTGTCTGCATCTGGGTCTTAGCCTGAGCCGTGATATCTATAGGCTAGGCCTACTATATTTATTTCTCAACTTTCCTAATATTAATTATATTGCTTCTCTTTACAACTGGAGTATAGCCTACCTGGTTGGCATGAAAATGATCCACAGGAAAAACGTCCTCCCTTCGCTATTAAGTGCATAGATGATGTATTTCTTTCCCCTGCCCGTTTCGAGACAGGTGCATGATTATGGCCCATTCTAAATAAAATAAAAATTACATATATATTACTTAGTATATGTAAAGACAAGATTAAATCAAGAATAGTCTGATGGGTGACAATATTAGCCTATCACTTGTGAATTATATATTATAATTTGTGAATGTTGACCAGCATAAGGGAAGAAACAATGCATACAGTGCCTTCGGAAAGTATTCAGACCCCTTGACCTTTTCCACATTTTGTTACGTTACAGCCTTATTCTAAAATTGATTAAATAAAAACAATTCCTCAGCAATCTACACACAATACCCCATAATGACAAAGCAAAAACCTGGCTTCATCCCTACGGTGAAGCATGGTGGTGGCAGCATCATGCTGTGGGGATGTTTTTCAGCGGCAGGGACTGGGAGACTAGTCAGGATCGAGGTAAAGATGAACGGAGCAAAGTACAGAGAGATCCTTGATGAAAAGCTGCTCCAGAGCGCTCAGGACCTCAGACTGGGATGAAGGTTCACCTTCCAACAGAACAATGACCCTAAGCACACAGCCAAGACAACGCAGGAGTGGCTTCGGGACAAGTCTCTCAATGTCCTTGAGTGGCCCAGCCAGAGCCCGGACTTGAACCCGATCTAACATCTCTGGAGATACCTGAAAATAGCTGTGCAGCGACGCTCCCCATCCATCCTGACAGAGCTTGAGACGATTTGCAGAGAAGAATGGCAGAAACTCCCCAAATACAGGTGTGCCAAGCATGTAGCGTCATACCCAAGAAGTCTCAAGGCTGTAATCGCTGCCAAAGGTGCTTCAACAAAGTACTGAGTAAGGGTCTGAATACTTATGTAAATGTGATATTTCCGTTTTTTTTATTTTTAACAAATTAGCAAACATTTCTAAAAACCTGTTTTTGCTTTGTCATTATGGGGTATTGTGTGTAGATTAATGAGGGGGAAAACTATATAATACATTTAAAAATAAGGCTGTAACCTAACAAAATGTGGGAAAAGTAAAGGGGTCTGAATACTTTCCGAAGGCACTGTACCTTTTTTCGTGATTTTTTCAAGTCATTATCGTACACCTCATGCAGCCTAGCCCATAGGCCTATATGTTTTGATAAGGTTTGTATCACAACTAAAGTGGCCAAATACCTTCTTAAAATTAAGCACATTCATCTGCTTTACATCTGGATGTAGAGCCTAACTGGCATACATACACAGCGCATGAGTTTCAAGTTTGGGGAAGATCATTTTCACCATAAAAATGCACCTTTATAATAAAATAATTACATGCATAATCGCATTTGTGGTCACTTTTGAGAATGGTGTTTTCCTGCTAATGGAACATTTGTGATTATAGCCTACTGCTGTGTGCACATTGCTGCGCTTATAACGTGAAGAAATAGCCTAATAGTTTATCAACATTTGAAGATAAACGTACTGATATGTTGCGTCAGCCTCATTGCGTAACATTTTTTTTTATGCTAGTGGTTGTATTAATTTGGGATCTATCACATCCCACAACTGTCCCAGACTATGTTTGGAATATTTATTTCTCGCACAGAATAGCATAGGTCAACTTTTGTACTATGGGGGATAGTAGATTGACATAGGCTAGTGCTTTTGATGTTCGTTAGTCCTACTCATCTTGTTGGCTGACGAAAAGTAAATGTGGACAGTTCTTCCAATATCTTCAATATGTGCCTCAGAATTGGATAAGGACGCACAGAGTTGGTTCTTGCCTCTTTTCCTGCTGGAGGTAGTGCATGTTGGTTCCAACCTTAAAAGTAACAATAAAAAAGTTAGCAGGTATGTTAGGAAATGCTGTTGTGACGTGACTTACTTTAATGTATGACTGTTATTTATCGAATCACCTAAATATGTTTAATTGTCACTTAATTAAATTAATCATGTAACAATTAACTCATTAGGAATTTGGGGCACCATGGAAGAAGTTGTTTAATGAGTTACCATCTCTCGAATTAAACTTTTAGAAGATATATGTTATATTTATCGATAACAGTCACTTATTAAATCATTACCTCATCAGTCTCATTCTGAACGTCGCATAATCCTTGAACCTGCAAGAACCCTAACCTTATTGATGAATCAGCAATACACAAATTGGCTTAATTATTTATTTACTAACTAACTAAATAATAACACAATACAAACACACACACACACACAGGTTATTGATTACTAACGTAATACATTGAAAACAGGTCCCTAGTGGACTGGACTAACATTAGCATGAATGATTGGGTAGTGGAGGGGTCAGAATGGAAGGGAGAGAGATTCAAACTATCGTGGTTACGTTGGAGACTATGCTCACAGTAATCATATTACTTATGCACCCTAATAACGCTCATTCGGATTAGAAATGCAACATGTATTTACGTGTTGCTGTCCTCGATAGTTGAGTTGATGATGTAGGACTCTGGTTTGCCCACCAAAGATCTCAATGTCCTTGGTAGAGTTTCTGGTCGTAGTGGTGGTTAGAATGGATACTTCAGATGTACCAGCGGTTGTCGGAGAGGGACTGTCCTTTCCAACTCGTGTCTTTACTGAAAGTTCTCTAGACAACTATACATGCCAGGAGCAGACTGAAATGATAAGGTCTAGTGCATCGTCTTCTTCTTCACCTCGTGTAGAGGTTGAGAGTTTCAGAGTTTCTCAATTTCAAACGTGTGGACTAATGTCTCACGTTTTCTGGTCTTTCTTGTCTAACCATTTTGTAACGTGTAGCTTCATAGCTTCAGCTTCACACTTCTTGGTCTTGTAGAGTGTCAACCGTTTTAAGCCGTGGGGCTTACTGGTCTGGTAGAAATTCAACCATTTGCAACGTTTGGCTTACGCTTCACGTCTGCTGGTCTAAAGGTTGATTTGTTTTTCAAGGCTTTTTATGCCCTCTGGGTAAAAGGGGCGTTCCATCATGTTTGTGCTCATCTGGGCGTGGCTGACTGAGAACAAATCAATATGGAAAACAATAATCTCATCTAGAATGCTAAAATCACATTGTTATCTTCACAAAAGTATTATTATACTTTATCATTTGTTTTATAAAACAAATAGATGCAAACCTCATAACTGGGAAGTGTACCAAATTTGACATGATTGTTCTTTAAGTCCCCACCAACCATTTCCCATATACTTTTAAGTAGGAATGTTGTTTCATTATCCACTTTTGGATGTTGGAGTTTTGGCGGGAAGACTTCCTTTGTTAACAAAGGGGTCCTTTCTCCCAATACTTCATGGCAAGGAAGAGAAAGTCTCTGCAAGGAATTTACGACCGGTCATAAAACTGGCCCCAAGGAAATGGGGCATTCAAACCTTTGCCTAGCAGGAATCTTTGATCCTCAGCCAATGAGGGCAAGTCATGACAATGCCATTGTCACACCATCTGGATAAGGGCATTTCTGTGCTGCCCCAGAAACTCTAAATGGGAAGATGGGGAACTCCATTCAATTAATATTATTATTCCTCTTTCATTTACAAATCTCATGACGTGGCTATGAGACATGGCTGTATCTAGGATGATTTTTATTTAGTTGAGCCTGCTAGCTAGCAACATTTCGGCTAGCTAACAATTGCTGTGAAGTCACCGAAATTATTTGAAATAACGATTGAGCTAGCTACAGTATGTAATCTAACTCAACACTTAACTACTACAAACTAATTTAAATTACAATAAATACATGTTAACTTACTTGCTTTTTGCAGTCCACTGGCAGCACAAGTGGGGCATTTGATTTACAAACTCATCACTTGATCAGCGTCTCTTCAGCAACACAAAAAAAAGTGTTCCCTCAAATGTTTTGGGGCAGTAAGCAAATTTTAGGTTGTGAGTAGAAACTTGAACGTTGTGAGAATTTTGGGCTCACATTCATAGTGAACACTGAGGCTGTACACTTACAGTTTAAGACAGTAGCCAATAGGCTATTGTGGCTATTTGAGCATAATGTAGGCCTACCAACAAAAAAAATGGCGCAAATCCCATAACATTTTCACATGGAAATAGCTTTTGATTTCTATGATATAGTCTACAGTAGCCTATATGTGGTGTTCAATGCAGGCCTACATTGCATGAGACTTTTAAAAACGTTTTTACATTATGAATGGCTTGACATTAATATATATAGTTTCTTGGTCTGTAGCCACGTTATTGAGGAAAAATGTACTTTCTATGCCTGTGATATGTGTTTGTACCACCTAGCTATCTTAAGATGAACGCACTAACTGTAAGTTGCTCTGGATAAGAGCATGTGCTAAATGACTAAAATGTAAATGTAAAGAGACGCGACCCAGACGTTCAGCCTTTTTGTTCTGTATCTATGGAAGCGACCCAGTCGTTCGTTCTAAATGTTCCATTGCCATATTGGCTGGCAATGTTCTTATCCCTTGCTTGCTAGCTAGCCAACTACGGCTAACTTACAGTCACATCAAAAAGTGCAGCCAGAAAAACAGCAAAGTACCAGCATTTGCATTTGTTTAAGCTGTTTTCTACTAACATTTATTTGGATACGTCCATAACAATGAGCTAATGAGGCGAGATTTCACCTGGCATAGAAAATGGTTTCACTCATCAGGACACTATTGTTCAGAGGAGCTAGCCAACAACACTGCTAACACAATCACTTCAAACTGAAGCTGGAAAGACTGCAAACTTCATTTCGTTTGACCTTTTTTCAATTTCTTTGTATATATCCATAAAAATGATGCTAGCTGATTCATGATTTCGACTGGCTGAGAAATGCTGCCTGCCAGAGACAGACAGCTAGGTTTATGCATATCTCTGCTGTTGAAAACTAAATGTTAGTCTAAAATAAATGTGAGATGATGTCTAGATGCTTTTCATAGTGGAGATCAAGTTTATAAAGTGCCTGGCTGGGCTGATGAGACAGTGGATTGTGGAGTCAGATGGAACAGAGTAAATAGACATTTTAACGTCATAGATTTAGCCGGTGGTAACTTGTGGAATAGACACCGGCTGGAATGAGGTTTTAACCAATCGGCATTCAGGATTAGACCCACCCATTGTATAAATGGTCTGAATAATACAGAGTGTTGCTGGCCTTTTACTCCACCCATTCCAGTGGTGGCCGAATCACATCACATGTGCACTTACTGCACTACAGAAAACCAGCTAACCAAACAACAGTGCAGGGCATACTCACTGAATTAAAGGTAACTACACTCAAAAATCTACGTTTCTTAGATTTTTCCCAGACCTCAAACGTCCTCCCCTTGTATTGTTTAATCATTGTTGTGAACACAGAAAATCCAATTGTGTTGTTTTTCTATTTCAAAAGTGTGAAAAAAATGGGGGAAACCAGAAAAAAATGGGGAAATCCGAAACCTGGAAAAACAAAACCAAGAAAACGGAATGTAGGCAAAAAATAAAAACAGATTTTAAAAGGCCCTATCAACATATTTTGCTGTGCATGACTGCACTTTACAGTGTGTGCCATCCTGCAGCACAGCATTTTGGGGAAAGTTGAGGTCAAGTCCAATATTGACTATGCACCCAAGAGGGAAAGAGGTTGAGCCATCCTATTTTTTTGTTGTTGTGAAATATAATATAATATATACAATTTAGCATACACTTTTATCCAAAGTGACTTACAGTCATGGGGTGAATACAATTTTGATTATTTTTTATGTTATATTTAAATATATTTTTTAAAAATTTAAATATATATATATTTTTTTCTTTTTTTTCTTTTCGGGGGGAATGGATCAGCTTAATATTGCAGATAGATTGTATCTTCTATCAATGTAATTGTCTGCATCACTTCCAATCCCCCATGTTTTTTTTTTTTTTATATATATACTCCCCTTTATTACTTTTCAACCCCACCATCCTTTCCCTACTTGGAGTAAATTAGTGAACAACAATGCCCAGGCCTCTACTTCCGGTCTATACTTACTATCTACACCTTATGGACAGAGTTAATTTTACAATAATTCTATTATATATATATATATTTTATTTTTATTTTTTTTTGCTCCTGAACTTCTTCTACTCTCAACCTCTCCGATCATTTTCATGATGTCCATCCGGTTTGCTTCTATATGCCATATCTTTATAACTGTGCTATTATGGACACAGTACGCTTACATTATTAGCTATCTTTGTCATTATTTGTTGTTATTTGTTATTAGTCCCATCCTTCAACTCTATTCAATACCTCCCATCTATCTCTTAACACCATCCATATAGGATTTCTATTTGCCATATATATTTCAACCGTACTGTGATGTTTTACAAAAGTTCTGAACCTTTCTATTCTCATTGCTTCTACAGATTGTGAATTAAAAATAAACATTTTTGCTAAAAGTATTATTATATTATTGATTGATTGACTATGACTTTTCAGATCACCCAGTAATGCTATCTGCAAGGTTAGTTCCAGGTAAATATTGCAATCCTTTAGCCATTCCTGGACCTGTGTCCAAAAACAAGTTTCAAATGGACAGAACCAAAACAAATGATCTAATGATTCTGTCTCTTCACAGCAAAATCTGCAGAGCTGGGAAGATTGTATCCCCCATATAAATAACATTATATTGGTAGCAAGAATTTTATATAATAATTTAAATTGAAAGATTCTAATTTTTGAATCCGGTGTCGTTTTGCGTGTCAGTTCATAAACACTATGCCATGGGATCGGTACGTCAAATATCTCTTCCCAACTATTTTGCAATCTATATGGGACGGCTGTCAATCCTTTGGTCCTTAAGTGAAACTGATATACTTTTTCATTTATCACAGTTTTCCTTAACCAATTATGTTCTTTAATGCAAGGCCGACAGACAAGTTCCTTACTTTCTCCCCCTTCCACTTTCCTCTTCCACTTTTGCGGTAAGGCTGCAATTATTTGGTTGTAATTTTGGGTAGAGCAGACATTTCCATATGTTTTTGTCAGCTGCATGTGCGACATTTAACTCCACCAGTCCTACCGATGATATCATTTACGAAGATTATACCTTTTTTAAACATTCTGTCAAAAAAGAAAGTTTTTTTGTCAATTAGTATATTTGAATTTAACCACAATATTTGTTGCATTATTTGTTCTGTCGTTTCTGGAGGATTAAATTGAAATTGCAACCAACTTTCTATGGCTTGTTTTAGAAATAGTGACATTTGGGAGATTATTTCCTTTTCAAATAACTGAAAGTGTGTCACGATCGTCGAAGGAGGAGGACCAAGGTGCAGCGTTGAAGGCAAACATCCTCTTATTTTATTAAGTGTACACACGATAAACAAAACAACAAACGATACGTGAAGTCCAACGGTACTAACACAAACCACACTGGAACACGGAACAAGATCCCACAAACACTGTGGGAAAACTGGCTGCTTAAGTATGGCTCCCAATCAGAGACAACAAGCAACAGCTGATACTCGTTGCCTCTGATTGAGAACCACACTGGCCAACATAGAAACACAATACTAGAAATGAACGTAGAACCAAAACACATAGACTCTACACACCCTGGCTCAACATATTAGAGTCCCCAGAGCCAGGGTGTGACAGTACCCCCCCCAAAGGCGCGGACTGCGACCGCGCCTAAACATAACCGAACAGGGGAGGGCTGGGTGGGCATTCCTCCTCGGAGGCGGTTCCGGCTCCGGGCTTGACCACCACCCTCCAACAATCCCCCCGTAGCGCCCCTGGTCCGGTCTGGCCCCGCTGGCTGGAGCTGGACTGGACATCGGTGGAGCGGATTGCTTAGGCTCCGATGTGGAGCAGCTGACCGGTACCTGACCCGGCACCGGTGACCCAGGCACGTTTGTGCCGGACTGACGACGCGCACCCCTGGCTTGGTGCGTGGAGCAGGAACGGGCCGGACCGGGCTGACGACTCGCACCCCTGGCTTGGTGCGTGGAGCAGGAACGGGCCGGACCGGACTGACGATGCGCACCCCTGGCTTGGTGCGGGGAGCAGGAACGGGCCGGACTGGGCTGACGACGCGCACCCCTGGCTTGGTGCGGGGAGCAGGAACAGGCCGGACCGGGCTGACGACTCGCACCCCTGGCTTGGTGCGTGGAGCAGGAACGGGCCGGACCGGGCTGACGACTCGCACCCCTGGCTTGGTGCGTGGAGCAGGAACAGGCCGGACCGGACTGACGATGCGCACCCCTGGCTTGGTGCGGGGAGCAGGAACGGGCCAGACTGGGCTGACGACGCGCACCCCTGGCTTGGTGCGTGGAGCAGGAACAGGCCGGGCCGAGCTGGCGACGCGCAACATAGGCTTGGTGCGAGGGGCAGGAACAGGCCGGACCGGGCTGGCGACGCGCACCGTAGGCTTGGTGCGAGGGGCAGGAACAGGCCGGGCTGGGCTGGCGACGCGCACCATTGGCTTGGTGCGGAGAGCAGGAACAGGCCGGGCCGGGCTGGCGACGCGCACCATAGGCTTGGTGCGGGGAGCAGGAACAGGCCGGGCCGGGCTGGCGACGCGCACCGTAGGCTTGGTGCGAGGGGCAGGAACAGGCCGGGCCGGGCTGGCAACGCGCACCGTAGGCTTGGTGCAAGGGGCAGGAACAGGCCGGGCCGGGCTGGCGACGCGCACCGTAGGCTTGGTGCAAGGGGCAGGAACAGGCCGGGCCGGGCTGGCGACACGCACCATTGGCTTGGTGCGGGGAGCAGGAACGGGTCGGGCCGGACTGGGAACACGCACTACTAACTTAGCGCGGGGAGCAGGAACGGGTCGGGCCGGACTGGGAACACGCACTACTAACTTAGTGCGGGGAGCAGGAACGGGTCGGGCCGGACTGGGAACACGCACTACTAACTTAGCGCGGGGAGCAGGAACGGGTCGGGCCGGACTGGGAACATGCACTACTAACTTAGTGCGGGGAGCAGGAACGGGTCGGGCCGGACTGGGAACACGCACTACTAACTTAGTGCGGGGAGCAGGAACGGGCCGGACCGGACTGGTGACGCACACCACTTGCTTGGTGTGAGGAGCGGGACTGGGTTTCTTCATAACCCTCCGCTCCCTCAGCTGCCTACTCAGTTCCTCTCGCCTTGCCTCTACTCTCTCCTTCTCCCTTCTAGCACCCAGTAGCTCCTCCCTCTGACCCACTAACTCCTGCTCTCTCCTTACCAATAGCCCCCTTAACCTGGTGGCCTCCTCTCCTAACCTCCCAATACGCCCTGTAGCTGCCTCCTGCTGCCCCGTCGCCCATGCCGTGTGCCCCCCCCTAATATTTTTGGGGGGTTGCCTCTCGTCCGTCCGACGACGACACTGTTGACGCCGTTGCTCCTCTCTCGCCAGGGCCTTAACTTTAGCCCATGGCCCTTCTCCCGCGAGCATGTCCTCCCAGGACCACCATTGGCCCACCTGGGCCATCGCCAACCTCTCCAGCTCATTACCCGGCGCTTGCTCCTGGACACGCTGCTTGGTCCTGTTTTGGTGGGATCTTCTGTCACGATCGTCGAAGGAGGAGGACCAAGGCGCAGCGTTGAAGGCAAACATACTCTTATTTTATTAAGTGTACACACGATAAACAAAACAACAAACGATACGTGAAGTCCAACGGTACTAACACAAACCACACTGGAACACGGAACAAGATCCCACAAACACTGTGGGAAAACTGGCTGCTTAAGTATGGCTCCCAATCAGAGACAACAAGCAACAGCTGATACTCGTTGCCTCTGATTGAGAACCACATTGGCCAACATAGAAACACAATACTAGAAATGAACGTAGAACCAAAACACATAGACTCTACACACCCTGGCTCAACATATTAGAGTCCCCAGAGCCAGGGTGTGACAAAGTGAGAGGTTGTAATCTGAATAAAGGGAAAAAGGCCTTTCTTGAACATTGGGTGAGATAATCTTACTAATTTGCTTGAGAACCAGTTCGGATTTAAGTATAACTTTTGTATGACTGAAGCTTTTAGTGATAGGTCTAATGCTTTAATATTTAATAATTTCTGTCCTCCGAATTCATATTCATTATATAAATATGCTATTTTAATTTTGTCTGGCTTGCCGTTCCAAATAAAATTGAATATTTTTTTCTCATATAATTTAAAAAACTGTTCGCTAGGCGTAGGCAAGACCATAAGCAAATAGGTAAACTGGGATAATACTAAAGAGTTAATCAGGGTGATTTTTCCACAAATTGACAGGTATTTTCCTTTCCATGGTTGTAAGATGGGTGAATACATTTTTACATATGGGTGGTCCCGGGCATCAAACCCAATATCCTGGCGTTGCAATGCTCTACCAAGATGCATGACAGGGTTATAAATCCTTTGTGATGCCTCAATTTAATATGATTTAAGTGGTGCTTATGCCACCCTTTATAAAGCACAGGTTTATGTCATATTTGACATAGTGGGTTATGTCACATTTGACATTGGTGGTTATGTCACACAGTTATGCCACATTTATGACCCCTTTATAAAGCACGACATACAGTTATAAATGATTTGTAACACATTTATGTAGTGTTTATGAAGGCTTTATGAAGGCTTTATGAAGCCTTTATAAGCTGCATGTAATTTAATACGGGACCCAGCTAACACAGTGCGAGACACTTTTGAGAAGCAAACAAGAAGAGAGAGAAAATGCTGACAGCATGGCTTCTTCAAACGAAACATCATAACTCCATGCCTGCAGCTTGCAGAAGCAAACTATGGGAATACTTTGATTAAAGAGCAGATGATGAGGGCCAGCCCACCGAAACAACTAAGCAAAAGGTGTTACAAAGCAGTGCAGTGCAAGGGAAGTTTAGTTCCAAAACGACATTTTAAAAAACGATTTTACATATGACATTTGCATTGTAAAGTTGTCGTTATTCTACTAAATTAGAATTATTTTTGAGTGACAATGACATGAACATATATTCAGCATGACATTCATATGAGCATTATCACATTTGTCTGGGCTTGCTAGCAGTAGCAGTAGCAACTAGCCAGCCATCATCCCTGGGTAGAGCATTGCACCCTGGGAAATGAAATGCACTCTGGGAATCGTAGTGTGCTGTGTAAATTCCATTGTATTTCTATGGCGTGTAGACTTACAAAAGCTTCAGAAATGAGTTTCAACTTGTTTTTTAATGTCATTTAGGAAGTATTCATTTAATACATTAACATATTTAGTTGTAATGAATAATGAATTATAGGTCTAATGAATGACATTTAACACAATATTATGGCCATAGATGAGCAAATTAACCCTGAGTCTCCGATATGGTTTTGCGTAAGGGAAATTGAAGGTATTCTTCTGTTATTTAATATGGTGTTTTATATTTGTAAGAAATTGAATATAGAATAGAATATATTCTATTTGCTGTTTTATTCGTTCTACCAGTTATCAATATATTATTCGATGTAAAGAAATAACACAACTCTCCTGGCTGTGTATTTATTTGACCATTTATTATTCTATTACATAACAGATCAACATAGAGAGCCCCTTCTTGTTTTCAAAGGGTGTTGAACCGTGACCCATTGAAAATATTCTATAGGTATAATGCTTTATAACTTGGTATAAGCATAAATTAACCTTTATAATGTCATCTGTGGAACTTTGGAACTCACTGTGTGTGTCTGGTTCTGGTAGTAGCGTGCAATCAGCAGGTCTGTGTCCTTGACTTTGGTCTGTCCTAGTTGGCTGAGGACAGCTCTGGTGACTGTGTCATCTGTCCAGTCTTCACCAGTTCTGCCCCTGCAGCCACAGCTTCCACACCTGTTCACTCACTCACTCACACACACACACACACACACACACACGCACACACACACTACATAATACACTTATCTGTATGGGACACCATGTTTAATAACCTTCAAGGGTAGTTTCACTCTCAAAATATTAATCTGATCCTATGGCCCCAAGTACACATATTGTAAATAATTCATTTGTGCATGTTGTATGTTGTCACTGTGTCAGATAAGTGGCCACTTGCTTGACTATTCAACAACTTGTAAGCCTCCACACTTCCTGCTGAATGAAATGGACATACAAAGCAGGAAGCTCCCTGACATCCACTCACTCACGCTCCCTCCCCGAGTCGCCCAAGGATTGTTTTGGAAAAACGTACAAACATCCTTGGTAATTTTATTTGTGATAGGAGGCTCTTATACATTAGCATGAGGACACAATTTACATTTGAGGAGCGACTGTGACCTCATCATTATGTGCAGTGTTTCGGAAATAATAAATCATCACTTCCCAACAACACGGCTAACTTTGCTCGGCCCATGAATTCATAAGTAAAACTGAAACATAAACAGTTGATATCAGAGCTTGGTCTTTAGGGCCCAGTTTTTCTATAGTTATCTATCTGGATTTCACCTATCGGGTGGGATTAAATGCATAGAAATAGAATGAATAGGAAGTATGGCTCATTGACTTGAATGGAGACATTCTATTCATCCTATTTCTATGGATTTAGGGACAGATTGAAATTTACTGGGGGGGGCTGGTCCAACTGAAAGTGTCATAAAAAAAATGCACCCCCCCTCCCCAACGTGAAAAATATTTTCACATGACCCTCCCCTTGTACTGTAAAATAAATTGAACACCTTCCCCCCTCATAGAATTAACTCAAAATAATGTTTACGACCACAAATAACAATAATTGTAGCAACCCTGTGTTTATAAATACGGAAATCAACTTTGCCACTTCAGCATGCTTTTGTAGCACAGTCAATGCCGCGCAGGGCTACGGGCTAGAAGGTTGAGGATTCGCCGACCACCACAGACAAGCATCTGCTAGGGGGAAATCAGATTTTCAACATTTTGATGCCATATTTATAATTATATAAAATATATGCAACAAATTTTCCACCAACAGGTTTCTGTGCCAATGCACCACACAAACAATAAACAAAGCATACCAACTTTGGGCAATTGAAGATCATGGTTTGCGTTTTCAACACCACAATAAATAGACTGTCAATCTCGACAAATAGAAAATACATCTCTCCCTACCTTGTAGGCTTACGCAGTATCGAAGGCTTGGCTTGACAATCTCCTAATATTTACCATACTTACCCTGGTTACTCTCTGACATGTTTTGGCGTTGACTGTGTTGGTAATATTTGTTGATAAACTTCTCTAGCCTTATAATTCGTTTTGTGTTGTTATCCAGATTGAAGGTTATTGCCCACAAATAAGTGGATAAAAGTCGGAATGAATTGCTAATATTTAGTCCATTTTACAGATATTGAATATTACGTTTTTATCATGAGGCATTCTGCACCGCCATCTTCAATCCACCAGCTTCAGTGTCTGTTTGTGTCCAGTGTCTGTTCGTGTCATGTCCTGTCCTATGGGCACAC